>NC_066851.1:8311711-8621711 GCF_001640805.2 Lates calcarifer
GTATCTCAAGCTAACATTCCTGGATGCTTACTCCGTGGGAGCACATTGTACACATTTTAAAATGCACATTTTATTTCCCTGGCATCACTCTGGAAAGTCAGTGGCATACGTGTATAAATCTTTCAGAAGGCTGCCATGTCATTTTTGGTCAGGAGCCAGGCGCAGAGCTTCTAAATGTATTATGAAAAAGTCTGAAAGACACTTAACAAGCACTTTGATGGATGTTTGGTGGCTTTGGCGGAATCCACCACACAGTAATATGGGCTTTCAGCAAGTGATTCATAGATAGACATTTCTCCTCATAAGCAAACAACCGCAGGATACTTTAAATCTGGTTCATATGACAAAATCTCAGCAGGAGACGTCCTGGTCTTTGGCACCAATATCTCAGATTTCTCCTCTCCTTCACATCCTGTTGTTGTTTTTGTGCTGAATGAACTTGTCGAGGCGTTTTTGCATAAGTTTGAATTTGAGCTGGGTCTCGAAGAGTGAGGCTTCAAGCGTGCGGCTCCTTTAAGAGCTCAGTTGTCACGGCGCCAGAGGAAAGTGATAAGAGACAAGTCCCATGGGCTGTGATTTGACAGGAGGAAGGCAGTGCGATTGTGTTAACAGTCACTACCAATAACAAATGACCTCATAATTCACAGTCTAATAATTCAAAAGGCATGAAACCTTGTTGGTGCTTTATTTTGTATGACATTATTTTGGCCACTTCATTTGTCATTTGCATTAGTGATTTATGATCTCTTCTATCAGAACCACATGTTAACTAAACATTGTGCCTTTATAGTTAGCCTATATTTTCAGACTTAATGCTCTACTGAATGCACTCTTTTCAGAAACCTATGAAAAAGTCCAGCAAGAGCTCTGTATGCCTGGCAGTAGAGTAGGTTAAAAAACTGCACTAACAGCATCATGATATTAGTGTGTGGCTTAGTTCTCTGGGGTGTTTAACACTGCTGTGTCAATAGTTTGTTCCTACAGCTTTTCTAAAGTTTAGATTCAAGGACACAAGGGTCAGAATTGAAAGCACGGTTCTCTAGACTCAGTAAGAAACGCATTGTAGCTCCTGTTCCACAAATGCACGGTGGTCTTCATGAAGGAAAAAGACTTACTTACTTTCTTAACACTTCATGTACCTACTGTGTTTATACCATGTTGAGGTGTGGCTCATTCCTCACCGTTATCCCGAGCTCCAGACGTAAGGAACAAGCAGTGCCAGACTAAACATGAAGCTTACGTGGGAGTCAGCCAGGGGCAGCCTGAGAAGAATGCCAGGTCATGGGGTGTGTCGAGGAGCGATGGGGTGGCAGTGGTCCCCTGGCCCCTGAGCAGATGGCCTGTAGGAAACCTATTGACGAGAACAGAGGGTTGAAGGGGAAGAGGGAGGGGAGAGTTCAGACTGGGCGCAGTGGTTTGCAGCTAAAAGGAAGACTTGTCTTGTTGTTCCCTCAAAACAGCCGCACAATACTCCAGTTCAACTCGCGGCAGAAGGCAAACGTGTGTGTCTTTAGGTTTGTGTGTTGGCACGCCTTTGAGCCTTTCATACTCGCAGCCCTGCTCTGCGTGAATAAACTTTGCAAGAAAAGCATCAGTAGTAGTCTTAAAAAGCGAGTCAGTCACTGTGACAAGTTCGACAACCAGCTTTATGCTGACTACTGGTGTTGTCGGCAGCTGCAGTGGCAGCTCTCTACTCCAGAAAGAGCATTGTTCAGTTACTCTTCATTCATGTAGACCCACTTTGAATTATTTTACGTTAACTTTCCTCTGCTTGCTGGCCTCATTGTGAACTGTTGATGCCAGTAGAAGTCGGGGGTAAGGTGGTTTACGCGTGGTGAGGGTTTTAGACATGGGATGTACAGGGGAAATGGGGAACTGAGTAAGAAAATATGCAAGTTTTCCCACAGGTTTGAGGTTAATGAAGTCAAATGCTCAGGTTGGACCAGCCAAGCGCAGTTGACCATGCATCCATAAGCTTGGCTATGCCTGGGGTCCATGTGAACCATGGCCCCAGCTCAACTAGCATGACAAAGCTGGCAATTATTAGTGTGTTAGTAGAAAAAAGCTGCTTGAATAGGTAGGTTCAGGGTTATGGTGCATTTTGGTATCAGTGCTGCTTGTGTTCAATGCCCTCTCCTCCTGGTTCACCCTCTAACTCGTGACAAATGAAGCAAGCGTTTAGTTAATCCTTAGATCAGCTCAGAACCAAGGTTCAAGTTCATTACCAGACCCACAAGTCTGCAGCCAAGTTTCCATTGCACTTTTTCACGCATATTCTAAACAGTTTAAATAAGGCGAGAATAATGTCCTTGTGTGGCTCTTTGTCATGTTTGAATTTTTTGTAAGATTAGCCTGGATTTTTGCCTTGTCCATGAACTTCAGGGTCTGGTGCCACATGTGCTTTACACTGAAATTGTCCAAGTCCCTTGGAATTTCCTCCCCAGCTTCATCTATTTAACACACTCTTTTACAGTAGTTCATTTACTCAGTCAGCCAACACCATTTAATCTCACCTCACAGTCAAGGTGCATCCAAGCTGGAGCAGATAAACTCTTAATTCTTCAGATCACTTAATCCTGAAGGTTAGGGCTTTTGGCAGACGGCTGTTTACACTGTAACCTCACACATGCTGTACGTGTGCTTCTAGGCTTAGTGGAGTTAGCACTATTTGAAAGCCTTCCTGGAGCATGAGCTATACATGCATGTAAGTGGGTTATATTACACACACAAGACGGAGTCACACTGCTTCTCAGAAGATGCCCGGTGCCTCAGCAGGAGCGCTCCTCAGCCGTTTCTGGTTTTGGATTCTGCCCCCGGACAAATTTGGCGGTGACGGGTGAAAAAAAAAAAAAAGGGAGCAAGCTAGGATTCCAAGGTTTAAAAATAAACAGACGGGCAAACTGTAGCCGGCTTTCAAAAACTTTCCCAACCCTGATCAAAGACGACGTCATTTACTTGTGGGGAGGTGGAAAAATGTGACTAATGTTTGGTTTGGATGCCTGATGAGGAGAGTTAAATTTGGGGGTTGGAGTGAATTTTTAAACTAGTCATACTGAAACGCCAGGGTGGCACTACTCTACTGTGCTGTCTTGTACAGTGCAAAGCCGTTCATTGGACCCGCTTGATACTTGAGGGCTGCATAGTTTTTAAGAGGAAATATTTTCATCTCTGGGATATTGGCTGTATCATTTTTTTTCCAAACCTGCCAATAAGAACAATGTTTTTTTTTCCAGACACAGAAAAATCTCAAACTATGCAAAGTAAGACAATCTCAACAGTGGAGGAGCCTCACTTCTGTTTCAGCATTGCACTGGCTTTGTTTACACTGTCTTCTCCCAAATGCTGGGGATTAGTATCTACTCTTTAAGTAGCACACCTGTTATCAAACATTGAGCTCATTACACAAAGTAAATTACAGTGCAGTGGAAAGAGACTAAGCACTAAGCCAAGCATCTCTCTGTGTGTTTCAGATGAGCCAGACGACGGAGGAATGAGTTTATTTTGAGAAATGAGGCGGAGAGAACTGCGCACGGGAGCTCCAATCTGAGACGGGACTTTCAGACAGGTGCGTCTGAGAACTGTGGCCTTCATATCTGGATTGTCAGTATTATTATACTGGATTATATTTAACCCTACATTTAATATTTGCCCCTTTTATACACATTGAAATCTGTCAGTTCTCTTACCGCAGCATACAAATATGGATGGAGGTTACTTTCTCTTCAAATACATTGGTCTGTTTAAAATGGTCATTTGGTCATTATTTAAACCTGGATTTTGTTCCTAATATAATTAGTGTGCTAATTCAAAGAACTGAAGACTGTTGAGGGTGTTTACCTGAACCTGTTATGTAATCCCACCACAGACAGCCACAGATGCAGCAGTGTCCCAGCAGTTTATTTGCTATAGCACCAACCCTGTAATGAAATGTCTGGTCATGGCCCTCCGTCACTAATGTAAGAGTGTTGTGGAGAGCCTGGAAGTGATTTTACATTGTCCTGAACTCTGTCACACATAACAGCCGTGACAGCCTAAAGCCTATTCATCTGACTTGACTTTTGGAAGAATGGAAGAATGCAGTAAAATGAGAGGGGGGTAGACCAAACAGGTTAATGACCAGATGTGACAGATTTACTTATAACTATTCTCTTTTAAAGTCATAAGGAAGATATTAGACCTGCTGCTGTTTTACTCTGGAATCAGCCACTGCAATTTAAACGATTAATGATTAATGTGTGTGTATGGTTTGATTTTATGGGAGTGTAGTCATTATTGTTTATGATTAATATGTTAATTTTATGTCTCTGATGACCTGGCATTATGTCATACCATATCATATATGTTTTATTGCATTATGTGCGAGTAACCATGAATTTTCCAGCGTAATGCCGGTGACATTATTGTTATGTTTCCTTTTCTATTTTTTCCAGGCAGAGATGGGAAATTCAGAGAGTCAGTACAGCATCCAGGGCCCCAAAGGCACCAGCTTTGTCTTCCCTGGGAAACAGAAGCCATATTCATTGAAGCTGCGCTCAGGCAAAGACGACGCTTTGTCACCCCATACGTGGTGGAGAAGCGCCCCAGTAGGCTCAGGGTACAAGGCCAGGTGCGTCGGCCGTGGTTGTTTGTCTCCTCCTAAAAGCCGACAGCCTTACTCCGCCCGGCACTATGACTACGTCTCCAAGGGAGCGAGGGGCAGCCCGAGTGAGCACCGCTGGCATCGGTCCCCTGGATGTGGTATACGAAAGCGTCATATGTCAGATGAGTACGAAGATAATCCGTACGGAGCAGAACTCAATGGGCACGCCATGAATGGACACAGTGATGAGCATGAGGTTTTAGATGAACAGAGTAGCCCACGGGTGGTGATCAAGAAGGATGGCAGTCTCCGGGTGGAGTTCACCAACACCTCAGGAAATCCCCTCCTCCTGGACGAGGCCTCTGGCCCTGTACAGCTCCTCAAGTTCTCCCCCAACCTGGAGTCTGCCTCCACTCCCAGTCTGCCTGGTTCCAGTGGCAGTAGGCAAGATGACCACCGCAGCGGTCCCCCGCCAGCCTCTACCTCCTCCACGGCCAGGACCAGCAAGGGAAGCTCACTGAGCTCTGATGGCTCATGGTATGACTCCCCTTGGGGGCCCAGCACAGAGCTCTGTGAGCAAGACCAACCCTGCTCTGCCAGCAGGACTCTAGTTCACTCCCCCATCCACCAGCTTGACTCATTCACTGAACAGTCCCCCCCTGTGTCTATCACAGACCTCTACAGGGACTCCACAATGGCCGCTACCTTTCCCACAGCCAGGGACCTGTCGTCCCAGTTACAGGAACCCCCACCGGGCCAGAGGCCACACCGAGCCTCTTTTGCATCCGTCCTGGATGTACCCTTGGAGGAAGAGTGCCCTGAGGTCCGGCAGTACTCATCATACACCCTGCCCTGTCGCAGGCCCAAAGCCCACACCTTGAGCGAGGACCTGGACCAGTACCCTGACCAGGAACAGCACCAGGAGCAAGGTGTGCCCGAGTTCGGCTTCCACAAAAAAGACTCCATCAAAAACCGCATCAGGCGCTTCAGCGACTGGACAGGCAGCCTCAGCCGCAAGAAAAGGAAGTCTCAGGTAAGTCTGACCAGGCTGGGTTTTGGAAATCTCATTGATTTAGTCTTGTGCTCAACATTTTTAAGTAATTTACTCTCCTTTGCCACTCACAGGATTCATACAGGGATCTTATCCACATGGTATGTAAAACATTAGGTCACATAGATGTGGTGTTTGTAGTCGCCCCATAACTTAAAGCCCTCGTAGTTAAAGCACACAATAAAATAAAAATAAACTTATCACCTTTTTTATTGTGGTCATTTGTAGTTCACTAGCCTTAGAGTAGCAGCTTATTAGACAGGCGAGGACATCAGTATGAGCTGTGCACAGTTTTCTGTCTGGCAAGGTTTATTTGATCGTGAGCCACAGCGGTTGTCCTGGCATGGCCAGTAACCAACCACCGTCCTGTGGTCCTTAGCACCACAACACCAGCTGTCTGAGGACAGGGCACAGCGGGGTGGCACAAAATGAAATTTGTAAGGCGACCAGCGCTGAGTCTTGTTGTTTTTATGAAGACGGAACGAGGATGAGAGGTACTACCGATTTACAGTGTAAGACATGGACGATCCTCCGAGGATGAGAAGTCAGGGGCTGACGTGCAGATGTCACAATGATTGTGTCTGGGTGGGTACATCTGAAGGATTATTGCTTATTGATTGTTCGTGATTAGTTGTTGAGTGCACAGTGCTTGTCATCTTAATGTTCTGTTTATAGTTGGATGTTGGTTATAGGGGTGTTGGTCTAACCGAATGGTATTAAGTGATTTTAGTCTTAGTGATCATTAGCCCAAGATTAGCATTTTACATTTTGAAGTTTTCTGTGTCAGCGATGGCTGATGGGGATGCATAGAAATTTGGGAATGGAACAGGATGCTCCAGTGAAATGCAAATGCAGGAGACACAGAGCAGACAGCTGATATACGTTTTCCCAGTAGTAAAATGATACTTGTACCATACAGGCGCGGGTCAGAGGAGTGGTTGGAAATAACCGCAGCTTGTCTGCATGTTGTCTGCACATGTTTTTAAGAACCATGTGATTTTTGTCCTACAACCACTACATTCCTAATAGCTTTAATTTGACACAAAACATTTGCTTAGCTGAGCCTGAACTCGTGTCCCTCCCTGTCTTTCAGGCTTGAAAGCAGTTGTTTCTGCATTAATTCGTTTAGCTTTGCCTTGTAAAAGTTTTAAGAACACTGTTTGGGCACTGCCAAGAGAATAGCTTTAAGCCTCTGAGAGGCTCTGCTAGAGAGAAACTAAATCCTAGCTGAAGATTTAACCCCACCCCTCCTCTAATGTTAATGAATGACTTATGGTTGTTCTGGCTGTTGTGTGGTGCAGATTTTCTGGACTCCCCTCACGGTCTTTAGAGAGTAAATCTGCTAATAGGGATTGGTGTTCAGTCAGTTGGGTCTGACAACAAACCAAAGGACAGAATAGAACAATCATTCTATTCAGAAGGGCATTTTCCTCTGAGAATTTGTGAGCCTCTCCTTGTGCTTAAACAGCAGATAATGCTGAGTGAAATACATGAGATACTTTTCCCTGACACTGTCACCTGACCCTGTGGTGACAAATATCTTGTAGACAGGCAGTATTCATTCTGAGGGTTATACAGCTTTCACTTTACATTAGCAATGTCTGCCTCTAAATCTCCTGCTTGCCATAATGGCATGCTAAACTATGGCCCTGTGTTGGTGCTTAACTGGTTTTGGGGGCAGACTAGCATCCGCAGATTTGCTCTAGCCTTTGTTTACTTATCCAGACATAAAGCTGATAGATGGCTGTTTTTGCCTGCAGATATCCTCAAGAAACTTTTAAATGAGGTATGGTTGCTCTCAGAAAATAAAACCCATCGCCAGCTCCAGGTATTGGTGACAAATTCTAACAAGCTGAGCTCTGTTTTTAGAGATAAAGGCTAGGAAGACTAAATTTCCATTAAAGCTTGAGGCCAGCAGCAAAAAAAAAAAAAAAAAAATCAGTGTTTGCCACCTAGGATTCTCTTCCTATGTGACTGACAAGGTCTGCAAGAAGTTCAGGTTAAAGTGGGATGCTGAGGGCTTGTCTTGAGACTAAATTTCTGTCCTTCGGGTGCCATTTTGTTGACTGCCAAGCCTCCACAGCATACGTTTCTCCAGGGCTGCTCACAGTGTTTTCTTTAAATCAGGAGCACCTCCAGCTCTGGTTCCCCTCCACCTGGGCTCCAGGGCTCTGTTGTAGGTTTAAAGGTCACACCGTGACCCTGATGCCAAAGACCAAGAACCTGCTTGTAATGAAAAGCAGCTGGGAGAGGGCGAGGGAGAGGGTGGATGAATTCGGACTGTTCCTGCGAAAGGAAAATAGGGAAACTGACAAAAACCCGCCCTGTGCACATTACATATTTTCCCATGGCTATACTACACAAAAACTGTGTATTTCACAGTGGCAGTTGTGTGTAATGGCTCAACAAAGGACTGTCCTTAACTGAACACTGGGTTCACAGGGTTCATTGCTGCCTTGTAACCAAATATGATTTGTCTACAGGATGTGACACGAAAAAAACAATTGAAAGTACAGTAGACACAGCACGAAAGGATAAGGATGGAAAATACATGGACAGAGTCGAGTGAGATGCATGAGCAAACAAAAGATGGAGAATGAGCTCTGTCATGGCAGCCCATACTGTGTGTCTACATGCTGAGAGCACTCCACTCCGTTGCCAGGGGCAGAATCGATGCCGCAATCTAGTCAAGTGTAGGTAGGCTGTCATTAGGCATGAAAGAGTGCAATTCCATCAAGTGTTCATTTGGGGAATTGGGAAGCCACAGCAGACCTCAAATGACATGAAATTGTCTGAGCCTGGAGGGTTCCAACCTCCCAGGTGCCATCACAGGAAATTTGTCCCACTTTCTAGGCCTTGCGAAAGATTTTAGAGACTGTAATGCAGACTTTGAAGTAGGTTCGAGCGGTTTGACTAGATTTTTTTTCAAAAAGTTCTCCTGCAATTTTGCACTGCCTCTGGGCTAATTGAAAGGAGCACAGTTTGATTTTGGTCCCAATGTAAGCTCACAGTGCTCACCATATATACAGAGGTCTGTGCGTGTACGGGCAAATGTTTTGTATTTGCCTAAATGTAGATTGGAAACAATGAATCACTATTCCAGTGCCAACTAATCAATAAAACTCCTGAGTTGTCATGAAAGTCTCATCCCTCCCCCACATCCTCGGTCCTTCCTCTAATTAATACCCCTGACACTCATCGTGTCTTTGCCTCACTAGGAAACCAGGTACAAGGACCTGAGCGATGCTTTTGACAGTGGAGTCGATGGCCTGACTGCAGACACCAGCTCCCCCTCCCAGGTATCTAGCCTCCTCTGGTTCCCAGGAACCTCCAGGGCCCAATCTTCAGGAGCCATTTACCAAACAACCAGTGACGCCCTCCGCCAGAACATTTATGAGAACTTCATGAGGGAGCTGGAGACGGGCACCGGACAGGGAGGAGGAGGAGGAGGAGGAGGCGGCGGCAGCGGCGAGAGAAGAGACCCGTCCACAGGCACTGAAGAGGGGGAGAGCAGCAGCGAGTCGGCAGAGGGCTCCATGGAGCAGCTGGACCTGCTGTTTGAAAAAGAGCAGGGGGTGGTGAGACGGGCTGGCTGGCTCTCTTTTAAACCCCTCGTCACCCTGCACAAGGACAGGAAGCTGGAGCTGGTGACCCGCCGTAAGTGGAAGCAGTACTGGGTGACCCTGAAAGGTGAGCTTGAGTGTGGGGATGGAGGAGGTGAGCAAGAGAGGGGAGCAATATATCGTGAAATAGGGTCAAAGAATGTGCTGAATTGTGGTTTTAAATCAATAGTTAAGTAGATTATCCAAATGTAAGTTCTTTAAATACAGGTTTAAGGAGTATGCAGGCTTGGTTTTGGTCTCGGGGTTTTCCTCTTAACAGCAGTCGTGTCCTTGACCATGGCATCGCACTTGACACATAGTGTTAGTCCTTCCCTCATTTCCTAAATGCATACAGGGAATTCAGGGCAAATAATTAAAATTCAGGCCACCAGATGTGTATATGTCCACATACTGCTTTTAAGTATTTACTGAAGAGTACATCTTGGAAGTTACAAAAATGAAAAGGTAGAAGCAAGGACAGTCTTATCATTTTTAGGATTCCAACTGGCCTTTTGGGAGTATATAAAACTTCTGCTTTTATGTTTCAATGCTGCTGCAAACATCCCACTCCTGCTGAACTTCATTTCTTAGCCGTTTTTACAAGGACATTTTGTCTGCAGAACACTGACAGCTGAAAAGCCACAAACTCTTAATCTATATCTAGAGAAAAATCTAGAGAGACTTGGCTTTCTTTCTGCATCTTTTAATCATGACCTTTGTGTCCATCTCTTTGTCTTTGTGTCTGTATCTCCACTCCCATCTTTTCCAGGATGTACGTTGCTGTTCTATGAAACTTACGGTAAAGGCTCTCCAGAGCAGGAGCTGTCGCCTCGCTACGCCCTCTTGGCCGAGGACAGCATTGTCCAAGCCGTTCCTGAGCATCCCAAAAAGGAGAACGTCTTCTGCCTTAGCAACTCGTACGGAGACGTCTACCTCTTTCAGGTAAAACACATCAGCTGACACAGTTCTCTATATAAAGCATCTTCCTGAATACATTGCAGATAATTGGAAAAGTAAAATCAGGCCAATGTCTTAATACAGGTCAAAGCCATGTTAGCTGAGGGTGGTTGGTGCACCAGCCTGAATTTGTGATGCTCCATCCAACTCAGGTTTAAGGTGGCTTTGGTGAACAAGAAGGGGGAAGTCTGTTTCATGTTGCTGACATGTAAACAACATTAGTAAACGTTTGTGTGCCTTCAAGTGTGAAAGGAATATTTTGGTGTGCCTGTATAAATGAATAGGCAGCACTGTGTTTCCACAGTGCACAGTTGCTGTACATGGTTGTGGTTGAATTATACCAGAGACACACTTTTTAGCTCCACTTCCTCCAAGTGTAGCATATGAAATGACCAATTTCGGCCTGCGAGGGACTTGCAAGCAAAGTGCCCAAACTTCTCAGCTAAGGGGGTCTGAGAGCACATCCTATTTGCCCGTTGCGCTTGCTGACCTACATATCAGTACCAAATTCATGCAGAGCCTCGGCTCCTTCCATGTAGCCCCCTTCGCTGGAGATTACAGGCTGCACTGTGGCATGGTGTCCAGACCTACATCTAATAAAACAGTTCTGTGTGGAACTGACGTGGCCCCAGAGGCAAGCATGGAGAAAATCACCTCTGCAACGTAAAGATAGAGCCCGAGTTTCATCCTTTTGTTTCCGCTCACATGGTCTGTTGAGCATGAGTCGCTCTCGTTCAAAAGGGGGTCCACAACCAGTGCTCTGCCGCCAGATGTATCACCTTATAAAGACAGAGGGATCATCATGAAATGGCTCATTAACAGAGAAAATGCATGTTTGATCTCAGCAACAGTTCATAACCTGTGCTCTCTCATAGAGGCACTGTTAATCAAGTTTTCTTTTATTGGTGCAACAAAGCACAGCTTGCCACCCAATGATCTTACTGTGATATATGATAAAACAACACAATAGCAGTACACTGGCAATCCTAGGAGATTTATAAGGTGTCGGATCTCTGAATCCAGCTTTTATCGGGAATATCGGCCTCACTGCTTTCATTAAAAATCTAACCCGCTGTCCCTGTCTGCCCTTCAAGGCCAGCAACCAGACCGACCTGGAGAACTGGGTGACAGCAATCCACTCTGCTAGTGCCTCGCTGCTGGCCAAGCGCCAGGGGAAGGAGGATACGGTGCGTCTGCTGCGGACCCAGGTCCGAGGACTGCTGCAGAAGATCGACATGGACGGGAAGATGAAGAAGATGGCCGAGCTGCAGCTGACCGTGGTCAGCGACCCAAAGAACCGCAAAGCTATTGAGAACCAGGTATGGCACTGATAATACCAGCATCACTGAGAATATTGGAGTCCCCTACTGCATTATGTACACCGCATTATACATTACATTGCCGTGGGACAAATTTCACTGAGAATCTGCTCTATTATTTTACAGTATTGATACATCGGCTGTGTAACAAAAGCCCTTTTTTCTCGCTTAGAGTAGTTTAGATGTTTAGATTCCTCTTTGTGTCATTATTCTGCACAGATACATGTAGCAACCACATGATGTGGCCTACTTAATTTTCCTGATTTTGTGACTGCGGTGACAAGCCTGTGCTTTATTTTTGTCTGTGGGTGGGTGAAGTGGCCTAAATGCATCAGTCCCCAAACGCATCACAAGGGGCCCAGGGGAGCCGCTCGCTTCCCCCGAGCGTCAGATTGGGATTCCAGATGTTTCCCGGTAATGGGCTCTCAACATGCATTATCCTCTTCTTCTTCCTCCTCCTCCTCCTCCTCACAGCCTGGGGGAGAATCCCGAGCACCCAGTACTGCGCTGTAGCCTACATACAGCAGATTACAGATGGGTATAAAAAGCCCATAACCTATGGCTTAGCAAGAGTACAAATACTTTTACAAGAAATCAGTGTTTGTTTTGGAGTGTGGGAAAATCCAGCTGTTTTTTTATACCTGCGACTCAGGTGGTCAGAGACTTAAAGTGCCTCTTAAAGCAAATGTATATTTCCTGCATCTGCATAGCCACAAGGGTTCACATTTCATCATCACATACACACACTCCTTGTGTGGTAGAAAAGAAAAATATTAATTTTGGAAGGGCTGTTATTTGCTCTTTGTTTAAAGCACCCTGAGTGGAAATATGAGTATATTATTGTTATGAACAAGCAAGATAGAAGCTGGACAGCTCACTGCAGTAATGACCAATGGAGATGTCACTGCCTGACTACCAGACTGACTGCGTACTTGGATCTGTTTCCACTTAGCCAGTATGCCACCTCAGTGCAGACAAAGAGACAGACAGGGTTAGAGTCAATGATAGGGTCAGAGGGGTATGGGACAGGACTCTGATAGAGGCGCCCAGAGGCTGATGATAGATTTAAGGTTTCGGTGGGGTTGTCTAGCACCAACAGGGCAATACTTTGATGTCCCCGCCCACCCCCACCCATGTCTACTGAAATCAGTGCCAGGAGATCTCTTTTGAAGTCCGCCTTTACCCCCTTTCACACACACAAGCTCACGTACTCGCACACTGCGATCAAGTTGCATTGAAGGACTTATTATGCATTAGGGCTTTTACAGAGAGCAGGGAGCAGATGTTAAAGAGGGGGAAATAAGAAAAGATGAGAATCTGTTAAAAGAAAGGTTTATTTCTGCTCAGCTTAATGGCTCTGAAATGGATGTAAATAAGTGGTGCATGCAGGCCAGATGGGCCCAAACATGCCTCGCTTTTCACCAATGCTGGTCGATTGTGTCGCCGCATGAAGCAATAGACTGCACATAGGCCTTTATCAAAAAAAAATTCTGTTCATCAGCGATACACCCTGGTATGAATCATCAAATCGAATTTTCTGCACAGGGACTATTTTCGAACCTTCATGAATGAAAATGTAGATATTTGACTGTTGACAAACACATCCAGATGGCGTGTAAATCAGAAGCTTGCTGGGATCTTGTGTGATAGTTATACATAGATATGGACAATTTTTCCAAACCAAAGACAAATTCTCCTAAATTTGTCTTTGCTTTTGAGGGAAGAAGCTTATCTGATTTATTCAGTAATACCTCCCTCCCCATCTAAAGTCATCTTCAAACTACTCACTGGAATTAAATCCCAGTTCAGAACACTGTGATATATATAATGATCCAAGAATAGCAAGATAAAAAATGCGCATGGCGTCCTTACGTCAGAGGATTTATGTACGAGGTCTTTGAGTTCAGGTTCAGCAGAGTAATGCCAAGAATTAGACCTGACAGGAAGGACGGTAGACAAGGCGAAACTGTAGTAGGAATACACATTTGTCACCTTACATATTAAGTGATGAGTGGTGAGACACAGACAGTTTGCTTTGGTGCTCTTTGCTAATCATGCTAATGCTACAGGCTTATGTGATGGCCTTTATTCAAATAAGATGACCCATTTTTTGATTGTTAAAAAAAGTTGCTTTGTCTTTTTTTTTATAAAGTCCCATTTACCTTTTCAGATGATGATAGTCTATACCTATAACCTCCCTATATTCCATAGCAGTGGCTTGTAATTAGCTGGCAATTATCTTACATAGTAAAATCTCTGGCAACTGTGGGCACAAGTGACAATGATGCTAAAACATGGTGTAACAGTAACACAAGTAGAGAAGAATTGTCAAGTTAGCAACCAATCAAGGCTATAGTGGTAAAACCCCTAAATGTACACAATTCAGTAAGAGTGTGTTTTATTGCTGGCTCAAAGGTTTAGCATGGAGCACTTGGGCAAATATTCTACCAAAGGACAGAACTCTCAAAAACTCTTATGTCCTTGTGGCAATCAATGTATCTCAGTTCTTATATGTATTCCCTAGAGATAAGTTCATGTGGATGCCTTAATGCTCAGTCTAGTGTTTGATCATTTTCTCACTTATTTTGATGTATCTGAGATGCCAACATGCAAGGTCATCTTTTAACCAAAGCATGAAGCAGCTAGTCTCAGGGTCTGGAATGGGAATGGGAATAATGTCTGAATGTCACTGACTGGAGACTTGTTAACTGAGGCCACCTGCGCAGCTACATACATAGGCGTTTTCATGGGTACATAGCCCAGTGTGGTCCCTTGGTGATTTCTGTCCAAATTCTTTGTTTGAGATGTTTGAGTTTGTCGAAGTCAGAGGTTCATAAAACGCCACCCCTCCCCTCCCTCCTCAGTTTGTTCCTAATCCTAAAGAATGCCATTAATGTGAACGAGACCTAATGGGACAACGCCATAGGGTGTGTTATTGTAAATGAACTCGCAGTGCAGACGAGACCTATTAAAGTCAGTTGTTATAGAGGGTTGTTTAACTTGAGTGTTCTCATTAAAACAAGTCTCCAGCCAACAAAATAAGCGCTTTCTCATAGCTTACATAGTGCAAACAGGGATAGGGGGGCAGGCAACTGTAAAGTGTGTGCGAGAGGTTTAACGGGTGGTCTGTGCAACATCACCACCCTCTCTAGACTTACATAAAAAATGGGAGTTTGGATTTACTGCACACGCACTCACTCCTCTGCTAGATATGCAGTCACCCCTCGCTATCAAACCTCCACCAATTTATGCCCTCGCCCTCCACCAACATCTGCAAGCAATTGTAGCTTGATGGAAAGCACTCAACTGACCCTAGATCTCCCTCTTTGACTCTCCCTTCTCTCTTCCTCCCTCCCTCTCCGCCTCCTAGCCCACTCCATTACCTCCCTCCTCAGCTCTTTTTTTTTCTCAGCCACCACCCAAAAAGGGTCACCATATTCACATTGAGAACCTCCACCAAACCTACCAAAGTAATCTTTCTCCCTTTCCTTCAGATCCAGCAGTGGGAGCAGAATCTGGAGAGGTTTCAACATGGATCTCTTCAGGATGCGCTGTTACCTGGCCAGTCTACAGGGTGGAGAGCTGCCCAACCCAAAGAGCCTGCTAGCTATCGCCAGCCGCCCCACCAAAACCACCCTGGGACGCCTGGGGATCTTCTCTGTCTCCTCCTTTCACGCACTGGTGAGGAACCCGAGGACGGGCAGTGGGAAAGGAAAACTGAGCAAATGCAAAATAAAGAATAAAAGAACCAGCAGTTTGTCCTGTTTGTCCTGATGCTTTGTGGCCTTTTTTTCTGTATTTGATACTTCAGTTTTAATTTACTTGATGTCTAACAGTAACCTTGAAAATCTTCGAATCATTCGAAACTAAAAAGCATCCTGCTAACACTCCCTTTATGAGTTACTGGAGGAAAATAAACCTAATTAAGATGGTTTGATTAGATGACATTTTTTGTCGAGCTGAACGATTACAGTCCTGATATTGTGTAATCTGCTCAGATCTGTTCCAGAGACGAGGCCACACTCAGGAGACGCTCATTGTCCCTGAGTCACAGACAGCGAAAGAGAGGTCTTTTCTCCTCGCTCAAAGGCCTCGACAACCTCACGAAGAGAGGCCGGGACAAGAGGCCGTCTGCGTCACAGGTATTACTGAGCACATGAATACATGGACAGAGATGGGTACTAAAATCAGTTTCATTACTTCTAACTTGCAACTTTTTAAATATTTATATCCTCAAACTTTTTCAGGAATAAGTACTCAGGAATATCTATGCATATATGTAAAGCACATTAAAAATGCACTGCTATTGGTGTTTGTCTTTGTAGTAAAACACAGCACGGCTCTCTTGCCTTGGGATACAATTGTTCACTACATGGCGTTTCATTTAGGTTGAAGGTGTCAGTGTACTTAGCAGCTATTTTCTTGTCACAGAGATTACTGTGCTCTGTCTCTGTGCCATTTAAAGATAGAAGAACTTGTAATATGTGACTTGTAGCGAGCCCACGAGCAATCACTTCAAGAAAAAACAGCCTATGGTAATAAGATGAAACATTATGTAATGAACTATATGTATTTTTGTGTTTTTTGTCAGCACTGAAAGCCTGACAGCAGCGCTTATTCCCTCAGGTGACGCTAACTAATCCTAACTGAATCCCACTGTAATAAAACTCTTCAGGGTGGTCCGGATTAGTGGATTCCTAATTCAGGATCAGCCACCTCATTCAGCAGTAGGGGAAGCTACGCACACACATTCACATAATGTGAGCATGCACAATTCATAAGCAATACATAGAGGTGTGTGAATGTGAGCGCACTCAGTCTCTCGGGACCTGCTGCTGAGAAAAACCGTGTCTTGATACTTACACCCTCAGTACACATTGTGGATATTTGTCTGTGAAACAACCTGAAAACACGTCGCCTTATTGCTCGCTCGCATGTACAATGCCTTCGCTGACATGAAAGAAAGCGAGAAATTGTTACAGTCATGCAGCGCTTTCAGCACATTTTCCCCCCCTAAGGAGATTTTATTAATTAGAGGTGCATAAGCCACCCCCCCCCCCCCCGCCCCCCCTGCTTCCCGGTAAGTTTTGAGTGCAAACCTCCCATCAACATAAACACAGGGGAGCATTCCTTACCCAGGTGCAGAAGGAGGGGGAGTCTAAATCCTCTCTGGTTAGTAATTAGACTCATGCAGGCTGGTTATTTATTGATACAGAAATCCACCTAAAGGTGCGGCCCTGGAGAATGCTTTACTCTTGGTGGTCTATTTTAAGAATTGCCACGGGACACACTCTTTTGCGCAAGTCTTTCATGGACCTCTGTTCATTAGTTGAAATTATAAGATGAGAGAGGAGTGTGTTTTTCATTACCAACAGTCTACCTTCATTTTTTGATGCTGTTATGTCAGTATGGAGTCCTATTGTTTTGGAGCAAGCACAGCTAAGAGCCAGTCATGTTCCTCAGCTGGTGAACCCAGGGCTATTGACTGCTCACAAAATGTTCCCTGTCCTGTTTCGCTTGCTCTTATCTGGCTCATCCATCCCACCACCTGCTCTGTGATATTTATGTTTGTGCATTTGTGCACGTCTGTCAGCGACTAGGTATGTGTCTATGGGTGTGTGTATTATTATTTTTCTGGGGAACTCCAGCCGGCCGGACTAATGAGGCCCAGTTACATTTCACAGTGCAGAAGGCCGAGGTGGCGCTGCAGCACACACATGAATTATTAAAAGCCATATGTGGTAGATGGCATTCTCCACTCTTTCCTCAGCCCCGCAGACAACAGCAGATGGTTGGTGTAAAGACGCTAAATATTAAACAGCCTCTCTTTCTTTTTTTTTTTCCCCAGGTCTCTTACTTTCCTTCTCTCACAAGCTTTTTTTAGTGCTTCTCTGTTGTTTTTCTCCCTTTACATAGAGGCTAATAAGGAACAGTTAATAGGCTGTTAGTGCTTCAAGGGATTTTCAGAGTGCTGGGCTTTCCTGGACATATGCTGTTTTTGTGTTGTGAGGAATCATTGTAGTGTTAGTTTTGGTTTTCCGTTATTCTCTGTGGCGAAATTCAGCCATGGCCGTTTGAAATGACATCATCTCAGCTCCTTGGCCGTTCTCTCATGTGGTACTGAGGAGACACGTGTTTGTTGGAGGAGGAGGATTTGGACAGCGAGGCCGTCTCAGGAGCCAAACTCTCCTCCACGCACTTAATCTGTTGTTACCTTCTCAGGTTCTCAGCCTGCACTTTTCTCCGAGATTTTTGAGATATCCTCTAGCTTTTCTCTCCCTTTTGCTCACCATTTATCCCTCTTTCCTCCAACTTAAAACCACTATCTTTTTAGCTTCTTCTATTTAATCTGTTAAACCTTGAGTTTCATCTCACTCTCTCCCCCAATTTCTCTCACCATTTGTCTTTCCTGCCCCCCCACCCCCCCACCCCCCACTTCTCGGAGCATAAACATCAGAGCGTTACCCGGCGGTCTTTCTCCCACAGTTTCCATACTGACTCATCTGTGTTGACTAAGCCTAAATCCCATTTACCACTGCGACGCTGCGCTTGACAACCTTGCTCCAAAGTCATGCTCTCCTCCTACCCCGTCTCCTTCCCTCTCGTTCTCTCATCCCTCAACCGTCTTAGCAGTGCTATGTACACAGTAAGGAGCTGGCTAGCAGTCGGCTGTGGGACGTGGGCCAGGAAGGTCCGAAAGATTTGTGGCAGAGTTGGTAAAGCTTTCTAAAATTAGTCAGTTTACAGTGAAGCAGCACTGTTTACAGCCACTTTATAAATGTACTAATGTTGGGGAGGGAGAGTTACTATAGGTCTGCTGATCAGAGGTCAGATGAGGGCTCTTTCTAGCAGGAGCTGGAGTTTTTCTGACTGTAAAGGAATTTTCTTGGGATTGTTTTTGGAGAAAAGTAATCCTGATCCTTCGAAAAAGGGATAGTCCCTGCAAGTCTCCTCCATACACTATTTTCTAAGTGTAGTGTGCATACTACAAGAGGGAATTTGCAGGAATTCAGGTTTAATTTCACAACAAAATACACACACCTGATGAGACCCATTTTGAGAACAAAATGCCCCATTTCTGTCACCAGCTGTGCCACCTATCATTTCTCTCCTGCCCAAGTGACAAAGTATCTCAGCAGAACCTGATAACTGCGGCCGGTTTGACTGAGGACTGGAGTTACACCCTCACATAACAGATCGCTCCGTGTCACTGCCGTATTATAGAGTTGTTAAAGCCCTCTGTGGCCGCAGAGGCACCTCCAACGCCGAGGCTTAGCCAGACGCAGCACGCCTTACACTCACGAGCCAGGGAGAGAGTGAGAGAGCGAGAGAGAGGGGGAAGATGGAATGGATCAAGAAGTGAAAGGTTTCGACACTGAAGGGTGAATGTGGAGATGGAGAGGGGTGGGCAGCTCGCCCTCCTCTCATCTGCAACTGGACTTTTTCCCTCTTTCATCTCCCCCGCTACACAGAAACCACTTCGGTGTCCACACACACACACACACACACCCCCTCTGCTCACACACAGACCGAGTTTCCACTATTGCACCTTCAAAGGCAGCAGACCCCCGTTTGGATGCAATATCAAAGTGCTGCACTCGCCGCGTGTAGTTTTTAATTAACTACATAATAGCACCGTGTGTGTCTAATATTGTGTTGCTGGAGTGGCTGGGCACTTAATTGCTTATGAGTCAATCAGTGTGGTGCCCCTCTGTCTGTAGCTCTGACTGTCTGTTTCTTCATTTCAGATCTTTGAGAGCGATGCTGGAGGTCAAACTTACGCCCTGCCTCCCAGGAGCACTGAGGTGAGTCATAGTGTTCGGTAACTTTGTCCGTCCATTATGGTTTGAGGATCTTTGATATATCTTTTAAAAATTCCACTGCCATCTGTCATTTCCATCGTGTGGCACCGTTTTATGTGCTGAATTATCAGTTTCAGCGTGAAGTGGCCGTGGCAGAAACGGTACCGCTGTTGCTTTGACCTCTGCTGTCTGTCACGGCTTTGGTAGTGGGCTGTGTAAGGATATTTTTGACACATGGGGCATGTGTGTGTGTGTGTGTGTGTGTGTGTGTGAGGGGATCAGTAAACGTGTGTGTCTCCCTGTGTATATTACTTGTCTGGGATCAAAGCAGAGAATCCTTTCATATAGATTTGCAGGAGTCTGGAGGATAAACAGCATATCTGTCAAGAGATTTACAGCAGTAGAACTGTGTCAAACTCTGCTGTGTACAGAGGTCCAGTTCACACCATAATTGAGTTAATGGAGGATGTTGGGTTGAAAGTGTGAGTGTATGGTGGTATGAATGATTGATGAGTGTGAATTCTGGCCATCCGAGCAGCCAGACATTCGATCTGCAGCATTTTGCAGGTTATTGGGTGGTTACATGCCTGCATCCGTGAAGTGTAACATATCACTGTAAGATTCAGCTCCAAACCT
Source organism: Lates calcarifer (assembly GCF_001640805.2). Classification (NCBI taxonomy): domain Eukaryota; kingdom Metazoa; phylum Chordata; class Actinopteri; family Centropomidae; genus Lates; species Lates calcarifer. Next base: position 8,331,658 of record NC_066851.1, read on the forward strand.
TGCTGTCCTCAAGCCTCCACACCCCCTTGTCTTCTTGGTCAGGCTTTTTCATTTCCTACTTCAGCAGCTGGACAGTATGGGAATGCGTATAGGGCAAGAAACCATACAAGAATATTTCCTGAAGTTTTCAGCTTTACAAGAGATTGACTTTGTTAACAAACCTCCACATTGCTGCTGTGTTATTTGAGACAGTAACTAAATCCTTAATAGCTTTATATAGAGCTGCAGCTGAGTCTGTGCTCTGTCCTCCTTTGTAAAAATGAAACCTAGAAAATATATGAATGTCCTTACAAGTATCTGTCACATAATATGTTTTAAAAATAGATTTTGCTGTTTATCCCTCCAAATAAAATCTCATCAGAGCTTTCCTGGAGGAACAGATGAAGTGTAGTGCTCATAGATGAGCATAATGGTCACTTTTAGACAGAGCAGGATGGGTGTTATGAAGATCACTGTTCCACAGGATGCAATGATTCACAGTGTGAGCCTGTGGTGAATGCGGCGAGTGTTAAAACTGCCCTCATTAAGAGTTCAGAAATGGACTCAGAACAGGAAGTGGTTTGGGAAACAATAATGGCCTTCATTGGGTCGGGGTTTTAATTTTGCTTTAAATATAGTGGCTTCCCCTTGGTTGAGTGTTTGGATCTGTCCTAGGTTTGGATGTGAATGTGGAAAACAGCTCATCACAAGGATCCATTTTGATTCAGTGGGGATTAAAAGTCTTTGGGGTGGGAAGTAGGGCAAAAAGAGAGAAAGAGGTTAGCACAGCTGTATTGATTTTTGTCAACACATACAGCTTTATGACTGGTGTACTCCTTGCATCTCCAAATCCCTTGAATTACTCTAATAAGCAATCATCTTCTACTAATCCTTTGAAGTGCAGTCAAGTGAAGGGTATATTTGTGAGTGTGTGCCCCAGCCCCAGCTGTATGGCTTGTGTGCTCTCCTATGGCATGTGACTGTCAGTGTGTGTGTGTGTTACTTAAACTTTGATTTCTCTACGTCAATGCTGCATGCTCACACTCATTTTCCACATATACTATATACTAATGCTTGCCTCTGAGTATTTTTTTGGCTCGTGACTCCACCACTCTGGTCCATGACATACTGATCCCTCTCTCTGTGTCACCACCTCTCACCACACTCCATTACCCACGAACACACACACCCCCTCTTTGACTTTGGAGTCATTGCTGTAGAACAGACACTCATACTAGCCAGTCTGGGTGGCCATTATTGTCACCTTGTGTGTGTGATTGTGTAGAAAGTTGTGTCACAGCAGTGGAAAGAGGAACCGTGGGCGGAGCTTTAAGGAAACAGTAATACTCTTTTAATAGATGTAATATAAGGGAATTGGCTAAAATTATTTTCAAATGCTCTCCTGTTTCCTCTTCATGGTTACAATGTCTTTTCGAGGCAGTTGCTGTGATATTTGTGTTGCCCAGTTGCTAAGTGGAACAGAAAGGGTGTATTTGTGCAGCGGCCACTAAACCGTCCATAACTCCACATTCCATCTTTAGATGCTCCAGGGTGGAGATTGGCTTGCTTGGAAATAAGTTCCACACTTGAGAGGGAAAAACTGAAGTATCGGTTTGAATTATTCGGCTGACTGCAAAGGTAAATAGAGTACACACTCGCCACACAGAGCACTTGTTGAAGTCCAGCGCGTGCCTGGGCCGTACTCTTGGCAGCGGTTCACGGAACGTTGACCAGGCAACCGTCGGTCCATTACAACCCTCTCTGACCATGAATGAGTGTATAGTGTTAGTCAGCCTCTGGTCAGGTCAGCGCAGGCTACCAAATCTTAGTTTTCCGGTCACACCATATTGCTGGGACACAAGCAAGGCGGTTATGCAACCAGTTGCCGTGACGCCTCATTTTTTTTTTTTCATCCTCTGTTTGTAAGCATGACCTCACATCCCTGAAGAGGTGGTCAGAGGTGGGTGTTGAAGTGGCACCTTGTGTTCCTCCATCACCAACAGGTTAGGGAAACATTTTAGTAAGAACATTGGCAGCTTTTATTTCAGCACTGATTCCTGAAGTAGACTAGTCAAGGGGACATTAAATGGAAAATGAGGCAAATGTTTGTCTGTGTGTGCCTGTGTTTTTCTGAGCTACACTGTGCATTTGTGTGTGTGATGCTGTGAATCAGAGACCTTAGCTTTTCCCCTTAGGCTTTTTGTCTGGCAGGGAAAAAGGTCTTTTTCCTCTTGAGGTGATTCATCAAGAGCACGCATCCCGCCTCTGAAACAGACAGAAAGCCTCACACACACTTTCACATCAGACAGAAAGCCCCAGACACACACCATTCTACATTTTTATGATCCCATAATGCATTTAAAACGCTGCTGTATACCCAGACCTATTCACTGAGGCAATTATTCCTCTTGGTCCCATGTCTCAGTTTAACCGAGACTTCATATCGACTGAATCACTGGCTTTTTCAACCTATGAGTTTCAGTACATTTGGTGTGATTGAACCTTCTTTCCTCAAGATCTGGGGTCTTGATAATTGTGGTCTTAGGCTGCACTGTGGCGTCTCCCTCAGCCCCACAACGCAGCCGTGGCGCTTTTCCCTCCAGAGACACAGAGTCGCAACCAAAACCCCCAAATAGCTGCCTGTGAGGCCGGGCGGTGGGCTAACCCCGCAAGCCATAATACCCAGTTCAGACCTCACTGTTAATGCCACCAACAAATAATTACCTTCTCAAATGTTGACTGATTTTGAAATAAATTGTCCCTATACATCACTTAGGTCAAAATTGTGCGTGTGGCTTTTCAAAGCAGACCCAGTCCCACAGAAGTGCTCAGATATCATCTGGACGTCTAGACCTCTGTCAGTCCTCTTGTGTACACGATCATTACGATGACTATTATGTGGAGCAACTGCAGTCTATGTTGTCAAATGAATTTCTGAGAGGCTAATTGTATGACATCTTTGCTCTGCTGCTTGATCCATGGCCAAGCATTTAGACTAATGGAACTCTATTGATTTGTGTGCTGTTACTCAAACTCTACCGCCCTCTCTCTCTCTCTCTCTCTCTCTCTCTCTCTCTCTCTTCCACTCCCTCCCTCTCTCTGTTTACATCCTTCTCTCCCTTTTTCTTGTTTACCCTTTCTTTCTTTACCCTCCCTTCTTACCCCCTCTTTCCCTCTCTCACAGAGGCTTGACGTGCTGACCAGTATCTACTCCATGTCGCCCCCCGAGGGCGGTGTGTGGGACAGCATCAGTTGTGCCACAGACGTGCTGACGTGTGTGTACATGCCAGACGGCCTGACAGTCCAAGTTCCCGTCAGAAGAGACCAGACAGCCGCCGACCTTCTCTCTGCAGCTTGCAAGGTTGGGTCTGACGGCCAGCTTCAGAGAAATGATGACATGTCACCAGAATGAGAGAACAATATTCCTGACAGTTACAGCAAGAAACGCCAAACAAAAGCAGTCATCGTTCACATTTGAACATGAAGTTAATGTTCTAGAAATGTTTTGCTATGCCAGGTGTGATCTTGTTAAAATAACACACCTAGTCATGCAGTGACTTCACACAGTCCCCTAAGAATGACCGCAAATATATGGACACACACACACACACACACACACACACACACACACACACACACACACACCACATATGTGCAGTCCCCTGGGCAAAACTTTTTTTTGTTTACTGCAAATCTCTCATCACAAAGTGTAAAGCCAGTGAAGCCAGTGAAGCCAGTGAATAATTCACACCTCGGCCTCAGCAGCTGTCGGGCTAAGCGTCGATGCATGAAATATGCGGGATGATTTTGTGCACACAGGCCGCTGAACATTAAGTTCTCTTGTGTAAACAGGTGAAACAGCTGGACCCGGGCCTGCACTGCCTCCGACTGCACAGGCGAGCGGGGCAGGACGCGGAGGCTCGATACGTAGCGCCCGGAGAGCTCCTCCTGTGATATGGTGAGGAGAGCAAACACACACAATCACACATGGATCCACAGTTCATTATCTAAACTTAATTTAATGGCTATTGATTTGTTTGATATAACCATGTAGGTCAATGATCAGTTGGAGGTTTTCCCAGTTAACGTGTTTACACTGCACATGAGCAAGCCGAGCGGCACTGGAGACTTTGGTGAGTGGATTGATTTCAGTCTAGTTGTGTCTATAACTTTGCACACACCTCATGTTCTTTTATGTAATGCCTCTGTCAGTCTAACTTCCTTCCTACTCTATGTCTGCATCTTCGTTTTGCTTCCTCCTTGCAGGTTTTGCAGTAACAGGACACATAGACTGCCAAAAGAACAGCCGGATCTTTGTCAGTGAGGTGCTTCCCGATGGACTGGCTTTCAATGAAGGTGCTTACTTAAAAAATGACTGAGGATTTATCCTGAAATCACCAACAACATTATCTTGTGTGATCCATGTAGCCTTTCACATCTCTTGTCTAAAATGTGGATGTTTTTGTGTTGCCAGGTTTGCGTCCAGGAGATGAGATCCTGGTGCTGAACGGTCGGTGTGTGTCCAGTCTGGACCTGACTCTGATCCAGACGCTGTTCTCTGAACAAACCCTGCACCTGAGCCTGAGGCGGGACGGTCCCCTGCCCCCAACTGTAGCCTCCAACCACCTGACCCCACCTTCCAAACTCAACCAGGAGGTTCGCAGCAAGCACCACAGAGCCAAGTCTTCCTCAGGTACTTAAATGCAAATGACGTAAAACCACATGTGAATCCTCAAACCAGCAACAGACATGTAGATCTAGTCAAGTTGATACTGATGCCCTTTAACTTCAGCAAGTAAGCATCCCTTCTATGTGACAGGGAGGAGGGAGAACAGGGAAATGCAACAACTCAGCACAACCTTCAGAGATAGCACTGTCTCAGTTCTGTGTACATGACCAGGCACTAGTTTAATAGTTGTAGTTTAATAGAGTAAGCTGTGTCATTCCCACTTTACCCACCCAGTTTTTCTGATCTGTTTTCTTGTGTTGTATTTCAGGTGCATGTTGTAGTAATTTGTTATCTAAGCAGGCTTGTCTTTTTGACATTGTTTCGTGAGGAAGTGGTTTCTATGTAAATCTAATAGTCAGAGGGTCAGTTGCTCACATTAGCAGTAAATGCTGAGAATGTAGGTTGTTTTGTCACCTCAGCCACAAGATAACCACGACACTTCCGTTCCAGTTAAGATCTCTACTTCCTAGAAAGAAACGTATTCTCTGTCAAAAGTTAAAGCGATAGAAAAAGCTTCAGACAGAGTTTCTCTCTCTCTCTGTGCATCCTCGGGGAGAGAGCAGGCCAGGAGGGGCTTTCGACCAGAGAGAAGGCTCATTACAGCTGAGGATGTATAGCGTTCTGTCGGTTTGGTTCAGTCTCACTGTGGATGTGAGGTGTCAGAGCTGAACAGTAAGGTCGTCCGTGTCGCCACACAGGCACAGCTGATACCCAGCTGGTGGAGAAGCATTTGTTTTTGTTCAAGGCTTGCTTTGAAGGTAAGGGAAATTCAACCGAGGAAAAAAATCATCTGCATCTGGATTGGTTTAGGGTGGAATCAGATCAAAACTTACATTTTAAACCATTGTTAGTGATTTGGATTTGTCGTGGTGTTGGTGCTCAGAGATGATACAGTGCAGGGTATTAGGCACAAAACAATTTACAAAACATTCACAGACTTTACAGGAATAGTCAGCTAATTGAAGTGTACAATCTCTAAAAAACCCCACTGTATGACGTGTTAATAGATCAGTTTTTTGGATGAACTGTACCAAACTTGACTAAAAATCTACTGCTGGCATTTGATGTCTTTTTATTCATTTTTTTTTTCTTGCTTTACATCAAAAACAGTCAAAACAAAGAGTCAGAGAAAGTGTCATCTTAATGACAGTAATTCATTAGTGTTTTCCTCCACTACAGCCATAATTGAACACAAAGGGATTAATGACTTGAGGGCCTCATTAGAGTAAGTGGTGTGATCAAAGTTCCTGCAGTTTTCTTCTCTGTCTCTAGAGGGCGTATGATCCCAGGCAGGCTGATAAGGAGACAGGGAGGCAAATGCCCACAGTGGGATATTAATATTTGTTTGACACAAACTACAAAAGCGATTTCACAGTGGCATTCCTAGGAGGAAGCTGTCTGTCATCAGGATTCATTCAGCCTGATGCAAACGTATAAGACAAGAGAATCAAAATTCAGACGAGTAGATATCTTTAGTAACCCTGCTCCTGCAGTCAGACATTTGGTCGACTGTGATTGCCAGCTTAAAAAAGGAGAAGTTCAGCTCCACAGGAGGTCCAGAAGTTTTCTTTTGTTTCCTGCTGTCACATTGGCCTGCCTCCCAGGCTACAATCAGGAGTAAAGTCTTTTCATGTGCCAACTGCTAGAGAGTTTGTCCTCAGGACCTTGATTTTAATGAGAAGTAGGCGAAAATCGAGAAAATGTTTTCAAAACACCCAGATAATCTGATATCATCATGTCAGGATGGGCCATATGCAAATATAGATTTTATTAGGAGGGCTTTTCAAGAAAACCAGCAGTGACCTTTATCTATAAAACCATTTTAGGGTTGTTGTTTTTTTTCGATAACAGAGTTTTTAATTAGGATTGCCAAGTAGGTTATTTTTGTCTTTCTTGAGATAACTGAATGCCATTGCCATTTTTAGTTTGGAGATATATTTAAGTTCTGTGCGACTGGACAGGCGCCCATAATGGTTTTAGACTAGCCAGCATTGTTTGTGTTTTGTGGTCAGAAGAAGGATGTGCTGTAGCAGAAACCACAATACAGATGCAGTGATGGGTGGTATGAGCATAACATGCAGAGCACTACTAAAAACCTAATTCTGAAACTGTTCCCTCTGTCTCTCTTCCCAGATGTGTGCACTGCAGCTGATGGTGTTAAATCCCTGTGCATAGGACTGGAGAATGGTCACTCCCACTGCGCACACAGACCTGTTCAACACAGCAAGGTAGGAGGAGCGAGAGTGTGTGACTGTGAGTGTGTGTGTGTGTGCGCAATAGACAGAAAGAATTTCTATTGTCTCATAGACATCCACATAGAGTACCTCTCTTTCCAGGTTTGTTTGTGTGAATAAAAGTGTGCACGTTGTTGAACATGTGTGTGTGTGTATGTGTGTTCGTGCCCGCTTGCAGTAGCAGCTGTGGGGCTGTCAGCAACCAGACTGGCACCAATCCTTAACATTACCATAATTAAGATATTCCATCATAGCCACCGGTATAAACACAGCTTATTACTGTCGTTCAGATGAGATCTAGACTGAGGCTGTGAAACATTGCCACTGCCCCCAACACACTCACACTCACACTCACACTCACACACACACACCCACGCATATATATACACATGCACATGAAGACATGCATGCCTGCGGGCAAAGCCAGAAGAAACAGTTGTCTAATGTGCTTCTGTCAGCCTCACCTATACTCAAACCTGTATATCCATCATAACAATAAAAGCTGCATTGGTCTCTTCAGGCAGATATCCCTCTCGTACTGGTGACATATTCCTGTTTGTCTCTGCCTTAAGAGCTCTGTCTTCTGTTGGCCTAGGAACCCTGCAGTTAACACAACCCCTCTGTTTCAAACCAGTTTAAAGGAATATCTCCTCTATAAATACGCCAAATGGTTGTCCCACATGATTTATGGCAGACTGCACTCCTATTTCTGTCCTGACGGTTGTTGAATATCCGGTCAGGTTTTTGATATGTAAACCAACTTTACTGAAGTCATTAAACTGAGCGTGAATTGGTCCCGTTGGGAATTACGCCTCAGAGCTGCAGTAATGTAATACGGGACAAATGTGTGCGCCAGTGTTTATTGAGAGCAGTAATGAGTGTGTGTGGTCATCACGAAAAGCCATGTGTTAATGATGTAGACATGGATGGAAGCCCGAGGAGCGGATGCACGTGCGGTCATGCATATCTACCTCCTTTTGCATCGTTCGGCTAATATTTTGTGTCTTTTAAAGCCATGTGGGCTGTTCACAACAGTGTGAGTGTATGTTTGGCACACTTTCTTACCAAGCTGCTCTTGTTATGTAATATAAGCTAAACGAAAAAGGGAATAGGCAGCAGTGTTGTGCTCATTTCAGCCGTGATTCAGTGATAGTAAATCCAGGCCAAATATCCAGAAATCATCGCTAATTGCTGCGGCTGCCGTGGCTTTATTCTAATTGCCTGTGTCAGAAGATGCCGTGCAGTATTTGACCCCAGGTCAGCCAGGAGGTGGATTAGAGAGGACAACTTGCCCTCTTCTCCTCTCTCTCTATTCTGGCTCTATTCGTCTCTTTTTGTTTGCCCAGCGACATGAGTCAGTCCCACTGTGCTGGGATCTGCACTGCACCACTGCTGCTGCTGCTGCTGCTGCTCAGCTCCCTGCCGTTTGTCTTTTACTGAGGAATGAATGGAAGAATAGGAAGATAGGCGCGTGTGTGTGTGAGGGAGGGAGGGAGCTTTATCAATGCGTGTGCTTAAGTCACTGCATACGTGCACATTTGAGGAATAAAAGGAGAAAAAGCTCTCCCCCTTCCATCAGGGAGAGTCAGTCACTGTGAAGGCGATTTAAAAAAAAAAAAAAAAAAAAAAAAAAAAAAAACACAGGGTGAGATATTGGTGCTGGTAAATCAGATTTTTTTTTTTGCTGTCATGAGGAACAGAATTTAATCACTGCACGGCCGTCAGTTTGTTCTCTGGGGCGGGGAGAAAGAAATCGAGTCACCGGGTAGAAAATCAGCCATGTATCAGCATATAGGTGCACACATGCGTGCACACGGCGTTGTGGAAAGCAATAGAGATGGATGGAAGGGAAGGACTAATTTCAAGCCTCTTGTCACACCTTGTAATCGGCTGCCTCACTAGACTGACTACCTTTGATTAATTGGTCCGTTGCATTCCAATTTGCGCTTATTACACAAGGGAGAATTGTGTGTGTTTGTGGTTTTGTATTACCATATTTGTGGGGTCCGAAAAACCAGGAGCCCACAATATTTGTGGCCTGTTTTAGGGTTAAGACTTGGTTTTATGTCAGTGATGGGTCCCCACAAAGATAGCTGTACAAGGACATGTGTGTGGGTGTTGAAGGTGAAGTGCTTGCTAGGCACAGTTGACAGTGTTGTGTACCATCAGGATACTGATTGTTTCAGATTGATTCAGCTTTCGAGTTAATGAAAGATACATTGTGCTATAGAACACCATAGCAGTCGGTTTATTTACAATGTTGCAGTAGCATTATGAGCTTAACCAATCAATTACAAGTCAACTGAATTAGTCCCGGATAATTCCCATGAGGCACCTTAAAATTGAATTGATTTGACATGCATGCATTTGTTTTCATGAAGCAATGTGGATGTGTATCTTCAAACTCTAAACTGCAGCGGCATCCATTTTGTTCGTGCCCTCACCCTAATCTCTGCTAGTTTAGGAAGTGTGAAAGGCTTGAGTAGAGGCTTGATGGGGATTTGTTAGCTGGCAGGCCATCAACACATTCTCACGCGTACACATGAACACACACATCTATAGCATACCAGGCGATCCCAGTAGACAGATGGAAGGACATGGGGAGTAATCTGGCATGGTCTGGTTTCACCACATGGCCCTGGTCCACTGTATCCATGCACATACAGATAAACATACCGGAGTGTATTGAGAACCTCTGTCACCAAAATTACCTTTCCATCCCTGCTTCGACATTGCACTGAAACAATGTGAATTAATTGTTTAGTTAATGGACAAAGAAATGGCTGGAGATATTCTGATAATTTAATAATTGTTTAATGCCAAAAATTCACTGGTTCCAGCTTCTCAAATGGGTAAATTTCCGGTTTTTCAGGTAAACTGAACACCACTGAACATGGTTAAAGGGATCAAATGATTAACTGAATACGCAATAATGAAATTATATCCTGGTTTTAGGTGTTCTTTAATGGTAAACACAATATTTTTGGGTTTTGGACCACTGAACAAATTAAGACATTTGAAGATGTCACCATTGGCTTTTTCACTGATCAAACAATTATTTGATCAATTGAGCAAATTGTCTCCAGACTGATCAATAATAACAATACAGCCCTGGTTTTGTGTACTTTTGTTATGTTGTGCAACCTAATGAAACTATCTTATTTATTGTGCATACTCAGGTCTTGCCCTTGCTGGTAGATTACTTCCATGTTACATTACATTATGTTACATGCCAGTCTCCATTATATTACTACTAGTGTTGACTTGTGTTACTATGTTTGACACATTGTAAAGTAGCTGGTCATGTCTTGTATTAAACCAAATGTTAAACAGCAGACAGGCATATTAAGCCTTTTTGCTTTTGTCCAGACCAGATGTTTGCATAAGAGCATTTAAATGATCTTATGCATTAAGCTATGACTGGAGCCAAATGTCTCGGTACTGATGGTCAGACACAGTGCCTTCTCTGAATTAGAAGAAGGCATACACATTAGTAGATTGCAACATACCTCTTCCTCTCTTTTCTAATCCAGGCCTTCCCTTTTTTACTGTCTGAGAAGTGTTTTAACACTTTTTATAAAAATGTGTGACTAAGAGAAAGCAGAATTATTCAGTTTCAATTCTCCTCTCCTCTTATGGGTCCTAGACTTCAAAAAGATGTGGTAGATGCCTACGGATATTAGGCTGTATCATCTTCTTCAAACATGATCCCATCTTCCTCGGAGCTACTGCTATCCCCTCGCTAAACTTCAGAGAATCTCCTTTACCCAACTGGTGTGTGTCTGTTGGATGAGAGTTTGGGAAGGGGGGTAATTTGGGGAAGTGTGTGTGTGTGTGTGTGTGTGTGTGTGTGTGTGTGTGTGTGTCTGTGTGTGTGTGTGTGTGTGTGTGTGTGTGTTATGACTAAGCCCATCAGCCACCATATGGCCGTGAGCAGGCTAATAATCTGAGCTTAATGTTGTCAGTGTAGTTAATGCTAGCCTGCTCTTGTCAGTCCACTCCACTGTAAACAAGTTGGAAAGGCAGATAAAAATTTAAAAGGAAGGAGCGACGGAGGGACCAACAGGGACCTGGATCCAACATGAATCAGATCTGGATAGAATGACCACAAACGGGGGGCCTGGTGCAGCCATGGCAGTGGCCATACCAATCGCAGCCCAGACAGTGAACGACGAGGCTCCTCGGCCGTGCCTCTGCCTCACCACCTTCATGGAGCTCTTTCATGCAGGACCGATCACCTGCCCAGGCCCTGTGCTCCCTCCTGTCCATGTGCTGGTTCTGGCAGTCCGGCTGCGAGGCAGAGGAGAAGGATTTGTTCCTGGGCTCTGCGCTGCTCAGTTTGGGACGACTCCTTAAAGACAAGCTGGGCTGCCTGGCTCAGGACATGGCTGCCTGCTTGTCCTGCAAGAGAAACACCAAACAGGACAAACAAACGGTAACTATGGGCTATGGAAGCTCTTAACTGAGGTAGCTGATACTATGAGTCTTCACACTTAAGCTGCAAGGTTTCACACACCTCCCCCAACCTTCTGTGTGTATTTGTTAAAAATATCTCCACAAATGCTGGTCTGGACTAGTTTTACAGTCAGAGAATTAATAAACCTTTTATTTGCATTTTATTACCATTGTTGCTGTAGCAGTGTTGGTCAGATGGACGGTCCACCACTTTGGTCCAGACTGAAATATGTATACTCATTTTGACTTTGTGTTTAGTGCTAATTAGCAAATGTTAGTATGCTTACACACTGAACAAAGACCGTGAGCATGGTAAACATTACCTGCTAATTGTCATTGCAAGCATGTTAGTGTGCTGACTTTAGCATTTTAGCCATTCACAGAGCCATCTGACTGGCTATAGACTTGTTTGTCCCAGGAAGCTACGTAGCTCTGTCCTGGTGATGTTTAATTCATTTATTCTCTTGTAAGGTTTATAGTCTAGGCAGATGGAAGCAGGTCAAAAGGTCACAGTGTTACTTTTTGCTCTGTCTCTCCTGCCTTTACTGCCATCCATGATGTTATCTCAGCAGTATGGGCTCTATTAGAACTAATTGTACTGGCTTGACTAGCAGTTACTGTCTTTATGGGCATGTATTTGTGCTGAAGCAGTCACCTTGTGTGCGCAGTGGCTGTATTATCTGTCAGAATCATGTCATCTTTGGCAGTTGTGTGGTGTTGATAGTCCACGTTACGTCCTTTTGCTTTGGAATCACCCAGATTGAGTGTTTTCTAGGTCAGGAAGAGGAATGGGGGGCAGCACAGGGACTGCCATTAGTTATTCCAAAGGCTTGTTTGTCATGAAGCTGCATTGGCAACAAGCATTTTCACTTAACCTTTCGTTTACTTTCAGTCATCTTGGTGGAGTAAGAATAGCGTATAGTGCTAGCATTACTTTGCCTTTGTACTGGCAGTCATGCAGTGGAGTGGATCTGAATAGCCTAGGGGACTCAGTAGAATGGGTGCTTTAATCTGAAGCTGGCTTCATTATTAAAACACACTCCTTCTCCCAAACTCCTCCGAGACTTTGTGGAATAATATTTGTTTAGGATGAATAATAAAAGGCGTAAATGGGCTTGAGTGGAGCGCGACGGGACCAGCCCTCCCTCTCCTCTCTCCTCCCCTCTACTCTGTTTGATTTATGAGCGTATGTCTTCTTTTATTGGGCTTTGAAAAGAAGATGGCATCGTGGCACTATAGCGCACTAACATGGCAAATGAATCGCTGTCCTGCCTACCGGCCACTGGGCCTCCTCTCTCTCTCTCTCTCTCTCTCTCTCTCTCTCTCTCTCTCTCTCTCTCTCCTCTCCCCCCTCCCTCTCCCTCTCTCTCATAGTGTCATGACATGGCTGTTTCCTGTGAGGGATGGGTAAAGCCAGCCTCAGGGACATGCCTCTATTTCATCCCCTCTTCTTTATCCTCTCCCTCCCCACATTTGTTTGTTTATTTCTGCTAAGATGTGGCCTCTTGGCTGGTAAAGCACAAGGCTTCTCCTTTGATTTGAGCAGCGTTTCATCTGCAAAGCAGACTGAGCTCTGAACATAATGACTCCATCGGAGCGTTAAAGGGAGATGGAGACAGTGTTAAGTGTTTATCTTGCAACCTCCCAGTCTGACAGAACTGAGTTGTGTTTTTTCTCTTCCTTTTTTGTATTGTTTATGCCCAACACTGGGGAAAAAAAACAAGTATTGGAGTATGACTCAAATGAGACTGAGTAATATTTAGTGGCATTTTTTATGAGCTTAGTAAGTCCACAACTGTTGTGTGTGTGCCAAAAAAGGGACTAAAGTCCACAGTTCAAAGTTCACGTTGGATCTTCTAACAGCACCTTACACCCCCTTTCTGATGGTGGAGTCTGAAGCAGACAGTTTGACACTTTATTTATCCAACCTTACAATACTGAGGACTTCTAGAAAAATCCAGACTGAGGGGCACCCTGATGGCCAGGGGTCAAGGTGCTGACCATGAACTGTAATGACATTCTGGTCTTGGAACCAATTGCATGTCACTCCCAATTTCTCCCCCTTTTTCTTGTCTTCTCTCTACTGTGTCTCTCTCTAAAAGACTGTTATCATGCATGCTGTCAAGGAGAAGAACAGTTGAAGGAACCTTCAGACACACCTTGAATGGCGCATTGTCTTCTTACAGGATACCAGATGAGAAAGTACCTGAGCCAAATTTTGCGTCCCAGATCCTAACCCCTTCAATTAACTGGCTACCTTCACAAGAAATAAGCTCTTAAAATTGGATTGTAATAAAGCCAGTTTGGAACACAAGTTCAGTTCAGAGCCATCCCATGTGAAAGCACTCTGTGCAGTGCACGATACATGTCACGTTTTATTCCTGTGCGAGGCCATAGTTAACATTCCTGCCCTGTTACCCCCACTGGCTCAGAGCCTCCCATTTTTGAGTCAGCCATTCCTCTGTGTGTGGAGGTAACAAGCCAGAACAGTCTACATTGTACTGCTGCTATTGAGAGACTGGACACTGATACAGCCCCCGGCCTCTCCATTCAGCTCTCTGGAAATCACACCAGAGAGGTCACATGGAGCCAAAAAGGAGGGGAAGAACCAGGGGAAGAGGAAGGAGGAATGGAGATATCTGGAGGCAAATGGGCAGAGCAAAGTAGGATGGATGGCGGGGTGTGGAGGTAGAGACGTAGGCCGACCAGCACTGATGCAAAGAGACAGAAAGTGAGTCGAGGAAAAATGCGAGGGGAAGAATTCCCCCACTATTTGCACAAACCAAGTGGCCAGACCGTTCACTACTGATTGATATGCAAAACAAGCTGGCAGCAAGCACTTTTTCTCTGCCTACGCCCACAGAACGGCAGGAGTCAGGATCAATGGCTCGATCGCCATCAAAGCCCACTCTGCCCCAGAGGCAAAGGCGTACCCAAGACTGAGGCTCCTGACCCTGGGCCCAACAGAGAGACAGGAAGCTGCAAATTGGAGAGCGAGAGCACGGATGGAGAAGGAGGGTGAGAGAAGTTGAAGAAGAGATTGCCTGACCATCAAACGAATAACAGAGGTGGACGGAGCGAGAATATCGGCGAGACGGTCCAGCCGACTTCTCGGTTCTGTCACGGATAATTTCTCCAGTTAAAACCGCACGCCATCTCTGGAGCTGCCATGCCAGCGTCCAGGGGAGGCAGGCTGCGGAGGAAGGGCTGCTCGCTGGCCAGGAGGACCCAGCGGCAGGCCACAGCGGCATGGAGGCTGCTCTACAGACTGCTCTTCATGGTGAGCAGAGCATCCAAAGAGCAAGTAAATATTTATAAAAAAATGATGCTGTTTATGCTGGGATATTGGATGCAGTTCATGAAGAGGCCTCATTAAGAGCAACAATAGAAAGTCATCAGTACCAAACTGGGTTCAAGTGTCCCTGCTCCTGCTAGTGAGTAGGTTCAGTAGGGGCTTTTTGGATTTAATAGCTGTGGTTTAATTTGGGGGGGATGAGAGGGCTGTTGTAGAGATGTAGTTTAATTTATGTCATAGGACTTTGTTTGGTCAATTTGGAATGAAAATAATGGTTGTTAGTTGATGTGAAGGGTATAGCAACTTGGAATGAAACCTCACTGTGAACATTGTGTATGGCAGTGACACCGGACACAGTCAGAAGGAAACTGTGTAGCTTGAGACAAAATGACTCAGCAGCCTCTCAGTTCATTTTATTATTTTTTTTACCTCTAAGGGTTGACAAAGACTTCTTCTCTAAATTGACTGAAAGGCATGAGCGGCATGAAAAGGTAGAAACACGATGCAGAGCTGACAGCTGTCAGGGAGAAAACCTGAGCAAGAGTCCACAGCAGCGCTGTCGAATCCACTTGTCTTTCCTGGCGCTCCCAGGCTTTTTTTTCCCGCCACTGCTGGCTCCTGTCCTCGGTTCTTAATTGGTTATTTGGGCTAGCTGTCAGCCTGTGTTCGGTAAGATTGTTGTGAGGCAATCACAATTCCTGAGTCATGACAGTGTGTAGGCCCCCACCTCCCCCTCCTCTTTCCTTCTCCCTTTCTTTCTGCCCACCTCTTCTTGTCATGTTCCAATGCAGGTATCTGCCATTTAGTGTTGATGAAAATGTCATTTAGTTGGGAAACTGGGTGAGAGGTGAGAGTGTTTTCCCCCCTGCCCACATCAAGCGTCCAATCAAGTATATATGCTCCTTTTTACCCAAACTCTGTGGCTCCTCCATCATTTTATTTCAGAGTGTGCAACATGAACATGAGCTCATATCCTTCCAGTGTGTGGGTGTGATGAAAATTAACTCAACACTTAAGCAGTGGTGTGTGGTACTGGATACACACACACACACACACACACACACACACACACACACACACACACACACACACAGTTTTTAAAGACTTGGGCAGGCCTTTCCTTTTCTGGGTGCCTGTAGCTGAAATAAACGGCAGATATGACTGTTATCTGTCTCCACAATGCTGCTCTCCCGTGTCTGGAGCTACCAGTGGCCTATTTGATGAATATGTCGCTCTGATATCCTTCAACCTCTGTGTTTCCTTCAGGCAATCTCTCCCCTGTCTGGCACAATATGGAGTTTTCCCAGAGCGTGTATCAGTGAATGAAGGCTGACTGGTGCTGTGTGTGGCACCGTCATCAGTGTGTGAAGCAGATTTTGTTATCTTTAGTGGGATAGTGTGTCAGCAGCTTTGTTTTTTTAAATTTTTTTTTTTATTTTTGGGGGGGTTGTGTAATTATTTAATGTCTGTACATTAAAAGTTTTTTCATGGTAACAAAATGTTAAGCTCCTCATCAGCTCAGACAGTGAAGTTGATGATTACAATGTATTCTCACTGGAGAAAGTTGCGCTTTTATAGATAAACCTTCAGCTCAATTATCAGTGTAATATGGTATTTTTAACCAAGCTAGCAGTGTGGGTGAAACACCAGCAGTATGGCCTTTTTAGCCATCAACCTCAGCTGTAGCATGTCAACACACTAAACTAAGACGTTTAACATGGCAAGTGTTCCTGTTTTACATCACCAGGTTAACTTTGTCATTGTGAGCAACGTTCGTATGCTGACGATAGCATTTAGCTCCCAGAACTGCTGCCTCATAGAGCTGCTAACAATCTTGTTTTGACAGTTAATGTTTCATAAGGTTTGTTGTCAACCCAGCCAGAGTGTGTCTACATATACAGGTATGATTGTTCACAGTGTATGAGTGTGTCTTGCTCTCCACCTGGAACATTGTTCCCTCCAGCAGTGCACAAGGAGACATTAAGTCCCCCTCATAATTATCAGCCCACATTGAAAGAGAACCAGAGTGGAGCGCTTCTGTGGGCGGTGGATCGCTTGAAAGAGGCTTAGCCCAGACATACAGAGAGGACACAGAGAGGAATTTTCCCCCTCCGTCTCTTTCTTTCTTTACTCTGTCTTTCAGTCTGTCACTCTCACACAGTCTATATTGTAGCATTGGAGGGCCGTCTCTGGAGTGACCATGCTATAATGAGCTAGCTGATGAGTCGCAGACTTATTAATGGAAGCCTTGATTGTCTGTGGGCTCCCTGGGAGTGGATTGGAGGGGGGTGGGTGCAGCTGTGGGTGGTAGCTCACACCAGTATCAGAGCTGAGTGACTCAGACAAGCTTTCACACACTGCTCAGGAAGTGTGCATGTGTGTGCATCGATGCTTGCAGTGTCAGAAATGAAGGGTTTATCGATTCTTGTGTGTTTCTGTACAGTGTCTCAGCACTGGGGTGCACTTGAATGCTTGCTCATGCAATATTTTCAATACTAGTAGGCCTCCCAACCCCACCACCACCACCACCACCCACCACCCCCACACACATATAAACACACACAGGACTATGGAGAGTGCTGAGCTGCTGTTTTGCCTGGCATCGTGGCTGTCCCACTGCGCTGTGTTGCTGTGCAGTGGATTGGAACCTGCTATTACTGGCGCTTATCAGCCTATGCTGATTCAAGTGACTGGCCACAGATTATAATGCTCCTTATTCCAAGTAAATCATGTTTTTTACTTGGAATGAGGAGCACTGGTCATTATGAGGCTATTTTTAGTGCAGGAATCATAACTGATGGTTTGTGCACTATTCTAGCAAAGCTTGGTGCAGTTGATGAAGTGTTGTACTTCAGTAGCTTGTCAGGTAAGAAATTGGGTTGGATTTTGATGAAGTGTACATACTTTTCTGTAGCGCTTGAAAAGCATATATAATGGAGTGACAACCATGGTGTAATGTAGAGAGAGGGGAGAGTTTTTCCCTCACTGCTTCTTTTTTATGTCCCAGGGAATAGAACAGAACAGAGAGCCTGATAATGGTTCATTTTCTGCCACAGTTGCACACAGACTATGAAATCTTACCCGCCACAGGCAAGATTTCACAATATGGTGCCTACAGCTGATGTTAATTTCCCTACCCCAGGCAATACAGTCCAATATAAAGTAATGTGGATTATCTGTTCCCGCCGAGCACCTCTGTAAATGATATGACGCTGAGTTCGTCATGGGGTTCCACTGATCAAAGAAGTACAAAGTGGGCTGGAGGAATTATACATTTTGTGAATGAGCAGAGGTATTACTGACTAAATTTAGAAAATGAGATGCCACTAAATGCCTCCTCCACTCACTCTAATACAAACTATTACAAACTAATGCATGACCATTTGGGATCTCTTGGCATGTCAAAATTTCTGGAATTGATGTGACACAAAGCTGCATAACTGTCTATTATGGATTTAGAAGAAGTATGTAATGTGCTATAATACTATCTGCTGGGATATCCAGTCAGTATTTCAGATGCACTGCAAAGGCTTTGATGCAAAGCCAATTAGCATAGAGTGTATTACTAAATCTCCATAACACCATTAGTATACCCAGGGGAGTGACTGGCCATGTACAGTGTAGAATTATATACATGATTATTTCATCAGCTGTGGAGCTGAAATCATTAGTGGTGAATGGTTGAATAAGGGAGGTAAAAGACTTTTTCATCTCAGAGAATGTTTGTTGGCACATGTATAACTGCATTTGCATGCATCCAAAGCAGTTTCTCATTACAAGTGTGATCTTCATTTTATCCAGCTGGCTGTTATAATCCCTGAGCCACCTAACCTAAATACAACCCACTTCTTTCTGTCGCCCCCTTCAGAGCGTGGACACTGTGTGCACTCTCTACCAGTCCTTCCAGGAAGGGACGGGCTCAGGTGCTGGAGCTATGATGGAGGACACCAAAGACCCTCGGGTGAGGCAGGGAGGGGAGTTGGGATCAGGTCCCACAGGAGAGGCCACCCTGCTCAGACCTTGCCCCAAACACATGAGTGCCACTGAGAGGTTACGAAAGGTCATCCAGGAGCTGGTGGACACAGAGAAATCCTATGTGAAGGTGAGATCACAAAGCTTTGATTTCTGTCACATTAGAATTTCTTCTCAGCAGCCAGCATGAAAGTTTAATAAAACTCACCTGCATGCTTTCTGAAGATTTAGAAAGCTGTTCCACTGTTCTATTTTTTTCACTCCTTGGCTATGAAATGATTATTTTTAACAAGACCACCAATTGTAGAAGGAGCCAAAAGCCAGCTAGCTTAACTTAGCATGAATGGAACCAAGGGGAAACAGCTAGCCTGGCTCTGTTCAAAGGTTAAGCTCACTAATTAACATGTTATAGCTCATTTGTTTAATATGTTCAAAAACTTCAGTGTAAAAACAACTATTTTAAGAAGTTTTATGGGGGGTTATGTGCCTGACTATTTTTTGGCTGGGGGCAGTTGAGACTACAGGAAGAGGGAAGTTACTGCTCCTGGCCAAGAAATAGTCTGGCACATAACCCCCATTAAACAGGGAATTGTGGGTTTTACACTTGGTTTTTTGTATAGATTAAACAAAGGAGATATAATGTATTATTCAGTCTACTTTAGAGGTGCTTGGTGGATTTTGTTAAATTTTACCTGTTTTCCTTCTTTATGCTAAATTGAGCGAAAGGGCTGCTGGCTCTTTCATATTCACCAGACACAAATATTCTCATCTAACTCATCCAAGAAAGTGAATAAATGTATTTCACATTGCTCCTTTAAAAATAAGATATTGTGTTTAGTAGTGATATAGGACATAACAGAACTAGAGAAGAACTGAAAGAGATGCTGTTTCCCCTGTCACAGTTGGAGCTCCTTCCCTCCTCCCCCTGTCTAGCCTTATTTATCTTCCTCCCGCCCAATCATTTTGCTGCCCTCATGTTTTCCAATATGACCTTTTCCTCTCTGACACGCATTAAAGAGCCGCATTCATGATCTCCTTGCATCTGCAACACTTGTGATGGCTGGCGTTTTCTCCCCTTTCTTCCTCATTTTTCATTAAGTCCATTTCCCTGCACACCCCTCTGCAGTTGATTTGTAATTGAGGGAGGAGATTGTCTTCCCAGAGCGCCTGTTCGTCCGTATCTGTGCTCCACTAGTGTCTAAGGTGGCTAGGGGAGGGGATGAGGCAGAGGAGGAGAAGGAAGCTCATAAATCAACCTAATGAGAATATCCCCACTGATACCAAGACAAGCTACAGCCACATTAAAGGATTGGAGGGAGGGGCGGGGGGGGGCTTGAGGTGAGGCATTGTGGGAGGGAGGCAGATAGAGGTTATAAAGAGAGAAATAAGGAGTGATCTGATGATGAAAGGGATGTTAAAGGACAGGCAGGTTAAGACATAGTGTTTACTTTTGGTGTTTGATTCTTTGTCACTAACCTTCTGGATTTTTGGTGCAGGACCTGGCCTGCTTGTTCGAGATCTACCTGAAACCCCTGCAGAATGAAACCTTTCTCACACTGGACGAGGTAGGTGGCAAATGCGAGTGTGTGTATGAAGAATGGAATATGTACATAGAGGTATAGCACCCAGAGGTGTGTCCTGGGAGGTGTTGAGGCTATATAGGACGTGGAATTCATTGAGTGTTTATTACCTAGAGGTGGTGGCAGTGAATGCTTGTAGGCCATATCTCCCTCATTACCACTGTGACGGGCTGGAGGACAAATTAGCATTCCCCTAGACTGACCTTCTAGCATCCCAAAGGGACACACCAATAAAGACTAGCGTAAGAGGAAACCTACCCTTTAAGCATTCACTTCAGTTCCATATGCCACTGTATAGCTGTCCAGTGATTTCAGCGCACCTTTTCCATTAAGGAAGTGGGATTTTTCTCTGTTTAAAACACAGTAAACTGTCACTGTGTGTTCCTGTGACAACATATAGGGGAGCTGCAGCATGCTAATGACCTCAGTGTTGCAGTTTCCAGCCCTGTGTGCAGTACTGTGCCGGGCGTGACCTCAAACACAGGATGTCTCTCCCAAGATGCACTAGTCGATAGGCCACTGAGCACTGGGGCAAATTAAAAGGCCATTATGGGACAGCGGGACGTGTCCAGACACAAAATGGACAAGGTCATGTTAGCCCCCGAACGTCTTTTAATGAAGGGAAGTGTTGACCCTGGGTATGTGTGCTGGAGAGGGTGTGTAAGACTGTAGAATGTGTGTGTGCTGTGCCTCGAGCAGGGCTATAGCTTGTCCCTAAGTGCCTTTGTCAGAGATGGAGCCATCAGAGTGGAGGTTTTATGACACTCCGGGGTACCTGTCTGACTGATTGTTATGAATTACAAGCTATCCTCATATTCCTTCACTTCACTCTCTCTTCTTTCCCTCCCACTCCTTTCTCTGCTATCTTCCTCTCATACATCCTTATCCATCACCTCCCCACTATTTCAAACTACCTCTCCTTTCTTTGCCTCTTGCTATCCATTCTACCACTACCCCTCCATTTCTGTTCTCTTCCTCAGATGGAGAGTCTGTTTGGCAGCTTGCCAGAGATGTTGGACTTCCAGAGGGTCTTCCTACAGACACTGGAGGAGAGGATTGCCTCCTCGCCTGACTTCAGCACCCTGGAGACCCCTTCACAGTTCAAGGTGAGATACACACACACACAGCAACATATTATTGATTAAATGTCCAAAGATTCAGTGTAGATTCCATGAGTTTACAGAACAACATTTTTCTCAAACCAGGTGATTTTAGCCACTGTTCTAAATAAAAACATGATCTTTGAGATCTTGTGGTTTATACATAATTGAGGTGGTGTGACAGGAGCATCGCTGGCTGATTTATAGGCTTGACATGACGAGGTGTGGGGTCTATTGATCGAGGCAGTGGTTCACTGGTTGGATTGTGAGCTGCTGAAAGGTAGTGTACTCAAGAGGTTAGGCAAGAGGGAGAGGACAGAGGAGGTGTTTGAATAGTCTCCCGAGAGAGCGAGGACAGAGGTCTGGTCACGACTTCACGTGTTCACACTCTTTCATCCTCTCTCTGGCTTTGTGTAGCATCACACTGTACCCATCTGTGTGCACCACTCACTCCCTGTCTTTGTTTTTTCCTTACACCTTTTCTGTTTACAGAAGCTGCTGTTTTCTCTTGGGGGCTCGTTCCTGTATTACGCTGACCACTTCAAGCTCTACAGTGGCTTCTGTGCCAACCACATCAAAGTCCAGAAGGTCCTGGAGAGAGGTACTACAAACACCTAAACACACAAGGAATATGTGACAGCCTAAATACACTCCTGCTGCACAAAGTGAGAGGGAGAATTGGCATATTATAAATACATCTGCAGACACATACCAATCCAAAGTGTGCCACAGCCCTGCTAAGTTCAGCTTCATTGCACCTGTGTTGCATCACAGACACCTCATAGCACTCACCATAGGTTTTGCCCTGTTTTATGGGAAACAAATCAATTATGTACAAATGTCCCAGACTGAGACAGTGGATGAAAGTGAGGTGAGTGATGCCTCTCCAATTTACTGCAAGCCCTGTTCTATCTCTGAAATGATTCACACACACACAAAATATTAGCATTAGAGTAGAGATTCCTTGCCTTTCATTTTGTGATCTATGATTTTTAAGTATTCAAAGCTATTACCTGTTTTAAAAGCAGATGAAGTTTAAACAAACACATGCATTTATTTATACACAGACTTTGGATAACCTTGTCCACTAACGGCAGATATGCGACCGTGACAACCTGAGAGCCCTAATAATTCCTTGCGTCCCCCCCAGCATGTGACAAAGTAGAAATTTTAAAGTTGATTTACGTCCGCTGAGACGCCGGCCTTTCTGCCACTATTTGGGAACACTGCCCAGTACAGAGAGAAATGTAAGAAGATTGGCTTCTTTGCTGACATGAGGAGGATGGGGAGGACACATTGCCCCCAACCCCCCACCTCCCCAACCCTTGCTACTTAAATCTGCACCATTACCAGAATTGCATGGGATATTCCTCGAAGTAAACAGCAGGATGGATGCGTAATAGGATTAGACAGGAGAAAAACACTCAGAAAAGTCTCTGATGGGTCAGATTCATCTAGAGAAGAATTAAGTGTGGTAAAATACGGTGCTTGAAGCGGTTTTCTGTACAGTTAAATATTTTGAAAAATCATGAAAATGATGATTAATGATACATTATCCTGTTAGCTGTTATCTGTGATCCAAATAGAATAGTAAACAGAGGGGTGACTTGACTACCAAAAGTCAAAGATCTCAGATCTTTTTTTTTCACTTGTATTTATATGGTGAAAAAATTACTGACTGTCCTTTTCAAAATGCCCCATAGGTCTGAGCATAATGATTATTCTTAAGTGCTTCAGTTTGTGGGCAGTGCCAGCTTGGCACAAAATGGCTCCAAATGTTTGAGTGAAGGGAAAAAATGCCAGACTCAAAGAACCAGTATTCACTGGGTTTATACACCCTGTTCTTTAACCAAAGCTTTAAATGTTATAGTTAGTGTCATGCACTAATATTAGAACACCATGTAGCGCAATAATTGCACAGCACAGATAAGAACAGCCAAGTATAACAAGGTGATAGTTGCACAGTGCACACACCGAGTAAATAGGTGGCTCAGCATGATACAGAACACCCAGCCCAGTCTGGCCACAGCCAGCTGATCCAAGGACACTGAGAAGAAATCTGTGGGCGTTTGTCAACTCTTTCAGTAATTATATGCACGTCTCTGCCATCTTCATCACTCCCCTCCCTTTTCCATCATGCCAAGAGCCCTGGGTTGCCTTAGTTTCTCTGTTTATTTGTCGACTCGTTAATTGCCTGCCAATTACTCAGGGAGGTGTCGATGCGGCTGCCTGTCTGTGGCTGGAAGTGCTATAATTAATACTTTAATGGCCCCCCTCTGTAAGCGTTGTGGAAGCATACTGTTTGGGGAAAATGTCATCACCTTTACAGAAGGCTTGTTCTGTTTTATACCTGCCATTTCACACTATACTGTTGGCTTCAGTGTAAACTCAGGAGTTCCATTTTCACCAGGTTGTAAATAAAAACAGCCCTTCTAAGTATTTAAGTAACTCTGCTAGATATTTTTTTGTGTGTGAAAACACCTCATCTTCAATTATTAAGCTACTCAGGGTGATGCACTGATATAATGGATTCATTAGCAATGTTACACTTAAATACTGCAGTTGTCATGGTAGGTTGAGGAGAAGCCTACACTACCCCCTGCTGGAGACATGTTATTGCACCACGATTCTGCACTGGTCTTCATTGGACTAGTAATATGCAATGGAAAGCCAACAGTTTTCTTTGTCAAATCTGTATTTGGTTTATAGCCTAATCAACTGTTTGCTTGAGACCACCAGGAAACACAAATACCAAAAACAAAGATGATACACTGGCAAAAGATTCATATTAATACAGTATGTATTATTTCAGCTAAGACCGATCAGGCCTTCAAGGAATTCCTGGATGCAAGGAACCCCACCAAGCAGCACTCATCCACCCTAGAGTCTTACCTGATTAAACCGGTGCAGAGGGTGCTCAAGTACCCCCTGCTGCTCAGGGAGCTGGTCTCTCTCACTGATGCTGACAGCGAGGAGCACTACCACCTCACTGGTAGGAAGAGAAATAGTATACATTTACATACATGTACATTTACAGACATACATGCACATCCACACATGGGTAGGATGTGCTAAAAATATATCTATATAGTCACACTTCAGTGTGATGTTATTATTGCGGTCATGCATGGCAACAGTAAGTGACAGATCTCGGCACATAGGAACTGGCATTTTTCCCATACACAATGCACACACAATAAGCAAATAAATTCTGCTACTGTAATGCAAAGCACCCACATATACAGTCAAGATCTCTATTGACACTTCTGTTCTTGTCCCTGCAGAGGCTCTGAAAGCCATGGAGAAGGTGGCCAGCCACATCAATGAGATGCAAAAGATCTATGAGGATTATGGCTCTGTGTTTGATCAGCTAGTTGCTGAGCAGACTGGCCATGATAAGGAGGTAGATACACATTTTAGAATCAAATTCATAATCACCAAGATAGTTTTGCCTTTGTGACAGTCACACATTGATAACACATAGAGTTTCATAGGACACCTGCTACAGTAGAAGATTAAATGAAATGCTTTAATACTTAGCACAATAAGTTTTAACTACCTCGACCCAGCAAACTATCAGTGCATCAGAGTGGAGTTATTTAGCTTCTTATGTTGTTTACGCCGTCTTCTGTGCATCACCTCTAGGGACTGAATACATTTACAAATTGATGGAATATTTAGTTGGTAAGCACTGCAGTATAAATATTCAAAGTGAATGCTAAATAATGTTGTCTAGGGTACTGTATGTTTTCAATGTATTTAAACAGCTCTTACATTAAGACCAGATAAAGGTTTGCTTGAAAATCAGCTTTCAGCCCATGTAAAAACACTAGTTTGTAGTGTCTGTGGACCTCCGTTCGCAGACACTAATATTTAGTATGTATCTCACACAGCAGTGAGAAGCCAAATGTCTGACTTGTTATTCTTCTGCCTCCACTCTCTTCCTCCATCTCCTGTGTGTCACTCTCTCAGGTCACAGAAATCTCGATGGGAGAGTTTCTCATGCATTCCTCAGTGGTCTGGCTCAACCCACATCCATCGTTGGGTCGCATGAGAAAAGACCCTGAAATGACCGTGTTTGGTGAGTCTGCACACTGCTACTGCCACTGTTGCCGTTGCATTCTGGGAAACTCATATTTCCCTACCCACTTTGCCAGAATCTTAAGGTTTTTGGTGAACCAATATCTTGGCTTGCATTACCATCTAATTCCACATACTATTTCATATCAGACAACTTGTCGCCCATGAATGTATTGTATTGTATGCACTGGGCTTGTTTTAGAGCCACACAGTATTAGAATTATCTGCAGTAGCACTTAAACAGATCGCTGTGAATTTCAATATCCGTAGCTGTAGCGCTGATATATGCTTTAAGGCTTCAAGCTGGCATCTAAAATGCTTCTGTGGGATGCACTCCTTCAGTCGGCTTTCCCCAAGAGGCTTTCGCAGTCAGAACTAAGACGCTGATGTGTTCTCTCTCACCAGTGTTCAAGAAAGCGGTGATATTGGTCTACAGGGAAAACAACAAGCTGAAAAAGAAGATGGTAAGTCTTGTGTCTGTTGCACCCATTTACTCTCACATGCCATAAATATTGTCTTTGGTGTGAAACTCGTATGTATTTTCTATATGATGACCAGGCCAACCCTCGTTCAGCACTCTCTCACGGAGATTCAGATCCCTTTAAGTTCCGTTGGCTCATCCCACTCTCTGCGCTGCAGGTCAGATTGGGAAATACTGCAGGTAAGAACCCGGCACACTGCCACATTACCCCCAGTAAATCACTCACAAGGTACATCCACTAAATCTTTTTGTTCTTTCTCCCTCTTCATATTTCCCCACACACACCCCTAAGCTCATTCTCTTTGCCCACACATACATACACACACACCTCCTCTGGCATTTCCATTCAGCGCCCTTCCTCCTTATCTTTTCCTGAAACCATAAACCATATTTGGACTGTGTGATTAAAAGCCTCTCCGTTATTTCCTCGCTCTCACAGGAACAGGCACAGAAAGCAGCTGCATCTGGGAGCTGATTCACTCCAGGTCTGAAGTGAAAGGGAGACCAGAGACTGTCTTCCAGCTGTGTAGCAGGTCAGAGATTTAACTTTCAGGTGGAATCAGTGATGATTCATTCTGGTGTGCATTCATGGATTCCATAGTATTTTTATTTATTATTTTTTTAACCTATTACTCATACCAGAGTAATTTTTATAAGAATTCAGGTTCATCACAACTTTGGTCTTATTTTTTGCAGTTTGGACCATTGTTTGAACTGCTTTATGATAACATTGTAGTTACAAAATTAATTGCTGAGATCTGGGAGCATGGCGACATTGCTAAAATGAAGTCCCACGGGGCAAGAAACCAAAGTGAGCACACTCATAATGAAAAACACAGGAAAAATGTATATACACAGCTATGGCAGAAGTCTTAAAGTTGGACCAGAAATAGATGTTTACAAGTTAGCTGCACTCCACTTTTTTCAACAAGCAGTTAGATGATCAGACGGGCTCTGTCTTCTTTGTAGCATCTAGTCAGTCTTCTCTTATATGTTGCCATTACTGATGGAAAAAATGTGAGACAAAATAAAAGACCCAAGTTGTGATAAACTGGAATGATCTTTTAACATTTTCAGACCTACTTAAAATGTTGTCGTTCCCCAAGGTCAGCTCTCATTAAAATAAACCACTTTTAAAATGGGCGGGTAAAAATAGCATAAAAATAGTGCCACATTTCAGAAAATACACACAATACCTATACCTAATACCTATAGCCAATTAGCTTGGCTTAGCATAAATACTGCTAGCTTTACTTTACTCTTTCCAAAGGTAACAAGTTACATTTAGTGAGGCTCTAAAGCGGTATCTATCTCCAGCTTGTCATCTAACTTCCTACAAGAAAGAGAATAATTATATTACTCAAAATCTGTATTCCTCAAATGATCATATTTGTTAAACTATTCTGTTTTTTCACCTGTGGTCTCTAATCTTGTAAAACCATTTTTTGTTTTGATTGTCATGATCCCCAAAGAAGACACATCAGGTTATAGCTATCTGCATTTCTTAGCATGAATGCAATGTTTAGTGCTGCTGTTTTAGCATTTAATGGTGCAAACCGTCTACATGTGGACAGTAGTGAGAGTGAAGCCTGTGACCAAATTGGTAATTCTTGATTACACACTGTGAAATTGGGATCACTCCTAATGAATTAAATCACTCATGACACTGGGGACACAATGGAGCTCTCTTGCCAATCCTCTTAATCTATATTTAGCTTCTGAAATCAAGTTGAACATACCCTGTACTCATGTTACTATGGTACCTCTACTGTGTCCTCCTCAGTGTGCCAGAGAGCAAGGTCAACATCATCAAGGTGATCCGCTCCATCCTCAGGGAGAATGTGAGGAGGAACATGAAGAGCGAGGGCACGCTGGAGAAGAGCTGCAAGGAGCGCCTGGCCCCCCTGCGCAGCACCCTGCCCTCCTCCGCCAGGCTAGGTGAGCATTTAGATACATTCTTATGAAAAACATTTCTGTATGTTTCATGGACGCGATATTTCTTTCAATCAAAGATCTAAGAAACCTTGGTCAGTTGTTTTGAGTATCAGGCACCACTTCCTGGGAAAGCAGCAAAAAACATGTCCACCTAGGAGTGATATTTGCTGACTGGCATTTAGCCTGTAAGGTCATTTAGCTTTTACTAAATCAATCATTACTAAGTATGCATGTACTTTACAGATGATCATATCTTACTTTTTTGGCCTATTAAATGTTTGTGGGGCTTATAGTGCAAGTGTTTTGCTCAGATAAGAGTGGCATTTCTAACCTCTGTCTCCACTTTCATTACCAGGTTCCTCCAGGGCTTCCTGGTTGTGTAAGCAGCCACTTGGAGATTTCTCCACCCAGCCCGGGAATCCCAAGCTGGGGCCAGACTCAGATGAAGGAAGCCTGAGCAGTGGAACCTACAGTTTATCTGGTGCTCCTCCACCCTGTACCTCCTCTGACTCGCATATCCTCCCTGTCCAGCAGAACTGGTCTCAGACACCTGGGTCCAGTTCACAACCCCGCTCCACCTCAGTCAAAGAGTCTGATATTTTAAGTGATGAGGACGATGACGGCTTTAGCGAGGGGGGAACACGGAGGGACAGTGGAGACAGCAATTCCCCAGCCAGCGCCATTGAGGCTCAGTTCCTCCAACTTAAACTCTCTGAGGATGCTGTGTCAAAATGTGCACCGGCACCATGTGTTCAACCTGAGGGAGTCGGGGACACACCAGAGACCCAACCCAAACTGATGCGAGGACACTTCAGTGCTGTTAAGAGGAAACCCAGCAGTTTCAGGAGGAGTCAAGGTGCACTGTTGAAGATGAAGGAGCACAGCAGGTCACTGGACAGCCAGACAGATGCAGCATCGTCATCTGCAGTGATGGACTTCAACACGTTGCTGGAGAAAGAGTTTAGTGTTCAAAGTCTGACGTCTGTAGTCAATGAAGACTGTTTTTATGACCCAGCTGAGAGCTCTGCCACTGACTCTGGAAATGCCACATCCCCTTAGGGGGTGGAGTGGACAAGACTGTACTGTACCTGGGCCACAGGCTAGTGGTCATAAAGGTCAGAGGGACTGAGCCCATGTCAGAAAAGGAGAAACCCTTGTCATTCAATGCAGGCTCTACCAAAGTGGCTGTGAAGCTGTGCCTCAGTTTTGGAAGTCGGTTTAGTAAGCCACACACCTGCCTGCTAAAGGTTAGACGTAAATGATGTGTTCTAATGAAAGCCCATTGGCTGACAGACCCAGTTTTTCTCCCTGGAGAGGCGAAGTGATGTGATTTCTGTGCCAGTGATGATGACTGCAATGAATCTGCCAAGCACTGATGCGTACCTGCGATCTCCTCAGCTCTCTGGGCTTTGCCTCCTCCCCACAAACCGTCTGAGTGACGTATTCCATCCAAGTATCCCCTGCAGCTCATGCTGATTGGCAGATTTTTATTCAGTTTTTGACCTTTTCTGTGAAGAAGTGGGGAGATTGTCCTTGGTCTGTCAGCTTGGTCTGTCAGTCTCAAAAGTTGAAAGAGGGGGTAGAAGTCCACAGTTCATATGCATATATCCCCAGGATCACTGAGATTAAATACGTTTTTCAGGCAATTTGGGCAAAGCGGGTTCAGCATGGGTTCATGTGTATTTGGTTTCACAGAACCAAAGACTGTAGGCCACTTACTACAAATTGTATTTGTCAAAAATTTAATTCAATGAGGCACTGAGTAAAAGCTATCACAGACTAATAAGATCCAGATAGGAGAGGACATTGGCTTAAATGAACAGGAGGTTGACAGACTTTCGCAACTACGCCTTTTTGCGGTATTTTGTGCACTAAAGTACACTGTTTGCCTATATATTTGAAATATTTTTTATTTGTACAGGTTTTAATGTTATTAATGACATTTTATTTATTCATAGGTTTGATTATGTATATCTTAGCAAAGTAACTTTTTGGGTGAAGGCTTGAACAGTTGGCTAAAGATCTGGTCTATTCTTAAATAAGAGAATACATAATACAGTTTGACCTTTATTCACTTCATTTTAAATGTAGCCTACTGGATTTTGGCTTTCTTTCGCTGAAGATTGTAATTTCCAGTGTATGCATTTGAATGTACAAATGTTTTCGAGATATGGCTGCTTAATTGAATGATTTAAACTGCAATAATGTTTAAAACCCAATGTTTCTTTTTATGTTAAAATGTGTCCTGTATATATAACCTTTTCTATCTTATGTATTCTATCATACATACTTGACACTGTACAGATGAGAAACAAGGCAGGAATTTGCAATAAATGCAGCTGATATTTTTGTAAAACATTGTTTGCCATAGCATAAAGTACATACTGATGTACTATATAAAGGCAAGCCACTACTACATAAAGTTTTTCCTTCTCAACTTTACCATGCCTTTAATGCTAGGATACCAATGAAATGTGAATGCCCCATTATTCCATTCTCATGGAATTGTTTTATAAATAAAAGTTTTATCTGTGAATGATGCCTGGGAGAACAGTACTTTCAAGTTGCCCTTCAAAGTCTTTCAGTTCAGTTTTGCATTTCTCTTTATGTTCTTTTGACAGGTAAAGCAGTGCTGGGACATTATGTGTCTTATCTCAGTCTCAGTCCCAGTCCTAGGGCTAGACTTGCCACAGGTCCCTGATTAGCTGTCATAAGAAACACTCAGGTCTATATCCTGGTATTGGAAAGGTATATTCTCAATAGAATACATAATTATCTGACAGAAGTGGGCCACAGTTGCATGAAGACGTTGATAAATCTTTACTGCAGTGTTTTTATTACATGGACCTGTGTGTTGTTATCCATAATACATGTTGAATAATTTTCTTTTGACTGAACATATTTAGCAACTCCTTTTGTATTTCCTAATTTTCTCTAAATTCAGCAGACTGAAACATCCTAAAGATCAATTAAAGGATGTTTTCTAAGTCTTGATTGATTTTCCTTACTTGGC
Source organism: Lates calcarifer (assembly GCF_001640805.2). Classification (NCBI taxonomy): domain Eukaryota; kingdom Metazoa; phylum Chordata; class Actinopteri; family Centropomidae; genus Lates; species Lates calcarifer. The sequence continues at coordinate 8,362,511 of NC_066851.1, forward strand.
CCTGCTACTATCTGCATGACTTTTGGCCGTATTTTTCTGCCATCCAAATAGGTGAATGGAGTTAAACTGGGGCCCTTAAAGCACCTATGTACCATCTCATGTACAATAGCCACCATAGCCATATGTGACAATTATGTGATAATGTTTCATGCTAAAACTAAGCTAGTCACAGAAGTACAAATGAGTCATAAAATCAGTGAACTGACTCAATAATGTCTGCTTAACAGTAATAGATAGCCAACGTTTGCTCATTAGTTATCTTACAGCCACTGGTCATAAAAGACCAAGTACGGCTGTAGCAGCAAAAGCCTTTCAACTGCCACAGTCTCACCTTAAAACATCAAAAATTCAGGTTAGAAAACTTCAAAAGCAATGTGTCTTAGAGGAAACAAAGACTGAGACACATTTTATAATCTGCTGCCAACCCACCACCTGTTCACTTTGATGCACTCCACTGTGCTACACATGGAAAGATATAGTATAAGGTCATGATTAGTGTTTTGCTCCAAGCAAAGTTTTACACTGAGCCACACAGGGTTTTTACATGATGTAGTAAACGGGAGGACTACCAGACAGCCAAACATGATAATGAGGAATTCAAATATGTGCAGACAGATAATACTGGCAGAGTAACAGAGGAAGCGTCTACTGCTCTTTTACTACACCAGTCATTGCATTTCACAATCAGTGACAAATCACTGGTCAATCTGTCATGATGGTGGCCAGGCAGCAGCTACACTTGGAGCTGTCAAATGAACAGAATGATACAGTTGCGTCTGATTCAGGTCGGGTGTGATTTATAAAGTTGCCGGGCACTGACAGACAGCTGTGGCAGTTTAATGGTGTGAAAACCATAGTAAAAGGTATCCAGGTTAATTATGATGGCTGGTGGGCTGAATGTCATTATTTTTTATTTTAGTTCCTTTTTGTCAAAACGATTAACATTAATTTTGTGAGGGAATGACTGACAAAGTAAAATGTCCTCTAGTCACCTACAGCCTACCAGTCTTTGGGACACGTAGTCCACCACAACAACGGGAAAAATGTGTTCATAAAAACAAAACATCTGGCCTTTGTGACCTCCTCGAAATAAAACAACGCATCTCTGATTAATTTCCTATGTAACCCGCTTATACAATCCGTTACCTGTTATTTGACGTGAGGATGAAAAGTTTTGACTCACCTGTTGCTGCAAGACTGGACTCGGTATCACGACACACATGGCTCTTCTACGAGACTGGGGGAAATGGTAGCTAGTAGGCCTCCTCTTGCTTTTAGTGATGTGGGCATTTCAAGTTTTACTAAGCGGTAAAAATGGGTATAATAACGCCTGCACATATTTGATAGTCCAAATAAACAAACACTATCGGCGGTGCACTGCTGAACGTCTCCACCACAGCACAGGTGCATCTCATCAGTAGCTAATTACCCCCCCGTGCGTGACGTCAGTTCTCATTTTACAATCTCTTTCCACACGGTAACCTACCAAAATAAAAGCTTATCATAACACAAGACCACATCATGTTTTTCCTCAGGGTTACTGAGCTGTCTGGATAACACAGCAACACGGCTGCCAAAACGGCAGTCTTGCATACCGATCTGCCATGCAGATCAGATGAAATGCTGATTGTGGTTGGAGATTATCATCCACCAATCATCAAAACTGAGTGAATTCGCCCTCTGGCAAGTCAACCCTAGCATACCATCTGCCACCCAGGCAGGAGACAGCCCTGCCATGTTCTGCTGGTGATAATATGTTCCAGCATTCAAATATCAAACACGTATATAATTGATATAAAATTTTACATAATAACATGATAAAAAATATTATTTTTATCAGATTTATTCAAGATACATGTCATTTGCTGTATTATGTGTATGACACCTCCATTAATACCCATCAAATGATCATTTGACTTTTTAAGTCGAAGGTTAGAATCCAAAACATTTTGGCTTTCGAACTGGGAGATAAGACAAATAATAAATTCTGAGGGTTTAGATGAACATGTCCACTAGCAGACAAACTTACATAATCTTACTCAAACATAAACATACAAAACAAGATGGCCAGGCTTTTAAACACAAATTCTTTTAATAGAAGTCCTCTTCTTTTAACTTGAGCTGACAAATTCCCAGCACTTTCCTCCTCCCTTTAAGCTCTGTCTCCCAAGTGACTAAGCAATACAGTACACAGGGAAAGGGAAAAAAATGGCCTGGATATGGTGCTGCCATGTTGTTCTCCTTCTCTAAATCACCCAGAAAACACTCTGGCTTTTCTTTCAGGTCCCACAGGACGAGTTGTTATGTGAGTTGGATCTGAAGTAAGAATTGGGACATAAGGAGATATTCATTCTTAAAGAGCTATTGTGGGTGATTTAGCATGCTTTCTTTATTCTGTCAAAAACACATGACTCTGTTCTGAGTCCCATCCTGGAACAAGGTTTTGGAGCTGCTGCAGCACACCCAGGATCTTCTTGTGTCCTGTGGTCTTTGTCTCTGTCCCAGGATTTGATAGGTAGCTATTGCTCCCTGGGCGCAGGGAAAAACGTTTTAAAAATGCATGCTTATGCCAGGTGGAAATGTCATGGCTAAGAGCAGTCTGTTGTCACCGGGTGCTAACAGAACCTATTAGTGGGCTTCTCTTGGTGTCTTTCTTTTTTTTCAGCAGTGTTACAGAGGGCTTGGTGGTGTGCTAGTTGACATGTCCATAAATGTGTCCACTGGTACCTTTTTTTGCCTGGCGAGGTGCTTCAGTCTGAGCTCCTCTCTGTACTCGTAGTTCAAGAGATGGGGGTCATGGGCGGAGAGGTAAGCGTAGGCATCCACTAAAGCCCTGACCTGGGGTATGGTGAGCTCTGTGGGGCGCACGGTGGGGTCCACATCTGCCTTCTGCATCATCTCCTGTGTCAGCTCCATACGACACGCCTCCGGGAACAACTTTCTGAAGGGAAAAAAAAAGAAAAGAAACGATAGTACAGATTCCTATGCTCAGGTCGCTTTGATATCTCAACGATCATGCAAGTTTAATGGCATTATAGAGTTCAAACAGAAAGAAATTATCCCTCAGCAATTATTTCAAATCTGTGAAGTTAATTGAAATCACACAAAGGACTAGATATGCTCATGAATTATTCATTTGTTCTACTACCATGCAACATCAAGGGATGTTAGACATTATCTCAAAACTCAGACACAAACTTCTTTAACATAAGGAGGGCAGCTATAATTTAAATTTCCAATTTTCATTTATTTTTCTGGCTCTTACCCTAAAAAGCTCTCCAGAACATTTAATACAGACAGGTAGCCATTTATTTTTAAAGCCATTTCCCTGCCTGAGATGTTCTGTATTCTTTCTCTGCATGTTGGTGAGCAGTAGCCAATTCCACACGCTCCACAGTACAGATGCTTTTTAGGCACATCAGCGCTGGTGCCTCCTATCCAATTTGGTGGTGCTGCTGCCGCCAACCCACTGCAGTTACATAAAATATGCTGCCTCGTCTTCCTATGCCACCTCAATGACTCATAATTGCTGCTCTCTTTCGCACAGCCAGTGTTCTTTTGTTATCTGGGCCCACATACACTTTCCTAACAGGCACGGGGGCGACGGGCAGCGCGCACATGCGTGTGGGCTTGTTGCTAGTGGTTTTCAAAAGAGCTCTGAGGGTACTCAGCTGTTCAGAATTTGGCTAAGGGAAACCTCAAAAGTTGTGTCTTCATTTGTCAAGATTGGTGTGTGCAAAAGAGGAAAGCAAATCAAAAACTGCTCTAATTAATGATGAGACGAAGATGCGGCTGTCAGAAAACAGAGAATGAAAAATGTAGAGGAGGGAATGATAGATGAGGATGAGACAAGATTAAAAAGTAAAAGAGAGAGAGAGAGGGGAAAGAGAGAATAGATGATTTACAAGCTACATCAATCTGAATAATCGTGCTTACTCTACTCCTTTATGGCAGAATTTCCTGCGGAACTGGAATATGTTTCTGACAACTTTCTCCACCAGCTTGAAGGGCTGCTGGATCTGGGGCTGAACCAGAGGGGTGAAGTGAACTACTCCCACGTCCACCTACAAACACAAACACACACACACAAGAATCCAAACAGCAGGGTTAAAACTAGAAAGAATGCACTCTTGGGAATGTAGAAAAAAGGTGTCAAGAATGAGCTGGTAGGTGTGAGGAGAAAGGAGAATGCAAAGTGTGGGGAAAAATGCTGGAGCGAAAGGTTGCCTGACAAATGGCAAGAGAGATACAAAGGAGAGAGAGAGAGGAGTAGAGGGATCAACACACTGGGATAAAAGAAAAGAGGAAAGGCAGAAAATAAGATGACGCAGCATGGCTGGCTGGCGAGCCGGTTCCAGTTGCCACAGTAACACCTGTGCGATGGACCATAGAAACTGAGCCTCTGTCTTTCCTTCCTGTCTCTCTTCCTGTCACTGCATCACCACTGAGTTACTTAATACCTACGAGCCTGAGTCACTGTAGCGCTCCTCTCCTCATCCCGCTGTCTTTGTCTATCTGGCTTTACCATTTCCACTGAGGGTGAAACCAATGGAGCATAAACACGCTGTATACAGATCCAGTGATGGGTGTGTTAAGCTTTATGAGAGACTCAGTGGACACAGGTACTATGATTAATTCTTTTATACCTGTTTTCAATTCCTTCTGTGAGAAAAAAAGACAATCATTAAAAAAAATAATGGAAAAACAACACCCACTAAAACCTTGGCTTGTAAAGCTCAGCTAGTATATTTATGATAAATGGGTGAAAGAAATTAAGCTTTCTGAAGGTCACTTTAGCAGAACTCATGCTCACTAGTGTTACAGCATGAACTAGAGCAATGGATCCCAATGTTTGTCGTCTGACTGTATGCCTACAGTCCCATCAGATGAACTCCAGATCTCAGATGAACTTAATAGTAGTAGTGGTAGTAATGGTGGTCGTAGGGACCTTAGCTCCAGTTCCTCCTTAGCTGCTGCCTCCTGATCCTTCATGTGTCTGCACTAAGCTGACATGACACACTGTTGAAGTAATTGTGCTAGACTCAGCAGAGCGTCGCTCTCTTGCTCTCAGATCACTCTCTCTTTAACTTTCGAGCACATATACATCCACATGTTCTCTCCTCTGCTGCTTCCTGTAAAGGAAAATCTACTCTCTTTATCTTCTGAACACCACAATAGGATCAAAAGAATCAAACTACATTAGAGGCCATTTCTGAATCTCTAAATCTGTTTTTGTTGCACAAAAACGGACATCATCTTTCAAGGGTGTTTCACATGATGGCGTTCAGTCCTGCAAATTATAGCTTAAGGGGCTGCAGCACAATCAGAGTCACACTCCACTGTATGTAGACCAATGGCACAGCCAGACAGTGGGCAGCAGAGCAGAGTAGCCGCCTGTCTGTCTTTCCATAGTTGGTAATAGTCTTACTTCCCCAGTGAGGGAGCACTGAGAGGGACTGTGCTCTGACTGGCTCAGCGGACTAACAATGGCACTTTGTGGAGAAACATCAGCAGTGTTAGCCATAATAATAATACGTTTCATTGCCCCTAAGTGCTTTTTGCTTTGAGTTCTTTTCCAGATAGTCAAAGACTCTTTATATAGTAAGAAAAAAAGACAAACATCTATATAAGTAGCTCACGTCTGAGTTGAAAAGTATCTTACACCTGGAAGTAGAACAGAGCGTTTTTGTTGTTAAAAAAAAAACAACAACAAAAAAAACAAAACATACAAGCTGAGAAGAAAGAGAGCAGACAAGACAGCTATAATATGAGCAGGCATGTAAATGAAAAAGTGGGAAAAAGTTGTATAGGAAAAAAGGAAGGATGCAGGCGCATGAATGACATCGATGCACAATGTTAACTTAACATTTAAAGACAAGACAAACATGCAAAAAACACATACCCGCAGACATGCTCCCCTCTTTCTCATACAAACACATACACATAGAGGTAAAATACAAGGACATCTAATTCAGCTCAACAGCCCTCCTGTTGAGACTACATGCCCTGCGGAGCTTCTCGTACATCCTTGAAGCTTGTATTTCTGGATTGTGTGACTCACTCTTGTTCACAGCTGCCTTTTTTTGCTTTTTTTGTCTGGGCTAGGGGCTGGCGTCGATAATTAGGGGAGGAAAAGTAAAGTGGTCCAAGGGCGCGCAAAGGATTTCTAATGAGCTGTTTACATTCTCCTTTTCTGTGAACAACTGAGGTAGCACTCGGGAGCACTTGTAAACCGCAGCACTATCTCTTATCAGATCTATAGATCCCTGTGTAGTCCAGAGATGCCTGGCTGCTGCTGAGTTTCCTGCCGCAATGGCGTTTAATGGGATGGCAGTGGTGGAAACTGTTTGTCTCTACAGGCCCTGAAGGCTATGTGCAATAATAGTGCAGAGAAAGCTTCAAACTCCTGGGATCAACATTAGATGGTTCGACATGGAGGAACGGTTGAAGCTATTAATGGATGCACTGTATAGCTGTTAGGAAAATCTGATGTTTAATTTTAATGTTGATTTTTGTCATGTTTAACACAGTCTAACAGTGAGTGATGCCTTCATGGTTTATTTGTAGTGTCAGTAATGGCCTTGGCATCTTCTTGATGAGTTTATTATTAATACACTAACCCTTTTCAGTTCAGATGATGCATTTTAAATACAAAGCCCATGTGGCAGGTGTTGTCAAGGGCATTGAGAGCTGTGGCTGCTTCATTCAGTTTGGAACCGAGGCTTGTATTATGACAATCAATCCCTCCAACTGTCACATCAACATGTAAGGATCTTGGTGAGGATTTTATATCTGGATTTGCAAAACTGCTTCTATCAGTGCTTTGGTGATGCAAGATCAGACCACCATCTGTTAGGAAGGAGCAATAAAAAGCATTGCCTTTAATTTCACTCTCTGCTGGAATAATTAGGCCATTTATATTCCGCACTTCATGATTTAAGAGAGGAGCAAGGGGAAAAGTCGATATTGGGACTATACAGGCAGCGGCATTTCAGCCATCAGCTTGTCCAAGTCACTTTGCTGTTATGATTTATGTATGGCCTTGCTACACGGCTTCACTAGGTAGCACCGCTGTAATATATCCCGCTCCCTGCCATTAATCCTTTCCCTGATAACCTCAACATGCAAGGAAACTCCATCTTAAATCACACGTTGTCACCTGGGAGCTCCACTGACTGGTACTATGAGTGTGCCTTCACCCCTGTGGCCCCCACCCACCCCAAAACCCTAAAATACTCTGTATCTGCTGGGGGAGATCCTGAACTAGGGTAGCAGACTGACTTACTGACCTTATCTGACAAGCTTAATATCCCCCCCCCCTCCGGCGCAGACTCCTATCCCTCCCATTTACTTTACAAGGGTGGCAGTAGGGATCAGACAAACAAAGCAGACAGAGGCTAGAATTGCTCTGATGGTAATCATTTCTTGTAGGCTTGAGTAAACCGTCGTATTTAGCAGGGAAAAACAAGTGAATGATTACCACTAATTTGGCCTCTGAATTAGACTGTTACGTAAGGATCTATACTCAAGCTCATGAAAATTCCTCTCGCTCTGACTCTCTCAATCCGGCTAATTTGATCAGAGCTTTTGAAAACAAAGACTTCAAACATTTGTGTAGACTTTGAACCTTCTCCTTCTCCTCTCATGTAGGCTGTATGGAGAAATCTGATAAACCTAAAATGACACCTCGTATTTCTACTGTAAAAAAAGAAGGACTTATACAGCTGAATCCCCTGGTAGAACATTTGAAAAGGGCGAAAATATGACAGATCTCTATCTAAAAGTCACACACCTGCTTCTGTCTGCAACTCAAGACCTTTTCTGACCCACCCGAGAACAATAGTCGCACATCTATCTTAACACACTTGTGTATTACCATATTTCATCTGTTTGACCTTCCCAAAGCTCAGCAGGGAACTCTATTACTCTTAGCTTGCCCTGTGTTTCTCCAGCTCCCCTTTCCCCATTTCTGCCTCCAATGTCTCTTTCTTGGTGAGTTCTTGCCCAATGGCGTGTGAGCAGTAATTTGTCATGTCCCTCTAAGCGTAACCAAGATGAGATGGCAGGGGCCCTGGGGCACCAGCCACTGCGCTACCTGAACCACCAACACTTACATAATGGCAGGTTCTGAGAAAAATGGGGGTTGGGGGGGTGGAAGGAAGGTATATACAGCACGAGAATACAAGAGAGAAAAGCTCACAGAGATCCTGCAACCAAAGGCAGAAGAGTTGCATTAATCATGACAATACCTTGAGAAGACAACCTCCATTACATCAGTGGAGGGAAGACAGGCTCTCAGAGAGTAGAAGGCAGCAGTCAATGCCGCTGAATATACTAGGCTGATGTTGCTTAAGGGGTTTGGGGAGGAAGGGCTTTGGCGCACTTCCCATGAAATCGCCCACGGCATGCACACAGGACATTCAAGACTGTAGTCTTGGTCTTTGACAAGATCAGCTCCGTAGAGAGACGCTTTCGTCATAGAAATAAAAAGTGAAATTTACTGGACCAGCGGAACATCAAACACGGACATCATGGGAAAAATAGTTTTGACGGGCTATTTAAAAACTCCTGCCATTCCACATTGTTCACTTAGGAGTCAGTCTTAATGGAGTAAGATGAAGAGACTGTTTAATCAAGCCAATGCCGGTAATTTCGCAACATGTCACAAGTGTTTTGCGTTGGACAGGTTTACACCTATTATGTATGGTGAAACTAGGACCCGGGCCCCGCTCCTGAACAAGATTGCATTGACAGCGACATCACAGCTATCACATGACACCTTGCATTGCCGCTGTGAACAAACCGTCTTTGCAAGACGATGGGCACGAAAACCAATTACGCAAGGGAGGACATAAAAGGGGAAAATGCAAATTGAACGATAAAAGCCCCTCATATGGGCAAAAGAGAGCGTGGTTGGTCCGGCTGTGCCTCGGAGCCATGGTGCAGAAAGGCTAGAGAGCTCTGCTGCGAGGTGATAAAATAAAGGGGACCTCGCTTATAATAGCCTGCAATATCTTCACACATCACAGCATCACACATGCTGCACTCACCGGGTGCGTGTTAACTGCGTTTTGCTCTTCTCTCCTTCCATCTTTTTTTCTCTCTTCCTTTCATCCATTCCCTCTATAGTCTGTTTATTTATTTATCTTACTCCCCACAGAACAACACCAGCATCAGCACTTAGGATGTCATCGGTTACAAGGAGACAGGTCACACATGCCATACTATAGTGTGTCTGCAGAAAACTGGAAAATTTCTCTTCCTGCTGCAGTGGCATCCCACAAGGAGCTCTGAGAATGTAGTGTTGAAGGTCGACGCAAACATAACACTGGAGGTAATGTGGTGTGCACCATCTCCGCATCCTGGCCAGATCTCATTTTAAGCAAGGGGCCTCTTGGGGAAGTTTACGACAAAAACAGCAGAGGCTGGAGAGAGCAATGGGCCATATTAAACAAACAGATCAATAGCTGAACAAATCAATTGTTACCAACCTATCTACATGTAATGGCTCCACATCGCTGTGGTCAGTGCCTGGTCATTATACTATAAGTGGGGGGTAGGCAAAATAATTTCCAACAGCTGGCTGTTTTTGCTGATTTGCCCATGCAGCAAAATAACAACAACACACATCTGCGTTTCCAAGGTTATCAGGTCTATTAGTCCTGTCTGATTTTTTTTTCCCTCTCTCATTTTGTCCTTTTTGTCATTCATGAATCAAGGCCACCCTAGCCACTCCCTCCCTTGTTTTGTATGTCCTCTACAGAGAGAGGGGAGGAAAGACAGCCGAAGACAGGGTAGCAGCTGTGAGTTTTAGCCTCTTGCTGACTGATGCCTGATGAAGATGATGCCCCAGGGAGGGTCAGTTTTGGCATGGTGGGGTACACATGCTCCTCTGTCCTCTGGACCAACACATCAACAAACAAAGCTTCGTAGAAAACACAGTCTGGTCATAATGATAGCAGCTTTTCTTCTTCTGTCTTAATTAGATTACCCTTCCCAGTTGTGTACTGGGGCTATGTTTGGAAATCTTATCTAGACTTTCTATCTTGGCAATTTCTTATCTTTAAACAACTGCAGTGCTGCATTATGATTGCAGAGCCGTTCAATACAGGAACGGGATGGATTTAAATGTATTGTTTTTAGTTAGTTTACATTACACAGCATTACACAGAGTCTTCTCCATTAATAAAGCCTGAGGAGACAAATAATGTCACTCTCTGCAGCCAATTACTATTTAAGTGAAAAATGTTGCCAATATTTGTCTCTTTTAGTTTAATTTATTTGATTTTAGTTTAGTTTATTTGATAATAAGTTTTGTATTGTTTTTTTAAAACATTTTTTCCACAAAAACTAATTCTCCAGATAAATGAACAAATATTTACAGGTAACCTAAATATACTAAACTCTCTTTTCAATGCACTGTAAAAAAATGTATAACTTTTACACACACTAGCCTACTTTAGCTTAAACATTATCACAAGCTGACTGAAGATAGTGAGCAAAGAACACACAGACACAAAACCTTAAATAAGTTCTAAAATATGAAATCAAATAGACATTTAGCTATCACCAGGCGGAATAATGCGTTATCATCAGTTCTCACAGGGACTATTTCTTTTTGGGGGAGTGCTTCGGATAATAACGGTTCACGGAGACTCTGAGGGTTATTTACAGTAGCTTCTGAGGACGAATTCCCGATGAAATTTGTACACAATTTGAAACCTGGGCAAATAAAAACAAAGCTTTCTGCATAGAAACATCCAGAGGTAAGTGACAACATGTTTTTTGTCTGTGTCAACTAACTCCTTCTTCCCTTTTTTTAAAAAGTGCTTTTTGACATGAAAACTACCTGACTAACTAACTGATTTACCGTTTCTTAAGCTAACTCCCGCTAAAGTGTTGTAAGTTGTAATTGAGGCACAGACTGCTGCTCTTCAGCACGCACGCACGCACGCACGCACACACCACCGGCGAGAAGAGGAGAGGCGAGAGATAGAGAGAGAGCGAGCGAGCGAGGGAGAGAGAGAGAGAGGGAGAGCGCTCGGTTATTTCTCCCGGGCTCCGACCGAGCCTGTGTGGTCTGTTGAGCTGGGATGTCCTCTCATACACTGTTGCTAAGGAAATGGATGGCATGAATGGACCCGCTGAATTCTCTTCCTCGCCCCCTCGTCAGCCTACTGTCTTTCAATGTGTGACTGTGTGTGTTTACAGGAATCACTGCGAACAACGTGACGCGTCAGCGCCAGCTCTGCACCAGCCGGGGTAAGGGATTATTTCAACATCGCTTTTTCTTCTTCCTTGGACATAAAACAACAGCAAACAATTAAGACTGAGCTCCGAGGTTATTTCTTCAAGGCTGGAACGACCTATTTATTTAGACGAGAAAGACCACGATGCGCCGGCTAGAAAGTCCGACAAAATAATAATTAAAAGGAGCTGTACATTCACAAGTTTAATTCCAGCGGCGGACTAAATTATAAATAGCATTTTACCTGAAAATAACCTTGTATAACTTAAATGGAAAGGCTCGGTTTATTTAGTAAACAGCACTGACATCAAAGTGGCAGAATATACAGTATATGAGTGGGGCGAGGGCGCTGCAGCTTTAAGTCCACATAGCTATTGAGCATTGCAAATACCACAAACTCATTTCTCCCTCTCCAATAACAGCTCTATGGGGCTCCGTTAAGGAAAAAGGAGAAGGCAGCACATAGAAAATGCACACATGCTCAACAACCCACAGTGTTTTGCTTACCTACAGTCAGCCAGAGCCAGCTCTTATCGCTCGTGCTTCATGCTGTCCTTTGTTTCCAGCCAGAAAAAGTCTGTGCTTGTGTGAGGTGAATGAGGGGAGAAAGAAAGAGGGGAGTGCAGGGGGACCCGCTCAGTTCAATTTCTCATTTCCGTCTCTCTCCTCCAGTCCAGTGGAGCTGCGGCTGAAGAACTGAGGAACTGGGGATTTTGACTGGCAGTTGGAACGCCACCAAGGGAGGGGAGAGAGGCGGCTGGGCAGTGGGGTCGACGAGCCTGGCTGGCACTGGGTGAATGCTGCCAGGCGAGGACAAGGGCTGAGGCGGCAGCAGCATCGACTTTTAAAAGGAGCATGGCATCCACGGGCATGCAGATATTTGGATTTGTCCTGGCACTGTTGGGCATCATGGGTGCTATGGTGGCCACTGTGCTGCCCAACTGGAAGGTCAGCGCAGATGTGGGCTCCAACATCATCACAGCAATCTCCCAGATGCAGGGACTGTGGATGGACTGCACATGGTACAGCACAGGCATGTTCAGTTGCACACTTAAGTATTCGGTGCTTTCGCTACCTGCGTATTTGCAGACTGCCCGCACCACCATGGTGCTGTGCTGCGTACTGGCTGCCATGGGCCTCTGCCTTGCATCCCTGGGACTAAAATGCACACGTTGGGGAGGTGGACGGCGCTCCAAGCGGCATGCTGCGATCGCCAGTGGTGGCTGCTTTGTCGCTGCAGGCTTTCTGTGTCTGGTGCCTGCTTCCTGGTTTACCAACGAGGTCATCACCAACTTCCTGGACTCCAGTGTGCCCGAGAGCAATAAGTTTGAGCCTGGCGGTGCTGTGTATGTTGCCTTTGTTTCAGCAGGATTCCTCTTCGTTGGGGGGTCCATCTTCTGTATGTCCTGCTCAGGGAAGAGGCATGGCCCCCAGGACCTGGTTCTGCTCCCTCCCCCAGACAAATTGCTGCTCCAGCAGCAGCAGCAACAGCTGCTCCAGCAGCAGCAGGAGCTCCAGCACCAGTACTGCTCTCTCTCCCCATTAGACAATAAGACTGGCTACAGCCTGCAGGACTATGTGTAATAAAGCAGCGCTGTGTACGCTACGGCTAAAGGGAGATGAGCCTGAGGGGGAAACCATCACGGCTTATGCTAGACACTAGGCTCTATTCTAGATGGAGGTGGAGAAAAAATGAGGGAGGAGGGCAACAACTTTGAATTCATTTTCCCCTTCTCCTCTATCTGGCTCTTCTCCTTTTTTCTGTTTTGCAAGCACAAGCAGTGGAGGTATTCCCTGAGCAGCACCTTGGAACAAACAGCGTGAATGTGTAAGGAGCAAGGATAAGGTGCTGCAGAATCGAAGGAAGCCGCTAACCAAATGCAGACATCCTTCATCAGTAAATCACAGAAAGAGGTCCCTGGGGAATGGATTAAGCAAATAAGGAGGGCTCCCGAGTAGATTTTTTTTCCTCACCAAAGGTTTGAATTGAAATAAGATTTTAAAAAAAGCAATCATTTAGCTGCTATTTACAATCGTTTGGTACACTCCCATTTGACAAAATAGGCAACATAATGCCTGAGAGCAGTAGGTGGAAGTCCTCTCATAGCAAGCCATTGTAGTTTTTCGTATACTTATCCACTAGAATGCTACGTGGAACTGAAATAAATGGTCATATTTTTGTTAGCTACTAGAATGATGTTGATATTTTGCCTCTAAAGCATGCTGTGTGGAGCCTGTCTGTGTATTAATACAGCGGAATGCCTGGTAGAAGACTGAGACATAGCCACACAATGCCTGTGCCTGAAAAGCTGTAGAAACATTACCCTGCTGTAACTGTTCAAAGAGGACTGTCAGGAGGAATAGATGTGGGCTGCTGGGCTGGACTGGAGACTGAAAATGCAGACAAACAGATGCCTGCTTCCTTCTCTGCAGGTGGAAATATGAGAGAGATGGAGAGAAAACTGATAGAAAAGGTCCAATCCATCAGCAGAGTGGACTATCTCATATGCTGCTTTCATTTTTCCATCCAGACAAAAACATCCTGCCTGTAAGTAGCAGCTACCCATCCCAATCCATTCCTGCACGCCCTCAGACATGCACACCCACACACTTACTCACGCTCTTGTGTGTCTTCGTGAACACAGTAAACACTCAGACACGCCGGCTTTATGCATGTGCTTTTCACTCCTGTCATCCTCCTCCACACTGCCATGGAAACAGAATTCAGCATTCAAATATCTTTATTGTCTGGGGATATGTGCATGTCAGTCAGTGATTTGAAGTTGTTTGGGGAGGGGGGGTCTCTTTCCCTCGCCATGGCTCCATAAGCTTTAATCAGAGCCTCTGCTCACACTACTTTCACTAATCCCCTTTATTAGTCGGTGACATGAGGCAGCATCCTTGTTTTGTGGTCAGAGGGTTTTTGGAAAATGCTCTTCTCTGCTGCCCACTGCTGTGGTGTCCATACCACGCGAGTAGTCTCACAGGGATGAGCAGATGTTTAATGGTGCAGTGGCAGAGGAGCAAAAAAGAAGCAGAGTGGGAGAAGCTTCTTGAGTCATGGTCGACTGGGTTGCTGTGTGGCAGGCAGCTAAAAAAGGTTTGAGTCATTCTCCATATGTGACTTGTTTTCCAAGTGCGTCAGCAGTGCGCATACGCTACCAGCATGCACCTGCAGAAGGTCTCAGTGTCTTAAATTGCGGCCACTTGGCTATGCCACCGTTCCTCTGTTTCCTACCTGTCAGTCTGATCTTTTTTTTTTACCCACTCCCTGTCCTGCTTGTGTCACATGTCACATGGATTATCACTGACAAGAGAACGCTGATGCATGTTGAAAGCATGGCTGCCCAACACACATACACGTCAGACACACATAAACAAAACTCCCACCTACTCATATGTCAGCAGCACTGTAGCGCTTTTAAACGGCCGTGTACCAGAGTGTGTCTGTGTTTTTTCTGAGGGGAGGATATTGGAGGAATATTGTTTTTGGTGCTCGAGACAGGCCTTGGCAGTGATGTATAAAAATGCACATTCCCTCCTTCTCTCTCATAAACATGCAGCTTCCTGGGGGAGAGCAGATGGCTAAGCCCAGCTCGCCACCTGCAGGCTGCTGCCTGCACGCTACGGGCATCTCTGTGGGCACCACTGCCGGCCCTGGCAGCCCTCTAGGGTCAGGTTTCTACCCCACCCTGAGCTAACCATCTTGTCCAGCACAGGCTTTAGCCGACAGAACTGGCCTCCTGACAATAACTCACTGCCCAGGCACCATAACCAATGCAATAAACAAAGTAAAGAATGTGCCATGTCATCAACTAATACTGACACGATATGTGTTTCGAGAATGTGCCAAATCGTCTCATGATGACACGTTTTAATACTATCTGGAGTTCTTTCTGTTTATTTTTTTATTGCGTTGTTTGTACATGAATTATACATTAGCAAATGTTTTATGGATTTGTGATTTGTTCTGCCAGATTAAGTCTCAAGTCGACTGGATGCTTGTGTACAGTCCAGTGCAGCTTTCGAGGGTTATTTTAAATCCTCTTTATTCCTCATTTCCCAAAGCACAGCAAGACTTCACTGGGCATGAGAGTTTCATTGGGAAGACATGAGTGTGGTATTTTATAAATGAAAAAAAAAAAAGGATTTGTTCAGGACTGGTTCACTGTAGGTCTATGACAACTGTACACAAGTATCTAAGCTTTTAAAAGGTGTTTGTTTTTACTGAGGGATCAGAATTCCCTCAGATTTTTTCAATAGAAGATACAATACCATGTTCATACCATATCTTCTTTATAAGAAGACTACTCAATGCACCTTTACTTGTGTTACTTTATCTGACAGCAGTTTGTTTCAAATGGCTGAGCAATCCAAGCTCCCCCGGACCAGTACAAATACATAACACAACTGGCACTCTGGAAAAAAAAAGGGAACGATTTCTGTCTGATAGCAGGGAAATAGGAGCTAGAGATTTTCTCTTTTTTTGTGGCTGTGCAGCTTGATCATCAGCACGCAATTTCATTAGCTTATAAATGGCCAGAGTGCAAAGTGACTAGGTCCTAAAAGTCTAAAGAGTTACAACTCTCCTGCATATACTGTACCAAGACATTGATTTATCATTTTGATAACTGCAGCTTATTTTTGTGGATGCTTTAGCACTTCTTACTTTGCCAGAGCATATTTGTGATGATGAACAGTTCACAAGTTCTGATACAGTTGTCTCAATGTGCTTGTGCAAGTAGTTCTATTTTTTACCAATAAAACTTATTTTGTGAAAGCAAAATGTCTACCGTATGTATTCTGTTGTGTGCTTTTATGTGTGGCTGATAAGGATGGAGATAGAATTCATCTTCCTGCCAAATCTCAGAGATTGTTGGATGGTACAGGCTGTGCTGAGAGTGGGCAGGCAGCCTGCTCACACGCAGCACCCAGGAATACAGCAGCATCAGTCCAACTAAAATATGCATCCATAAAACATTACTGTGTGGAAATGGGTTTTGAAAAAGGAATTCTTTTAATACCATTCCCACCCACCCGGTTCCTGTCATTCCTTACTGAGATGACAGCACAAGGAACTAGATGGATGAAATAATAACAGTATCCATGGGAGCATAGGGGAATGGGAGTTATCTCAGTCGTACAGTTTATCTGACACTAAGTCACAAGTTAAATAACAACATGCACAATAACTGCTAATGATATGCAATTAAATGGGCATAGAAGGAAACAGCTGAAGGATTCCTTTTACCTAGTTTAGTTAACCATTTAAATATCATCAATAATCAATTTAACACATTAGAGAGTGTGTATGAGGAATAGTCGCATAGGGCCAAATAAATGACAGCTTCAATTAACCACACAAATACTGAAAATGGCCTGAAATGATACGTTAGTTGACAGTTCTGATAACTGATAAATTGTTTCAGTCATTTATTGAACAAGAAATTTCTGCTTTTCTTTATTAAACTAAATATCTTTGGGTTGGACAGATGGTTGAATAAAGCATTTAATTTGAAGGCGCCACTTTGTGCTCTTGCAAACATGACAGGCATTTTTCAATATATTCTGACATTTTATAGACAACAATAAATCAAGAAAATAATCAGCAAATTAGTCTAGGGCTACAACTAACTAATTATTTTCATTATCGATTAATCTGAGGATTATTTTAATAGTTCATCGTTTATTCATTTGGCCTAGAAAATTTAAGATTATAGCAGGAAATGCCCGTACAATTTCCTATATCGATTTTATTATCACATTAGACAAGGTAACGCGGCAAATAATCAAAATTGAGATGGGAACATTTGGCGTTTTTGCTTGAAAAATTACATTAATCAGTTATCAAAATAACATCACATAAGCTTCATCAGTGCTGCCTCTTTTAAAACCTCTTTTCTGGTTCTAAATAAGCATAGTATGACATATCTATAACATTAACTTAAAGGAGGAACGCTGAGATGTAGAAAAAAGATATAAATGCTTAAAGCACAACTTCTCTGAATGATCAAAGCTCAAACAACTTGCTGTGTGAAGATGTTTATAGCCTAAACCATCAGAATACAGCAGAGTATGTTTTGCAGCTTTAATATCTGTGACATATAGCCTATACAGTTCAGATGAAGCGCTTATTAAGTAGTTACTTTCCAAAAGGATCTGGGCTCTCATTACAGCTGATTGGAGCCTCGCTGACACCGGCTGAGTGAGAATGTGCTTTCCTGAAACAAACATGGATTATTCAAGGCTCTCATTCTCCCACTCCTCTTGGTTATGCAACAGGAGTGCAGATCAAATAACTACTCCTCTCATGGGGAAACGCTAATAAGATGTGCTCCTCTGTGTATTTAACCTACATTTTCCATCAAAGGATTTCACCCCGAGTTGCCGCTATGACACATCCGGAATGTGAGCTTAGATGACGGGGAGGTGAGCGCTCGTCAATTTGAGGCAGGGGTTAATCATGTGCGAAGCTTCTTCTTTGAACTCTCCCTGCCACATCAAATTGGCAGCTTATTTTACTGACCTTCTCGACCAGCAAATAACCTTTCCAAAGACCATCCAAAGAAAAAGACCCGGGAGATAGGAGGGGAAAAGGCGATGGCCGCTCACAAAAGCACTCCACCAGTCATTCTTTGCAGACACAAAGATCGAGATGGATATCTGAGCATGTTAAGGAACCGTCATGCCATCGCTCACCAAAACTCCATTAACCATCACCACATTGCTCAAAATGCAAGCACCCAAATCATTCTAGCACTGTCACCATACTTAATGTGTGGCTCTTTGTTTCAGACAGCTGTTATGCTCATGAAGGTTCGTACTGAAGATAGAATGCGGTCATCAACACTGACGGGGATGACCTTCCTTTGTTGGGAGCTGCTCTCCTCTGGTCCCGGTTGCACATGTGAGGCTGGGGAATAATAGCAACGACCTTGGCTGTGCAGTAAACTGCTGAGAAAGGCAGTAAAAGCTATGGAGATGACAAAAGGAGAGCTTGTAGGAAAACAATACACTCTGACAGTTCAAAGGAGGCCCTTTAATATTTCAGCTTGGGGTGGGAATGTGTGACTGGGAGGACTTGGTAAGCTGAAGGTGAGGGAGGCTAAATGGTTGAAAGGTGTGGATGCATCAGCAGAGATTACTGTGTTGTGCTGGAGAAGACTAAAATGTCTTAATGAGAGTGCAGGAACACAACAAGCTAAGGCAGAGGCATACTTTCACACATGGAGAGAAAGATTGATTCAGCTGTCAGTTAAACATTTCTTTTAGCTGAAACAATCATGATAACTATCATTTTTTTTCTTTTACTTGGACCTGTAAAAAACCTAATCAACACACCCACTAAATCCAACCTACACCTTTAGCCCCTCTAAAAAGCCTGAAATGAAGTCATGAAATCAGTGTGCATGAAGTTTAAATTACAGCGTTCACATAACCCTTCATGTTAATAGCTTATAGATTGATGCCTCCTATTATGTGGAGTTTTTTTTATCGTAGCACGACTAGCAATTTACTTTATTTGGTATTTGTTTATCTGAAGCTGACCTCCTTTCTTCGGGATACAGCCAGGGTTTTAGCATTATTCCTCAAAATACCTGCATATTCTCTTGGCGTTCTCACTAACTAAACAGAGCTGAATCTGCTAAACTCTGAGCGCTGACTCTGAGCGAACCCGGCACAGTTTCTTGTTAGGAGGAGCAATAGATCTCTGGAGATCTTCATAATCCAACTCTGCCAACCTCGGCATTTTGTTTAAGGAGAGAGAGAGAGGGGGAGGAGGGTATTTTTAGCTTTTCTTTACCTTGGCTCTGTGATGCATTGAGAGACCGAGCCTTCGGGCGTTTACCTTGCTGGCACGAGTCATTGAAATAACTTTCCCCGATACTCTTGATACCATGTTTGACCCCGTTTAGGAGATAGGAATAGGCCTAGATGAATTGTGTGCCTGTAGAATGTGCAGTGGGGAGGTGAGAAAGCAGTGTAGCCCCTTCGAGTAGATTCTCACTCTTTACTGTTGAGGCAAGAGCTGGGCCACTTCAGGTCACGGTGAAGATATCCATCACTGAGCCTGCCAGTGCAGTAGACTGGACTGAGGTGGGTCACATTCAACACTAAAACACCCTCTGACTTCATCTAGATAGACCTATTTTGATACTTTAAGCTGATACATTAGCTGAAGAGCAAACCAGAAAGACAAGAAAAATTACCAGCTAAAAATACTGGTTCTGGAATATACAGTTTATCAGCTAATTTCTTCCTGCTGAGTCCAAATCCTCCCTGATAACTGACAGCCATAGTGGATGCTCAATGCAGCATTAACAAATTTAATTTAAGCTCTGCTCATCTGGCCTGTGCTCTTGGTAGCCAACTGTGTACAAGGCGAACATCTGTAGGGCTCTCCTCCTGTGAGGCTCGGTTAGTTGGTGGGTGATGGCTGATGCAGCCATTACTCAGAGCGGGCTGATGACCGGCCCAGACAACCATCTGCTGGAGGTACGCCTCACTCTCTTTTCAGATCGATCTCTGTCATGAATCTGTCTTCTGGCGCTCTGTACTCGCGTAAAGGAAGCTTTGCTGTGTTTATATCCTTTTGCTGCTTTTCTCTTATTCCATACATCACATCCAGTCCAAATACAATTTCAGTTCCTCTTCATTTTCTTAGACTCCAACCCTATCTCCTCTTGCCTTTATTCTTTTATCTCACCAGTGGTTTTAGTTACTTTCCAATATTTCCTCTGCATCCATCTTTTAATTTTACTGTCCATCTAGTCATCACTCTATTTTTTTCCTTCCCATTTTCTTTTGTCTAACACATTTTCTCTTACTGTTTCTTTCACCTGTATTATTTAGCATTTCTGTCTCCCAGTGTCCCTCTCTCAGTACCTTTCTCCAATGAACACCATAATTGTTAGCACAACTTGGAGCCATCTAGGAGCCCTAAAGAAGATGAAGATGTGGTGTGTCGTGATGGAACATGTATTGTCCAACTTATAGTCCTCCCTGTGACAGACAGAAGTTGATTTTAATCACGTTCTGCGCACATGCACAGAAGCGGGGGAAGAGAGAAGAGCAAGTCAACATACACTCTTTACTCTTTGCAAATCAGCTATTTTCTATGTAAAGAGGCAGTGAGGATGAATCTGGATGACAGGATGTTCGTGTTGAAGATGCAGATTCCATGATGGCAGCCTGCTCTCTAAAACCCCTTGACCTCTGACCAGAATATAAATTAGAAATGTATATAATAACTAAAGCAACAGCAGAAGAGCTTGTCTCTATTTTCAGTTTACTTCCTAAGAGAAATATGTCAGATATATGTATAGCTGTGAATGACAGAAGCAATTTAAGGATCACTCAATCTGTCTGTGTATGTGAGAATTAACAGGAGGAGGGTGACTAATAAGGAAAGGGAGGCAGGTGTGATCTGCAGCAGGACAGACCTAGGGCACTCTGAGCCTGGGGGAGCACCATCAAAGCAGCCAATCACCAGTCTCAGAAACATTCAAGGACAATCTCAGTCACTCAATGTGACACGAGAGAGGTGCAGTCCGGGGGCGAGAGGAACAAGACAGACAGATTAAACAGCGAGGATAAGAGCCTATCTGCCCACCCCACGTCAATATGGGCCCCAGCAGCTGCTAATGTAAAATGGATTCAACATTTCCCTTCTCATTATCCTATTAGCCTGCGTTGCCCAGCTCCTATAGGTTCAAATCAACTGGCCAATCAACCCACACTTCCCCTTCCCCCCAGCCTTTAACTGATGCTATTTTCTCACCCTGGTCATTTAGAAGGGTTCAGTAATTTCATCATAATTTTTTGTTTCTGTGACTCAGTGTTTGTGTGATCACAAAGTACTAAGCCACTTCAGATTTTTTTTGTTCATAATTACAGAAATATTTTATCAATATATGGCTGCACTGACACGATCAAGGACAGACATGACTAACCCCCCCCCCCCCCCAAACACACACACAAAACAGAGAGCCTGAGATTCAGACATGACAAAGACATGCCAAGAGCAGACAAAAAGAAATCCCAGCTGTGCTTCAATTTGAACAAATCCCTCTTCATTATCACAATCAGTGATCCCAAAGCTTCAGGGGGAACAAGATAATACCAACAATCAGACCACTGAGCCGATTCATTGGCTATAGGTATAAGGCATAGACACACGCTCCCTGAAAAGGCGCACAGACATACACACTGGTGTAAGCTGTGAGAGAGACAGACAGAAAGAGAGGGATATAAAGGGAAAGACCTTTGATATTTGGCAGTGTTGCTCCCCCATTATAATTAACTTTGGCCCACAAAGGGGGCTATTCAGCCATTATGATTTTTTTTATATGTGGCTCCTGCCTTTTCAGAGGAGCACTGTAAGCAGTATACAGTATCAACACCTGAGATAGAATCCATTACAACTTGACATATGAACTATGACAATATTTTTTTCTGTCTATCCAATATCTCATTATGTGTTTTGACAGTATATAGGTCTGTTTTATAGATAACCCACTGCTTTAGCTATTACTCTATATTCCTGTGTGTCACAACCTCAATCCTCCCTCCAAACAGCACTTTGATGTTGTCCCATAAATCAAGCAGGGCATTTTTATTGCTCATGCAATTCTGTGTAATTATTCTGGTGTGGGCCAGTAAACAATGCCGAGCCATGGAGCTTCTTATGAATTATACTGCATAACATACTAGTAAAAGGGGCCTTAACAGTGCAGAGAGTATGGCAGCATGAACACACTCTATGTGCTCCCTGATGCTTTATAGGACCTCAGCAGCAGGAGGCCTGCTCATCAAACAGTCATCATCTCTCCTAATGATATCAATTCGACCAAGTGCCCATTAAAACATTTAGTGGGGATAGATGGGCCTGTTGGGTATGAGGGAAGCGCTGATTCATCACGTGCAGTGTGAGTTCACATTTCTAAATACCACCTGCATGTGTGTACACATTTGCAGCACAGAAAAGCATGCTGAAATCCATTAAGCTACAGTTTGACATACACACAAAAATAAGACTCAAGAGAAAAAAAAATGCACGGAAAGGCAGCTGAGTGTGATGAAATAATCATTGGGAGCCATCTCTTCTAAGAGAATGAACAATCAGCACTGGTCCCATTCACTCTGCTGCATTTTACTCCACACAGGAGATAAAATATTTACCGAAAGTGGGTCTCCTAAAGAGCCACCACATCTTCAAGGGACCAACAGTCCATCTCTGACATCCACCTAACACCTATCTTTTAATTCAGGAGAAGAAAAACATGGTTTCATTTGTACAAAGATGTAAGGGAGCTCCTGACTCTTTCAAACAACTTGTGTGTCTGTAATCTCAAACTATATCTCTGCGGAGCTGTCTATTAGCCAACATTGATATTTCAAATTTTGCAGGAGTACTTTTATTTTTTTAATGCACCCCTAGTCGTACTATGAATCCTAACCCCCCCAAAAATAAAAACCACTGGCATTCTCATGTTACATAAGAGTGAACGCCTTTCTTTCACCACTGATACATGCACATGGGCTGAAAGACACACAGAGAGAAACTGGGCCTAAAAAAGAACTAGGCCCTCATTACAAGGCGCAGTGTGATCGCGCCACATCTGAAATACCCACCAGGCATCATTACAACCTAGAAAGGGTCCAAAGACAGAAAAGAGACAACACTGATTCAACACAGTCTTAATGAAGCCTTAAAGCAAGAGGAGTGAGGGAGGGATGAGTGATGGTGACATGATGAGGGACTCTGATGAGAACAAGGGACCAGATGATGAGCAGAGATGAGGAGATGTGAGAAGGTCCCACTGTTATCTTGGGGTTAGAACTGTAAAATAGCAATGCGTCCATCTGCCACCAGTATTGAAGACTGAAATCAATGTTAAAGTTTCTTAACACTGGGTAATTTTTATGTGTAGACAAACATGAGGAAAGGGAGACAGAAGAAGACCTGGAATAGACAGCAACAGAATAGCTCCAGCCAGCTCATTGCAAAAGTCAGCTCCAAATTAAACTCAAACAGACCATCACACATTGAACACAAGCCCAGTCTGATTGTCTGGTCAATAAAAGTCATCCTATAGAAAATTAGGAATTATACAATAAAACTGTTTTACTGCTCTTTAATGCACTGCCTGATTGCCTTTTTTACATTTCCCATAGTAGTATTAAATTTAGAGATATTAATTCCTTTTATCAAAGTTAAGTCCTACCTCTGGTTTGGGAACGAAGGCCCGTCCAGGGATGGTGAAGCAGTTGCGGACAGTGCAGAGATACTGAGCCATGACAGACAGACGGCTCCTCTGTCTGCTGCCTGTGCTGGCCGTCAACCTCTGGATGGAGATGATAATTACTAAAAATTAGTGACGCACTTTCAGTGAGACCAGGTAATTTGTTGAGGTCATATGATGATGCTGTCAGTAGGAACCATTTAAGTGTTTTTCAATTATAATTTTATGTGTTGGCATCATACTCAGTATTCTCAGGGTATGTAAGCTTTGTTCAAATTTAGTATCACACAGAGTTCACGCACCTCTGCCACCTCTTTCTGGAAAGTGAGTGTGAGCCGGGTGCGTCCGTAGACAAAAGGTCCCGTCCTGTTCGCTATGTTCTCCAACCACTTGATGATAAGAGGGGTTGCGACACTGAACGGGAGATTCCCTATGATGTGAAGGTTTGGCAGATCTGTGAAGGCACACGTTCACACATTTTAGTCATGTAGTTTTCCTTTATTCTGTCCACAGTAACAGTTCAGATGACTTCATCTTCTCACCTTCCTCCCATGACTTAGAGATATTTCTTGGGAATCCTCGGTCCATTCTGTAGTTGAGTATGTCCCCGTGGACAATCCTTAGCTTCCCTGGCGCTGCCTCAGACAACAGCTTTGGAAATTAATATGACATTACATGAGAGTAATGAAAAGGTACTACATCATAATAAGTCAATCTGCAGGTGGCTAATGATGCCACATTTGAAGATAGATTAATTTCATGAAAGTAACAGATGAAGGTGTTAGGGGCTTTTCCGCTGAATGACCTAATGACCTTGTGCATAAGCCAGTATCATTGTAGCTGCTTAGTTTACCTTAAGCCCAGGGATGAAGCGTGAATCTTTCTCCACCACAAGCACATCCGCCGCACCAGCATTGAGGATGGAGCGGGTCAGGCCCCCAGGACCAGGACCCACCTCACACACATGGGCGTCCCTCAAACTGCCTGCCTGGCGCACTAATTTGTCTGAAAAGGATAGAAATGGATGACCAACTCAGTTACAGAAATCTACTTCATTAACATTTCTGCATACAATCTGTGAATAATTTACTACCATAACTCAACTCATGCATTGTATAAGTCACACCATACCCCCCAATCAAGAGTTTTCATCAGAGTCTCTGGTTTCTAAATTGAGATTAATAGTGTGTGATGTTGCAAAACCTGTCTGCCTGTGTGTGATGAAGAAGAGATGCATTAATCTAAGAGTCACCTTGTTCAAGGACAAGAGAGCAGATCAGACCTGCACTGCATCACTGATAATTATATTAAGGCTTGAGCTCAGCAAGGGTGGCAAACAATTGACTTGGTCCATTCACATTAGCAGGAGATCTACTCAACCTCCCCATATAGCAAAGCCTGTCGATTTCGATGCTTTGAAACAAGGCTATGTGGAGCAGTGCAATCAAGTGCACTGACAAAACACAGCTTAGTGTAGATACAGAAACAAAGAGCAGGAGCTGGCAGCTATTGGTGCATTGCAGGGAGAGAGAAAGAAAGAAAGAAAGAGTGAGGCACGAAGACTAACCTGTGAGCCTCAAGTCCAGCAGAAAGTTCTGGGACAGCTGTTTCTCAGCTCGCAGGTTGTAAAGCTTTATCAGCTCGCCTACAGTAGGCAAGGGAGGCAAACGGAAGGATGCCAGTTTCCTTGAGGCTGACATTGCTCAGGTGAACTCTGTGAAAAACAAACACACACACACGCATTAAGAGAAAGAAACTATGAGCCTTCTCAGCAGCAATGTGATTCAGAAGCTGAGAGGCAAAAAAATATGAAAAGGGCAACATGTGAGGCATTAATGCTAATAATAGCCTGTCAGAGGAAGTATCCTAAAGTTGAAACATATAGCATTTCAAGTCAGGAGTGACCTTTTGAATTGCACGCACTGAAAAGCAATGCATATATGGTTGTATTTAGTATAGTTATTTCAGAGTCCAAGTATGATTTTACAGAATGACTGAGAAGGTTTTATTTTCACCATATTAATGTTTTCAGTGTGTGGAAAGGAATGATCTTAATCTATAGATGCCTTTTCAGACAAACTGTTATCAATACAAAGTACTTCTTTATCAGGTCATGGGATTGATCTCCATTGTCTAGTCTGAAGCTGAGGCGTTAGTGCTGAGGGGCTGACAGTGTCAATGTCAGTATGTCTTATAGTACGATCTCGTGCACCATCTAGTGGAGTTATGACAGATAACTAAAGAATTAAGATATAAAATATATAACTATATATATATAGGATAACTATTCTTCTACAGCACATTTTGAAAACACGTCCCTTTATGACACGTTTACATTTTAACTGCTGCTACCCGTGGTCTCATTGGCTGCAGCGAATTTAGCATATTTACAGTTTATTTTTAATATATACTACTAGAATTAG
Source organism: Lates calcarifer (assembly GCF_001640805.2). Taxonomy (NCBI): domain Eukaryota; kingdom Metazoa; phylum Chordata; class Actinopteri; family Centropomidae; genus Lates; species Lates calcarifer. Next base: position 8,388,427 of record NC_066851.1, read on the forward strand.
CTTTAAACATACAGTAACAACGTATCAGCGCCCCGTCGGGATGACAGTGACATACAATCCAGCTGTTTCAGGCCGAACAATTCACTTTAAAGTCTTGTTGACAAAATACTGAGCTGTGACACTGTGACACAGTCGGTAGCATTTGCAGCTAACGTTAGCCTTTCGTCCAAATGTCTTTAACAGAGCCTGTAAAATCAGAATTCAACCGGGACCCTTCAGACTGTTTCTAAAAACTGAGGAAAAGACTGAGAACAGACTACAAACGACACAACGAGGGCACAAGGCTGAAAATACCCAAGAGTCAATCCACGTTTCTCACCGGTACCGTTTCCTTCCTTATGTTTCCTCCTTCGTCATTCAATTGACGTCTGAGTTATCCAATGAGCCCGCGAGTACGTTAACCACGACCAATGAAGTTGAAGTAGGTGGGGTTTTGCTTTGCCCTTGAAAAGGCGTTTGGTGTTGATGTAATGATGCATCAGAGCCAGGAGAGGACGACATTTCACCGATTATACTGAAGTATTCATATTAACTACAAAAGCGCATGTGGTTGATGTAGTCCTAAATGAAACCTCAGCGTTTTCTAGTGAAACTGTTGGATAGCACATGCCTATAAAAGATGCCTTTTACTGAGTAAAGTCCATAAATTAAATGCATGTTACAGGAACATACAAAATCAAATAATTTTTAAAAGGAGGCAAAGGAGGTGGGATATTCATTATTGAGTATAAAGTCCACTTGTAATCACACAATATCCCTTGGCTTCCACCATTGTTATTAAGGTATAAATTCAGCTTTGGACATCACCATCATGTTGAACTAACTGAAATCTTAAACCGATGAGCAGCCTGCACACCCACAGTCCACTGCAGAGCAGGAATTGATTGTTTGAGTGTTTTGTCATGCCGGATGATGCACAGCTGTTGTTTGGAACGAACCCTGTGGCTCTGTAGTCTCCCGATTCTGCTCATGCCCCACGTTGGGTCATGGGTGTCAGATCTAGAGATGGAAATACACTTCCCCTCCAGGGTTTAGCAGATGAGTGGCAGCTCTGTCTCCTGCTGTCGTTGTCCTGTGGCTCTTAGATCCAAATGAAGGACGAAAGAAAAACACTGGTGGTGAAGGGCGAGGGTCATCCTGGGTCTGTTCCTATGGAGAAGCTTCTGCAAAGTTACCTTCTCTGACAGTTTACTCAATTAGCAATACACAGCAATGAGAACAGGCTATTGATATAGTCTCATGAATAGATCAGAATCATGAATAGATCAGCACAATTACAAGATTCATCACCTGGGGTTCTGAGTGGTCATACCTCTCAAGTAATTAACATCTCATTACAGCTCAGTTTGCCTCATCAGTGACTTAAATCGCTTAATGGTAATAAGGAAAACATATAAGTTTCAAAGGAATTTACAACAGTTACATATATTCACAAAGTCCTGGGTCGGTTTCTGAACAGAGGAGACTGCACAGGCTTTACACAGTAACTAAGGGTTTGACATAACTATCTTACTATCTTAACAGAGGAGGGCGTCAGAGAGTCACTTCCTCAATACAACTCTATAGTGTGTGATCAGCAAAAACAGGAAATGAAACATAAGTAATTAACATTTCTGAGATGGTAAGTCATCACTATAACTGAAACATCAGAGGAAAAACAAAGACTGAAATACTTAAGAGCATATAATTTCCAAGCCAATTTAGCCTTTAAAAACAGACTTAAATCAATAAACATGGAGACCACAAGAGATGAGATGTCTACAGTATGCTCAGCAGTGACCTTTGCTGTGATGATAATTCAGCTGAGTTGGGTCAGTATTATGTTCTGGTATTTTACTGGATGTGTTATTGATGCTGTAACAAGTTCAACAGGGTTAGCTGTACAAAAAGTGAAACCAGATGTATACTATTATGAGTCCAGTCATTTACTTGGTTTGAGTATTTACTATAGCTATATTATGTTCCACTGAAAACTATGTAATTGTAAAACTGGTAAAATAAACTTTTTTTTTTTTTTTTTGCCCTAATCAAATACAAGGCTAGTTTGGGTGAAGATGGCACAATGAGCACTGAGTTACAGTAAATGTGATGCATGTTATTCTGTTATTATATTTACCATTCATCTAAACTCAATACTGTAGTTTTAGTGTGTATCATCTCTTGAATCTGGCTCAAGAGGTTGGATGAAGGATGAATAACAGCAGTGCTTGGTTAGAGTAGTTTCAGTTAAAACGCTGTATGATGTCATTTTGATTCTTTTTATAAAAACAAAATTATGTACATTTTTCATTTTGGACAGGACACCATTACTGTGTTCGGAAGTGGAAAATCTAAACCCTAATTACACACACTCGTCTGTCAACCTTTTAAAAAAATCCTATGGCACAGCACCACATAAAAGAAGTTGTGGTGCTTCAGCATTGGCATTCCTGCGGTACTCATGTTCCTGTGATACAAGTGTTGTGGTATTTTTGTGGTACTGTGAGATTTGCTGGCATTTTTGAGACAATTTACTATAAGATGTGTGGTGTTCTGTGGCACTGCAGTTGCGTACAAGCCTGGTGTTGTACTTATTGTGAAATAGGGGATCAAAACAACAAGTGCTTCATGTGTGCTGTGTGTTTCGCGACAACCAAAACCAAATAATAAGGTCCTGCCAGTCATGTCTTAGGGAAAATAATCAATAGGTCTCAGTGTTTTGGTGGCAAATAATTCAGGTTGTTCTGCTGATACCACTTGGTGGCAGTAATGCTGAAGGGAGATTTATGCTTATTCACTTTCTTGTGAGTCAGATGTCTGGCTCTGTCTGAAGGTAACAAAATTTTACTACCAACACCTCTAAAACACATTAATTGATACATTACATCTTGCTTGCTTTATCATTGAAAAACTTGTATTTGTTAATTTACAGGGAGCTAGCTGTTTCCCCTTCCTCCCATTCGTTATGCTAAGCTAAGTTAACTGGCTGCTGGTTCCAGTGACATAATCATTGTACAGACACTAGTGTGGTGTCAAACTCCTCATCTAATTCACCGCAAAATTTTAAAGTGTTCCTCTAAAACAGCACACTAAATACAGGTGGTCACAAGTATAAACGTTGGTATAAAGATCTACCTATATCCTGTCACTCCATGACATTTCTTCCTCATTTTTCTTTGGTCTTTATCCCCTTTCCCAAAAACCTCTGTAGTCCCCTCACGGCTCGGGGCCAGGAACATCATGTTCCCTGTTGTCTCCGCCTGGTCTAATCTCACTCTGCTTGGACAGCTCATTAGCATCTGTCAGCGCTCCCAAAAACTAAAAACGACCCAGGAGAGTCGACATGATCTTTGAGCAGAGGAAGTGGAAGCGAACACAGGGCTGCTAATGTTGTGGGAGCGTTTTGACGACAGACACGACAGTTGGATTGGACCTCAGTCATTACCTTGCTTGGGGTCTTGGGAGAGGGCATGCCATAACAAGGTAATGTTGAGAGACCTGTGTGAAAAATTAAGGTATAAAAGTATGTGTGTGTGTGTGTGTGTGTGTGTGTGTTAAGAAGATCAGTAGGTGACAAGTGTAGTTAATAACATCATAAATTAATTTGCCTGACGTCTTATTGACTTCTCTTCATATGTTTCCTTTGACAAAACCTTCAACAAAGATTTACACTGAAGCTTCCTTGCAACTGGATGACAAAGCTAAAGTCCCACGGCAGCATTTTATCACCCATCTTGTGTTAATTAAATGCGAGTGCTATTCATTCTGATTACATCATATAAGTGTGGGAATGGCAGCTCCTTCAACCAACCCATATTTCTACTATGATTCATGACAACCGCAGCTCCAATGGGCCCAGACAGGACCACCGTCCTGTGGGCATTATATATACAGAGTAAAATCATAACAAACCTCTTCCTCACTGGATCCCACCACATGACTTCATCCTGGGTGTGGGAATTATGGCATTCAATCAAAATACACTTCTCATGACCTCAGTTTGGATAGATCTTCCTCTTCGATACCACATGTAGGGGGATGACTTCATATGTGGGGAGGAAGGGGTCTGTCAAACAAATGCGCTTTGTTTTTTGAGTTTGTCTTTGCTCTGACTTGCTTTCAGTGTCACACTCAGGACAACAAAAAGGTAAAGAAAAAAGTTTTTGAGGTTGATCCAAAGCTGGAGAACTCTTGGATGACCTTGTATCTCCAGGTATCACAAGGTGCTTGGGAAAGTCAATGAACACGACAGCCGGGGTGAAGGAGTGTAAAGAGTTAACAACCAGAGAACCTATCCAGTTTGTGCTTCTGTCTGTCCATCTGTCTGTGCGTTTGTGTCTGCTGAAGTGTGTTTTCATTTTATGGAACAAAACATTACATCAGGCCCACACCCACATAATTCAGCAACGGCAGTGTGTGACCAAAACTGCTCTTAGGTCAGATGTACGTCGCAACACAAAGTAACTGACAAAGAGGGAGTGAATGTGTCCATGTCCATCTGACATAATTCCTCAGTGAGTTTATCTGTTGGTTAGCTGCTGCGTCTTTTGTTTGCTTTGGTTTCCACCTAGTGATAAGAGTGTCATTATGTTCACCAGGCGTTTCCCTCTAGTGACCAGACAACTTTCACTTTAAGGAAAGAAAAAGGCGGAGTGAGGCGAAATCCCATGACTTCTCCTGCATCACATAAACCATCATCAGGCTCAAATAGCACAAAAATAATCAAATATCCAATAAAGAAGAGGTAAACAAGATAAACATTTACAAAAAAAAAAAAAAAAAAAAAAGACTGAGAACAAGGTCATGCTGGATGTTAAAATAATAAGAATCACATTGCAGTGAAGAATTTGGCAGATGGGCAAACCGGTTGTATTGGGTCTTCTGTGTATTACAAAGAGCAGCATTTTAATAAAGTATATAATTTATGACATTGTTGATATACTGCATGTTTATCATATTTTGAGTGGCAACCTCATATCCTTACAAAACAATATGTAGTTACAACTCTGTTTTGGCTTTAAATTTGATGTCAAAGTCACCCTATTGTTAATAGTTCTTTATTTGAAGGAACAGACAGAAGGGTGGAATTGTCCAAAAATCTGTGATAGCATTATTTATTAGACATCTTACCATACTTATTCTTGAGGTCCTGTCACACTAGTGACACAGTGAAATTCAGCAGGAAGTTAACATTGCAAAATATGTGGCTCTAGAAGTCTGGTGACACAGCTCTCAATGCAGGGTTGATAAAGGATAAGCTAATGGAGCTGACCAGCTAACCACTAACATGCTGGCTAGCTGACAACATTCAGTCGCTAGTAAAAATATTTCTTAGCTCCTTTCTTTCCTCACTATCTTGACTGTTTACTCTGCCATTTTGTTTTCAGGAATGTACAGCATTCCTATCAGTTTTGGTAACTTTCAGTTGGCAAATTTATTAGCTTGGTTGCATATGTTCCAATGTTTTTTTTCCTGTAGAATCCCTGTACTGCATGCAGACCTCTAAATGTAGAGGTTAAAAACATTATGATTCATTATAAATAAATAAATGTGAACCTGTCAGCTACTTAAAGGGTTTTTTTTTTTTTACTTAACTTATTCTTACATTGTGTTTATACTACATGTGTACTCTTACAGTACATAAACAAAACTCAACCAAGGTGTTTGTATGCTGTATGTTCTAATAACCTGGAGAAGATAAAAGTGTTAAATCAAAATGTAAAAACAATAACAGGCATTAATGCTGTTTAACGTAACCAAACTGCAGTCTTCCCAGTGGAACAAATCAAAAGGTAGGTGAACCAAGTGTAGGTGTGTTTACCTCCTAATGCAACCCCACACAGTTACCCAACAGCACCCTGGCAGCAAACTCAACTATTCCCACTGATGCAGAGCACAATTACTGTACCTCAGATTTAGCTCCCTGGCCTAATTTAGATTGTTTTCTACAAGCAAGGCCAAAAAAGCAGTCTAGCTTCCAAAGTCCTGGAGAGTTTGGCCACACTCAGCCCTCCTCAGTCAGCAATTGGTGGTTTCTTGGACCACTGTTGGGGCTTGGGTGGCTGCTGTCACTGGACTTTCCCAGCATGAGAGAATGGCATGGTTGGGTTCAGCTGTCACCAAGGGTCAGCGGGGAGAATAAGCTCTCTAGCTGGCCAGCCAAAACATCTAGCATTCAGCTAGCCTCAGCTGCTAACAGCACCCATGTTGGCAAGATTGGACGAGTTAAATATAGAGCTATACTTTCTCTCTGTGACTCTAGTCAAAAAGAGTAGAGAGGGACAATGGATGATGCAGCTGAGTGAAAAGATCTGGCCCTGTGACAAAGGACATCACACCGCACCTCTGCCTTTCTCCTCACTGGGCAACGGCTCCTTTCAACCGCTCAGAGGGAGTAGAATAGTGACTGCCTAACCCCCCCCCCCCCCCCTTTATTCTCACACACACTTCAACTGACTTCAGGAACGGATAGGAGGGAAAGAAAATGAGAGGTGTGTTTTAGAGTGCAATGCAGAGCAAAACTGGATAGGCTGTGGGAGTGAAAGAGGGAGGGAGGGTGAGAGAGAGAGGGAAGTTACAGTACTCTGTTAGTGCTCTATACCATTCCCTCCCTGACCTGAAGAACTGAAAGAAGAGAGTGAGACAGGGAGAGAGAGAGAGAGAGAGAGCAGAGCTTGAGATGGCTCTTGGCACCACTCAGTAGCAGACACCACAAGTGGGCCACACAAGCTAGAAGATACTAGTGGATATTTGACTCCTTCTGTGCCTTTTTCTTGGATTACTCGGTGTTGCGACTAATTGCTTCAACCTGGGGGACAACACAACAGCAGGTAAGTCTACTTCTCCTAAGTTTCTTATCACAAAAACATTCCTGTTCTCCTTGCCCTTGTGTGGGAAACAGCCGGGAGACAACCATGTGCCTCTGGCAAAGCGGGACTTATCAGCTGTTCTGCTTTCAGACTGAAAAGCAGGAAAAAGGCTCAGGTGCAGGTGCTGCTGCTGAACTGTCATCAGTTTTATGGAGCTAATAAAGAGCACTGGTTGAAAGAAATCTACCCTCTTGGCTTCATTTGAGCTGTATCTGAGCCACATGAATGAGACAACTCTTCCCTGAAGTGTGTAATTAATTTAGCCCACTTTTTATACATTCAAATAATATGGATTTCTACATTTTGAATTAATCACTCACCCATGAGAAGACAAGTGACTGCTCTTAGTGCTGTTAAGGGCAATACAGATTTGGCATTGTGATAATGCTCATACATGAAGGCTAGAGTCATGAATCAAACCTTTCTCAGTGAATTACATATTATATTGCTGTATGAATAAGTCCATTTAGTGTGAAGGCTTTTGTGCTTTGCATGTGGGAAGAGAAGCCCACCACTTCCCCAGACAACGGGGGGGTTATGGTTCACTGAGATATTAAGAATGTAAGAGAGATAATCCATCTTATATGTCAGCTCAAGTTCAGGGAATGATATGCACACACGCATGCAACCTTTGCCCTCAACTTCTCCCACATCTGCCAACTCCAACACCTCTGCAGCACCATGTAGCTCGAACTATTGCACTTACTGCACACAGACATTAGATACAGTACACAGAGTGGAAATACACACACATACACACCACTGCTTAACATTAAGAAGCTCAGGAGGCATTCATGAGCTGCAGCAGGATGACATCTTTCATCCTGAATATTTATGGACTGCAATGACGCCAAAATGAATTCCATTTCATCCGCATGAAGTCATCTGCCTTTTGGAGAGGAGACACATGGCTCCGGCTAGCCGCTGTCTATTTGTCAAGGCGCACATCACCTTGCCTCGGTAAAAAAGAAACAAAAATGTGAAATCTATCTCACTCGCAGTAGGGGGAATCTAGTGCAGGTGTGGCCTAGGCTGCTGTCAGTGTCCAGGGCCTCTGTTCTGTGTAACCTCACCCTTTCCTCCCCCTTCTGCCTCCCACCCTGTCCAGCTGATGTGGCCTCTGTGCACTCAGTGATATCACTGCTGAAACAAGACAAAGAGAACTGGTGCAGAGATATTACTCATTAACATTTTTGTGCGTGTTCCAGCTTTATCCGAGCACATCCCCTCTGGCCCAGGCACATGGCCTGGAAGGTCTTGTGGAGCTCAGTCAGCCAAATAGCCACTTGGAAAAGACAGATATGTGAATGTTGACTGGGCAGTTATCAATCTCAGCTTGTAAATCAGTCAGTCTTAGTGTAAATCAATATTGTAGCCCCTGTTTAAACTGAAACCAAGCTGACTAAGCTCTGGTGTTTGCCCAAGCAACATTGATTTGAGATGCACTAAATGTCACTGGCTTACCTCATGACATTACTATAGCTCTATGTCACTTGACTTGTTACTCATACAGAAGGTGACATAGTTAAACTGTGAGGTGTATTGTTATCTACTTGCCATGACCTTTCTCTTTGTTGTGGTGTAGTAGTCTCAATATTCAAATGCTTGCCACTTAACACATAGCTTTGGACAAATGGAAGCAGAAGATACAGTAAGAAGCTGATACAATAATTTGAATGAAAACAATAGAGTCATTAAAAGCAATATTTTAAATAAGTAAGAGCTGCGGGAGTAAGAAATGCAACAGAGAGGAGGATTTGTTCCCTTAAATGTCTCAAACACATTTCTTTCATTATTCTTTCACACGCACATTTTTCACAGTGACCCCATTCTTTTCTCACTACTGTATGCATATGTGTCTGCGCTTGTGTGTTGCATGTGCGCGTCTGTGTGTGTAGGCACTAATTTATTCGAGGATACGTCTATGTACATGCAACAGAAACACAATATAGTGGGAGATGAAGCTCAATACTGCCAGTATGGTTGGTGTCTTTCCCATATGTCTGGTGGGCCTCAACAACAGCTGCCACTGACATATGCACAGCTCTAGTCGTATACAGGCCTCTGGTCTTGAATTCCAAAAATGCAGTTTAGACACATTTGGATGTTTCGCAGAACAGTGGCACTTATAACTCATGCTCCCTTAGTTTAAAAATAAGTCCTTAAACTCCATAGCAACCCAAGATCTTCTCAAGATCATTTGATATGTAGCGTGCAAGATGGCCACTCATACTTTCTATAAACAGTAGATTGGTCATTAATTGGTTCTTGACATGCAATAATATTAGAAGTAGTGAGGTCATCTATGAAATTCACATACAGTAAGAATATCCCAAGTGTTGCAAACGATTCAGGTTTGTCAGAGCTTACTAGGCTAACAAGTATTTTCCATACACAGTATGTGTCTGGCCATGGCCATCTCTCAGCACGGTATCTCTCCCAGCAAGAAAACCTTTTCTGGTTTGATAAAAGAGACATCTGAAATTCCACAGAGGGGAAATATTAGTTCAACTCAATCATATTCCCACCCTTTCTATCCAACCCGTGCTTTTTCGTCTCTCACCCCTGTGTTTTTCTCAGGGGAGGTGACATAATCATGACTCTCCCAGTGGACTGGTGTGTGATGATGACAGCTACCCAGAGACCTCATCTGTCCAGCAATATCCCTGAGTTGGAGAAAATGAGCCAGTTTATAATTCCTGAAAGCACTGAGATGATGATTATCGGTCTCTGCGGTTGATTGTTACTTTGTGAGGAAGATTGAACACCACACTGCAATTTCTTCTTCTGCTCCCTGCTATTCTGTTCTCTAGTTTATTTTTGTCCCACCTGTAACAATGCACTTCATTGTTTTTTTATGATAACTAGCTTTTATTCTATATGAATAAGGTAAACAACAGACAAAAAAACACATCACAATACTGACACAAAACAATACCAGCTCTCATCTCCAAAGCTTGAATTGGTAGTGCTGGTGAAGATTTGGAATAGTGCAGTTGGTCAAGTATTACATTATCATTCCAAGCACTCCAGAGTGTTTACTAGCTGACCAATTGTTTACTCTAGGGCAAAATTTTCAGGCCTCTAGGGACCTAGAGCGGTCCAAAACAAGCTGACAAGTACACATATATCAGCCTTAAAATGTCACTTTAATAATAATTCATCATGAGAGGAGCATGAAATGTCAAATGTTAACCTTATGGTGGTACCAGAGGAAAAGTCAGGTTATCAAAGTCACGAGGATTCATCCTCTTCAGACCACGTTTGTTTAAGATTTCATGGCAATCCAGTGAATAATTGATCAAAATGATTGAGAATGAGATTTCAGTTTGGTGGACCAATAACCAAACTGATACCAGCATCAACAGAGCCATACCCCAAGCAGAGCTAAAAACAGCTGCCTGGTGCTAGAAATGGGTTAATGAGAGCAGTGAGACTAAAACACCATGCAGTTGGTGCCATCAAGTGTAAAGTGATAATAGCTTATTAGTGATACTTTTTAATATATATGATTTACTGGGTCACTAAAATTAAATGTTTCGAGTTACACATTTGCTTTTCCTCCCATAACAACTCAAAATGTCTGCTGTGAAAATGGACTATGGACTATGGTCTATTGGTTCATCCCTAAAAGTGGCTCTTATACTTCACAAATATGTAATCATTTAATCCAGTGACCAGATGCAACTTTAAACTGTGGTGTCACCTGGGAAGAGAGCTCCATTTAAATTACTTTAAATCATCTATGGTCACCAGCAGAAAATCTTGACACATATTAGAAAGTGTGAGATTGAAACCAGGGAACAAAATGTAAAATAAAAAAACTGCTTTAATTGTCGATCACTATAGTTGCTGCCCAAAGATTTCATCATGATGTTTCAGAAAAAACAGCTTAGTTCTTCCTGTTAAGCACTTCCTGTTACTAGCTAACACAAGTCAGTGGAATTCTGATCTAGAAGGCATTTAGATCAGAGAGTTCAGACAAATGGCCGACCCCATGACACTGTGCCATATCTAAGTCTGCTTCATCCATATGTTGTTCTTGCTGTTTCTATTCATAGAACAGCTAGAACTTGATCTCTTCCTCAATCTCTATGCCGTAAAGATGATATCCAGTCAGACCATTAATCCAGATGAATCTTCATAAGTCAGTTTTGGTTTATGGACACTCCCAATAGATCAGATAAATGCTGTTGCCAGGGTAACTGTTCCCTGTTTTGAGGCTAGGACTTAACATGTTTAACTCAGAAATAATAGATGTGTTCATGTTTCCCATCAGGTACTGTATATCGAGCTAATTATGACAGATGGAGGTGAGTCATGTGTTCCAGCAGCTGCAACAGTCCATATGCTTGGTGACAGTATGGTGCTTTAAGTACAATGGAATTTGCAAATTGTGTTGTGACTGAATAAAATATACATCAAAGTCTCCCATACACACTTCAGTGTTCATAATGCATGATCCAAGTTAGAGCCTGTTTCAGCTTGTAAAGATTTGTTATTGCTCTTGTGGATTTACACAGGGATTATGTGAGTTCATCTCAAGACTCAAAGTGAATATTTAACAAACTGCCATCAGCACAACTATCATAAATATGTCATAATTTATAAGTTACTGATTCAGGAACTACTGATTATATGTACAGAAGTACTCTTAGTTTGCTCATTAGTGAAACCTTAACTGCTGAAGCTACAGTAGGCTCCAGTGAGAGGATCAGGTTAATGTGACATCAGGAGAATACTACAAGATGAAACCCACCACCTATGCTGACATTTTGCTCCAGTATGGTGTGTCAATGTTAGAGTTATTGTCGCTATGAGATATTTATAGAAGCCATCATTAGAGTAAGACAAGCTGTAAATGCTTGAGTTTTGTCCACGAAGGCTCTTTGACAGTTCTATTTAGTATTACTGGACTTATAGGTCTTAAAAAGCTTGTCATCATCTTTATTTTCCTAGAATTATTATGTAAAACCTGACCCCAGAAGTCAGTGTCCATCTAGGGTGGAATGTGCTGTCGATCAAAATACTGGAACAGGCTGCAGCTTTGTACCCTTGCATGGGAAATAGGTGTACACAAAACTTTCAATATCAGATGGATTGTCTCCTAGCTCCGAATCTCATCCACAGCTACAGTTTTGATTTAAATTCCCATATCTTGGAAGCCTTATGTGTTTTTCTTGTCAGGACGGAAGAGCTCCTCAAGCGTATCGCATTTTATCAGTGTCCTCTGGCAGAAGAAGTTGCCAAACGCTCGCATGCAAAGAACATTTCTAACTCCTTGTTTGGTCACATTGGGTTTGTGGTGTGAATATGTCAAAACCCACCGAATCAGACTAATCATTTTTCCTATAGCACACAGTTGCATTATTTGCAGCTGCTGTTCTCATCTTTCATCTCTGGCAAATTAATTTGGCCACATGGCAAATTCTTATCCCCTCACCTCTCCCCTTACTCTCTTTTTCTCTCTACATGAATATTACAGACATGGGGTAGAGCTAACAAGGCCCGTGCTAAGTGTTTGCATTCCTGCTAATCTTGTTTATGTTAATGATTCTAATATTCTACAGTACTGTAACTTGAATATCTGTACATGAACACACACAAGGTTTAATTTTAGACTATATGCACAATTTTACAATTTTGATTAATCAATCAATTATTTAGTTGATGAAATGTCAAAAAATAGTGATACATTTTCCTGATAATCTCTGAAAGCCTAAGGTGACATCTTCAAACGTCTACTTTTGTCCAGCCAGCTTTCTAAACCCAAAGGTATTCAACTTAAAATAATATGAAGAAGCAGCAAGGCTTCATATCTGAGAGGCTGAGGCCAGTTAATATTTGACATTTTTGCTCAATTAAATAAATGAAACAATTAATCACTCATCAGAATTATTTCCGATTAATCTGACCAACTAATCAATGAATCGACTTGTTTCAACTCTAAAGTAGTGTGTCTGATAATATGAAGTCTATTTGGCACACATTACTGGTGACTTGCTGACCAATGACAAAATTTTATTGCCTCTTTTTTCACTTTGGAATGGAGGCACGTGTTTTGGTGGGGCCTATAAATACTCATATATGTGATGTGACAGCTGGACCAGCCCAAACCCTGGGATAGATCCTGCTTTAAATTTAGGCTTAGGCCTTGACTGGGGTCTCTCTGGGTATTAGGCTGCCCTTTCATATTAGAGAGCATCAAGGTATTAGATGCCAGGCAATCAGTAACATTGTGCTGATGGTTTAGATGCCGTGAATGTGTGTGGGCATTGTGGCGGGTTGGCACAGACCACAGAGTAACGAGTTATTGTCTGCCAGCTCTCCTTTATTTTCCATAAAGACAACTGGGAATGTTGCATGCCAGACTGGAATGCAGGCCACGTGGCTCAGGAATCTCCATTTGTTGCTCTGGAGAACTCCCTACAATCAGGACTACAGTGACCAGTCAAGGTGGATCAGACAGCAAAGACATTGCATTGATGACAAAGACTTGACATCAGTATGCTTTGATGACAGACAGACTTTGATTACTTAGGTCTTGTCGAAATGAATCTTGTCATCAATAGAGCCCATGAAATTGGAGTGATTATAACTCTCCTACAGCTGAAATATTTTGTTTGAAATGTTATTAATATGTGCAACTTGGGAAGGTTAGAGTTGTATAGTTAATACAGTCCTTTTGATCAAACCTAAAGCTACGATGAATATCTTTATAATAAATAATGGATTAAATGGCTGTGTATAATGTGATGAGCCCACAGACAGTCAGTTCTACAGGGTGTTTAAGTATGTTTCAACTTACACAACGTTTTGTCATTACTGCTTGTAAAAATGTACTGTTTTTACTGATTGAAAGGTTCTAAATACCATCTATATACTACTGGCCAGGACCAAACAGCAGACAGAGTCAGCAGTTAGCCAGCGGAGCGTTTAGCAGCTAAAGAGCCAGATATTTCCTTCTCGAGTTTGGTGGAGACCATATAACAGAGCTAAAAGGAAAGTGAATGTTAGACTTAGATCCATTAGCTGGACATAAACACAACTCTAAATGAATGATATGTCTGTCCAATAGAGAAATGTATTTATTTAGATGCAAATATGCATCTAATGTAAGGGTGTTGATGACAATGTCTTTTGTCAGAAGTACAGAGCCTCTGCAATCAATCAAAAAAATTTCTGTATGTATGTGTATTTCATACATTTAAATGGTCATTTTGTAACACAAAATTTTTGTTTTCTTCAATGTTTCATTGAATTTCTATGTCATAATAACTTTTTACAGTCATACAGCTCTCAACCATAACTACAAACACACCCACACTCCTCTGCTTGCCCTGTTGAACGGGAGTGACACTGAAAATGAGGCGAGCTGTTACAGTAGCTTCTCTGGATTTTCATGGCATCAGCCCAGGAATTAAAAATAAACTGTGGAGTGCCTAACTCAGTGTCAACCATTTTGTCAGCAGCACTCTGCACGAGTCATTTACAGTACTGCACATGTCTCTATGTTTCATCACTCTCCGGCTCCAGTGGTGCCCGTTTTAATGCCCTCCACTCCCTGGCACTGTTTGAATGGTGGCATGAACATTGTAAGCACTTGTGTGCGCGCTGCTGCACTACTACATTTGACTCAGTGATAGTGAGCCCACAGCTGAAACTAATAGTTATGGACAGGAAAGAAGGCACTGCAATTAATCTCCAGTTAAGAACCGCATCTACTTGGAGCCAATGTGCACTCTCTGAACTCCCAGAACATAAGATAAGGAATGTACTTAATGTGTTGGTTTGTCAGATTTTGTTCTTTTTTGTTTGAACTGAGAGATGCAGTCAGTGTTATCTTGCACCCTTCCCTCTCATGTGCTTGGGTCTTTTTCCTGGAAACAGGTGGGATTCAAAGAAACTGGTTGCAAGCATCATTAGAATTCACTGCAGTCTTAACTTTGCTAACTGCTGTTACAGAAGAAGATAAACATTTTTCTACAAGTGAACCGAAACCTTTGATAGACTCGCTTTCAAGCAACATTCATTGCATATAGAAAGTCTCATTCCTCTTCTGTAACAGCCAGTTCACCTTTATCATGTAGCTAGACTGAAATAGTTATTGATGTTCCACTTTGGGTCTCCCAGATTGCAGCTTGTCTCTGTATTATTATGTGGACAATATATGTTTGTGTACATTGTATGCATGCACAGTTTTGTGCTTTATGTGTGATACATGCATCCAATCATGCGCTTAACAGAGAATTCATGACATTTTGGCAAACTTGCTCAGGATGTCTCAACGTATGATTCAGAAGTGAGGGTGCTATGACATCATCAGGGTGCTATGGAGGGGATTTTAGGGGTGGGGGGCGTTTGTCTGTTTGTAATTAAAAAGCACTTCAAATTGAAAGAAAGAGTGCACTTGCTCAGTGTCCCAAGGCTGTTGCTGTTGCTGTTGAGCTTATACACACATACATGCACACACAAGCCTATGCACCAAACAGATACAAACATACCTCTAGCCTTATGACATTCACTGTAACTTTGACCATTAAGTGCAGTAACTTTCAGCCGAGGCCCCAGAGTACAAGTACCCCATGAAATATTTTTGCAGTTGACAGGGGGTATATGAAAAGATTTTGGAGTAGCTCTGCTGATTTGAAAAAAAATATGTATGAAAAATAATTGCCAGAATCATTAATGAACTATCACTATCAGAGGCTGACTAACACACCTCCCAGTGACCTGTCAACTGACATGAAAACTAGTGAGCAAGCAAGCAGGGAAGTTAAATAATGAATAAATACTTCAAAGTAATGGATAAAAACTTTAAACAGTTAACTAAAAGTAACAGGTAAACAGTTGCAATAGCTAGCTGAAAGTGATGGATACACAGATGAATTGAATGAAAAAGAAATATTGTTACAATGATCCATATTTGTTTTAACCATTGATATAGTGTCAAGTATGAGGGAAGAGTACATGTATGCACTGCAGTGACTTCTCACTGTTATCCTCCCAACTCACTGCGTGTTTAAGTAATCAAGTTTGCAATGCAAGCATGATACAGGCCACCTCAACAGGACTTGTGTTGTTATACATTAAGTGATTAATGTAGAGCAATTAAATTTAGAGGCTGTCATCAGTGGATTTATTTTCAGGATCTGGATAAAATGTTTAATTCAGACTTTTAATGTCAGCGGAGAAGGTTAGAGCACCCAGGAGTGCCACAAATGTGCTTCCAGACCATCAACACTCAGCATGAGATACACAACCCTTGTGAGGGAACGGGATGTGTAAGGAATGCACACACCCCCATACGCACAAACACACACACTGTGCTGTATAATTATGGATATTTGTTCCAGATTAGGAATGTTACATGGAACAATATCCACCAGTTGTAATTCTGTGAATGTGTACAGTATGTTTGTGTTCTTGTGAGTGTATTGGATAAAAGTGGGTCAGTAAGTCAGTGCATGGGGCGTTGCGATATGAGGAAAGATAGTCAAGGCCAAAGTCATAAAACTCACTGTAAACTGTGACCACCACTTTCAACTGAATGTTTGTTCCTGAACAGGAATGTAATATAGCAAGACAAACTGTGCCAAACAAAAGTCACAAAAAATGTACTATTTGCTCTATTTAAAAAAACAAACAAACAAACTCTCTGTCTACTTCTGTCCTTGGTGCAGGTAGAAGATGAGGTCCAAAAGCAGCAGGGTGGAGAGCCCGGCCAATGGGGTGCTTGGGGTTCCACAGGACAACCATGACATCAGCCAAGAGCAGGAAGTGGGTTTGCCCGTGAAGAGCCTGAAGGCCAAAGTTCAGCAGAATGAAGGTGAGGATAAGCTGGAGGTCGAGGTGATCACTGACAAAGAGAAGCTACTGTTGGATGCTCCTGAAGCTGGAGAAAAAAGAAGGGAAGTCATGGATCTGTCCAAAGAGGATCTACTGAAACTGCTGGGGATCATGGAAGGAGAGGTTCAGGTGGGTTGCATGCTGTTCCCCATTGCATGTGGCATAGTCTATCCCTTTGACCTGTGATCTGCTGTAATAAGCAGGGGAGTGCATTGACAAGGGGAAGAAAACAAACCCATGAAAGGCATTCAGGATGAATACAAAGTCAGTTTGAATGGAAAGTGCCTGTGCATGCTTTGGAGTTAGTTACACTTCAATTTTTGCACAATAGCTCTATCTTGTGGTTGAAAATGGCAGTTTAACATGCCAGAGAATTCACGCAAATGTACTATGTGTTTAGTAAGTGACTATTTTGAAGAAATCTGGAAGTGTGTCCCTTCAAACAGGTGACCAAGTTCGGGTGAACACACACTCCTCCTCCTCAAGCCCATATGATATAACACGTATGTGTCTTTATATGTCTATGTGATTACAGGCCAGAGAGGATGTTATCTGCATGCTGAAGTGCAAACAGGCCGCCCCGGAGGCCCTCGAATCACGTTACGGCTCTGCGGCCCCCAGCTCGGCCCTCCAGGCCCTGCAGAGAGATGGCTTCGTCACTGGCACTGAACCGCACAACCACAGCGTCTACCAAAAACCTATGGCTGAGGTCAGTTGTCAACTCTGAATAACAGCAATGTCTCTGTCAGCAAACACATCAAGATTTCATTTTTTACTAACAGGTTTTACTGGGCTCTTGAGTCAAGAGACCATGTAAACCCACAAAAGTCAGTTAGTAAGTTAGGCCATAAGAGAAACATTAATAAAGATGATGTTTAACTCATCATGCTTTTGTTGCAAGCGTTACTTTTATAGTTGGAAAAGTAAAAAGGTAAGCCTAAAATTTGTTGGAAATGGAAACGCTCTCACAACTTACTCTTTCTTTAGCTGGAGCGTCTGCAGGAGAAGCACAAAGAGACGTACCGGCGGATGCTGGGTCAGCTGCTGCTCGCCGAAAAGTGCCATCGCCGCACTGTCCATGAGCTGGACACGGAGAAACGCAAACATGTGGACTACATGAACAAGAGCGACGACTTCACCAACCTCTTGGAGCAGGAGAGAGAAAGGTGAGGAGGAGAGCAGAGGACTGCGGGAACTGCTACATGGTTAAGACAATAGGGACCCTGCACCAAAATTTTCAAACCCATAATCAACTACATTTCTGTGGGCACATAAAGTATTATGATAGGTAATATAAGAAGGACACCAAATTAGCCCTTTTTGAGATCGGAGGAAGGAGGGAAAAAGCAGAAAACACAGCTTTGTACTTTGTTTTGCAATAGCATTATGTAACATAGTTCAATATACATTACAATATTAAAAAATAACAGTTTTTGTATTAGTAACACACATTTTTATCACAGTTTGTAAACATATGGAGTGGAAAAATAAAAAAAACATTCATTTTTATTCACAGGTTAGATGGTACTATGTGCTGGAATAGGCCTATATTTGATGTCAGTATAACTTTATTTGCTGTACTGATACAAACAAAATATGTTTTGCATATGGACAATTTTCTGGAAAGACAGACTGGTGAAAGAAGTGGAGGGAGAAAAGGGCAGAGAGAAACAGGTGGGAGCAGTGTGTGTGTGTGTGTGTGTGGTGTGTGTGTGTGTGGGGGGGGGGGGTGACGAGGGAGAGGAGGGAGAAAGCGAAAACATGAATTAGAGAGCCAAGATGGTTAATAAAACCAGTGTGGAATGGTGTGTAAGTGAAAAAGGTGAGAAGATCCAGGGAGAAGCTGGGCGAAGGAATGCATTGCCACTGGAGAATGTGTGAAAGATGGCCTCATCATCAACCCGGTGAGGCACGAGAGAGGGGAGAGGAGGGGTGGGGGGGTGGGGGGACGTTACTGAAGTGATAACCTCACATACCTTCCTTTGACAGGGAGAGGTACGCAGCTCGGGGATGGGAGGAGGGTGAACCTCTCAGTGACAAAGGGGTCAGGCTCTTTGCTGTGCGAAAGGGGGAGGTCAGGGATAGAGAGGGGGAGGAGACGAAAGCCACTGGGTGGAGGAACAGGAGGAAAGACAAGTGAAGGAATAAAGGGCATTTCAGAGGCACGAATCTCCCATGACATCATCTGTGAAATGAAGTCATCGCTGAGGTTGCGACCAGGCTTGTTGGTCAAGAGGAGATGGGGGGAGGCTGGGTGGAGAGGGAGAGGGGAGCGGACGTACACACTCTCCAGCATCAGAGAGGGGATGGTAACATCTCGTGTGTTTAGGGGGCCTCATGGAGATCAAACAAGCTTGGTGTGGATGTGCACTGAATGTGTACGAGAAAGGAGGCCCTACTAATTAAAGCACTCACAGATGAAAGAGTTTAATTGACTGTTGCTTGTTGGGGAATGTATTTTGTTGCAATTCCCATAACACATCACTGCCCACTCTCACACAATAACCCTGAGAGATGGGGATACTGTGTGCATTAATTGCACTAATGAAAGTTAATAAGTGGTTCTCTTTGCATTTGTAGTTTGCTAAACAGTGCGGCAGAGCAAGAGAGAGAGCTTCGGTAATGTACTGTACAGTGTATGTAGTGTGGCCAGTCAAATGTAAAGTGGACTAGTGACCACTTACATGCTACATTTCATGAACTGTCAAAACTTCAAACAGTTCATTTGCAGCACTGGCCCAGAGGAGGCACACACTACTTCTATTTCTTGGTCTTTTACTGCAGGACACAGGAAACAGACCATGGAAGCTAAATCACAGTCATGACAGCTGAGCTGCCATCACACACTGGGGGAGAGGATTGGGAAATGAGCAGCAGACTTTAGGTTTGCTGTTGTAGCTACTCCTCAGGCTGGTTTCATGAGACAGGGACAGGGTCAGAGGATTGTAAATCAGTGTGCACACAGACCTAATTTAACTTATCTGGAGAAAAGTTGGGTGTTTTATGAGTTCGACCAGATTGCTTGAGGAGTTTATGTTGTGTGTGCAACGTACATCATTACCTTATTAAGGCTGAGCACATACTATGCCGGTTTGACTGACATTCTACTAAACTTTACTTCAAAACACATCTATCCCAAAGCAAAATGCATGCATGACTGAGCACAGAGAAGTCAAGCTGAGATAAAATCACGAGATGAAAGTGACATTTCTGGTTTTCACTTTGATCTTCAGGCAAAACTTGTGCATTCTACCATCTTAGCAAGTAGTTGTGACAGTACAGGTGGGCCTTTAGGAAGCTGTGAGGAGAAAAATGACAGCAGCTTTGTGAAGCTGTATTCAGACACAGTGGTGCTTTCAGCTTAAGATATTACAATCCTTACTGAGGGGGGACATGAATGCCTGTCGATCATTTCATGGCAACCCATGCAGTAGTTATTGAGATATTTGAGTTTGGACCAAAGTGGTGAACTGACTGACCGACATTGCCGTCCCTAGAGCCAAGCCGCCAGTGTAGCTATTGAAAAAAAAAAACAACAACCCTGGGTTGAGATCATGATCAGAAACCTTTGAACATGAGGGACAGTAAGCCCAGGCTTCAGTTTGAAACATATGGCACAAATCATGAGTTCACTTTACTTTCACTTGATCCTTGGTTTGCATGCAAGAAAGAGTTGACCTCCTTCTAATGCCAGGTAGTTTCCAGCAGGTTCCTTGGCTTGTGCACAGGTCGGCCTCTGTCACCTCATGGAGAGAGTGAAGGGGGTGATCTCTGCTAGGTCTTGATCTGTCAACACCTGCAGTGCGAGGAATCGTCTATCTGTCGCCATAAAAGGACATAAAACTGACCAGGAGTGCTATCAGAATGAGAACAAGAGAAAATAGCCAGAGATAAAGTATCCAAACCAGGAAGGGTTGGATGAGCTGAAACCAGGTCATAAAATACAGCACATACTGTGGAAAAACAAAACAACAAAAAAAAGTTATTTGCATGAACATATTAGCGGCAACACCTACACAAGCAAGCACAAATCTGCCATGTCTGGCACCGCTCTGTGTTGACATTCACTCTCTCAGGTGAGATGGAAGCATGTCATCATCTCATCCTTATCAGTGTGATCTCCTCCAGCCATCTGGGCGAGACTGAAGAGAGAAAAGTCAAAGGTCTTGTGCCAAACATCTGCAGGAATGCAGAGGATGGGTGCTGAAGAAGCTGCTTCTGACTGGTAGCCATCAGATATTAACACCCTCTCAGACAACATAGCAATTTATATGTCAGGAAGTTAAAATAGTGGCATGGTGGTATGTGTGATGATTAACAGAGGAAATGGCTCCCATTCATGAAGGGAGTTTTTAGAGAATGTAAAGTCACGCACACGTAAAGGAAAATGCAGGCCTGAGATTAAAAACTAAAATGTTTTCTTGTTTTTTTAAAGCTGCACGACACAAACTTCACATTATTCAACAATCTGTCAGCAGATCATATAAATACAGTAATGTGTAGACCTATTGTGATTGCCTTTAAAAAGCCTAATGTCCACTTTGCTTCTGATTTCTCTCTTTTAGCACCACATCAGTCCTCCATACTGAACAGTATCACTGACTCTCTTGCTTAACACTTAATGCTTTTTCTCTGTCAAGAGAGGTCATTACTGTACAACACAGTGTTTTGACAGATTTCTGGCAGTTCATGCCTGCTTCAATCCTCAGCCTCCTGCTCTGCATTGCCTCTGAGCACATTCCCCAGGAAACATGGGATGAAATGTTGTTCCATGATGCTGTAGATGTTGGCTTATGGATTGCACCTGTGTACTTGCTTAAGAAATATATTTTCATTTCTTACACACACTTTCTAGTTGTGCAAGAAGTTGACACTCTCATTCAAACAACTTAATTAGACTTAAATTACACATAGAAAATTTTAAAACGCAAATAAAATATTAACATGCATTTAATACGCAAAATAATAGGTACGTTTCCAAGGGAGGGTCTCTAGTGGGTCAGCTTTTCTTTATTAGAAGTACTGTTTTCCTTGTGATTAAGAATGTAGCTTCATAGCTTGTACCCAAACATTTATATTTGACCCTTAGGGCTGGATAAACTGTACACAGTCAATTTGTCCATAGTTATTTCTTCCTTGGCAACAGAGCACAACCCCGCAAGACTTAACTATCATACATGACTTGACCCTCAGTGCCAAATACCACTGACATCATGACTTTGACCTTTGCTTGAAAGTAATTTTAGAGCGCCAATTTCTAGGGTGTCAGTGACATCTGACTGTGTAAGTATGAATTTTAAGAGCTGCACTCTGCGATCTGGATAGCTCCTTTGTACAGTAGCCAGGCATGCTAATCCTACTTGGCAAATCAAGCTGCTGGTAATATGAATCAGTATGAGATGTTTACTGCCATTTACAAACTGAGAATCAACAGAATTTTCCAACATTTGCAGACATTTGTAGAAACTGCATATGATTATCTGTATCTATACAGTTCCATGCAAGAGTCTGAGCACAGCACTTCATGAACCTATTGTCCTGGTTATGTTCAATCCCAGATCTTCTTCACCTCAAGGCAGACATTCAACTCATCCATATCTGGTTTCCTCATCACATGTATGGAAGTCCAGTTCAAGTCCAGTTTCCCCTCGAGTGGAACTACAGCAGACATTCTCTCCCGTCTCCTGTACCAGTGAGATTATGTCTGCTGGTCTGCAGAGGCAATATCCTGTACACTTTGGAAAAGGGAGATGTAATTTAATTTGCACCAACCTTGCACTGAACCTGATTTTGTCTGAGAAAGATGTTGATATTGATATTCATTCTTTCTAGTACTTTTAGAAACGTTCTTTAAAAAAAAACTGCACATAGTTGTTTTCCCTCAAACATGCCATGTTTTATGAAGGCATGAAAACTTGGGTGGGGGGAGTTGTGCAGAAACACTCCTCCTGTGGCAAGGGTCCCACCCCCTTTTCAGTGTCCAAAGCAAAACAGCACACACTCTCATACACACATCACTGCCTTATATGGATGAGGTGACATCACTCACTAGAGGTCTGGTGGTGCTCCACTGTATTTATTCACCTTTCATTGTCCTGATAACATGCTTGGAATGTGACGGTGGAAGATCTGTAGAAAAGGAGGCCCCTGCTGCTTCTGATGCATTCTCAGTGGATTTTATATAATGGCAAAAATGTTCATGTGCCTGTCTGTAGAGCATCCATAGTTGGTAAGTTTTGAATAGGGCTTGTTTCAAACCACATTTGAGGTGAGAGGATATGTTTTAAAAGAGGCTCATTCTGAGCCTTTGGAGGTTGTTGGTAGCTGTGGATTTTGCACAAGCTTCCTTGTTGTGCTGGTGCAAATTAATTTGGTTTCTTTTGCATTGCAAAAATGTTCTGGTTGAATATTGTATTAGTCTGTCCCTGTGAGTGTACGAGGAGAGGATGCAGCTTTGCATTCAATCTGCTTTGCATGCATTTTGTTGGAGCCGGAGATGAGAATGTGCATGAGCAGCATAGAAAGAAGCTGAGAGAAAAGAAGACCACTTGGTGAGGGGGTGTTGAACTTTCTAGAGCAGTTTGTGTTCATAGTTTCTGTCCTATTAACAGGGATGAAAGTAGTGTTTGGGAGTTGTGGTGCAGATCTTTGTTAGTTGTCCCTCTTGATCTTATTGCTTGTTCTTCATAGTAGCATCCCATGTATGATCTTTTGTTTCATTTACAGTGTACTGTATATAATAAAATTCTCTTTTTGTCTTAGATAGAAATAGCCTCAAGTATTGGACTTAGTTTCAGAATCCAAATGTAATACTGTGTGTGGTAAAATTCCTGAATTTCTGTCAGTGATACTTTAATTATGTTGAATGAAAATTTGTAACTTAGGTTTGTATTTTACTTTGGTGTGTTTTTAATATTATAGATTCCATAAAAGAAAACACTTTGACTGTAAAACTAGTCCAAATAGAATCAGAATTATCACTCACTATCATTGAAACATTAACTGGGAAAAAACATTACATTTTGGGATACAAATAATTCACATTTCCATAACACAGTTGCAAACACAGATACAAAGTTACTGACTTTGAAATCAGGGAAACACCAAACTAATGCCTTGTCTTTGTTTTTTTCCTCACATTTTTTAGACTGAAGAGATTGCTTGAGAACGAAAAAGCCTACCAGGTAAGAAAGGAGAAGGAGCACTCTAAACGTCTGGTCAAGGTGCGAGAGGAACTGGTCAAGCTGAAGTCCTTTGCCCTGATGTTAGTGAATGAGCGCCAGCAGCACCTGGAGCAAATGGACCAACAGAGCCAGAGGGTGCAGGAACTCAGCCAGCAGCTGCAACAGCGGGAACAGGCACTGAGTGAAGCCAGGGAGCGTGCTCAGGAGGATGGCCACAGGGTACTGAGCCTGGAGACTGAGCTTAAAGAGAAATCTGCCAAGCTCACCCAACAACATGAGGAGATGAATGCCAAGCTGGCCAGTCAGGAGCTCCACAACCGTCAACTCAATGCCAAACTTCTGGGGCTTACGCATAAAGTAGAGGAGTTAGAGGAGAGCAACAAAGCTTTGAGGAAATCTGAGGAGGAACTACAGGAGCTCAGGGAAAAGATTGGCAAAGGGGAGTGTGGCAACTCTAACTTGATTGCTGAGTTGGAGAACTTGCGGAAACGGGTGCTAGAGATGGAGGGAAAGGATGAGGAGATTACCAAGACTGAAAATCAGTGTAAGGAGCTAAGAAAGAGGCTACAAGAGGAGGATAGTAAAAGTAAAGACCTCAGGCTTGAAGTGGAGAAGCTCCAGAAAAGAATGATGGAGTTAGAGAAACTTGAGGGTGCATTCAGCATCAGCAAGTCTGAGTGTGCACAGTTACAAACTGCTTTAGAGAAAGAGAAGGGCCTGACCAAAGAGCTCTCAGATGAAGTCGTAGCTCTCAGGATCCGTATGAAAGAGCTTGAGTCTTCTGAACTCAAGCTGGAAAAGTCTGAGTTGAGCCTTAAAGATGACCTGAGCAAGCTGAAGTCATTGACGGTTGCTTTGATGGAAGAACGAAAGACCCTGATGGAAAGAATGAAGTCAGATGAGAAGAAAAAGGAGGATTTGAGTGCAATGGTCAAGGCTGAGCAGGGTAAGGTTATGGAGGTGACTGAGAAACTGATAGAAGAAAGCAAAAAGCTTCTCAAGTTGAAATCAGAGATGGAAACCAAAGTAGAAACTCTAACCATAGAAAATGGGGAGCTAAGCACTAAGCTAGCTTATGAAACTGATAAATCTAAGGATCTTAATTCTAAAGTCTGCCAAATGAAAAAGACGTTAGATGGGTTTGAGCAAGCAGAAAAGCTCTCAGTGAAGAATTCAGTGAAATGTGAACTGGGAAGAACACCTGACCCTGTAAGAAAGGAAGATAACAAAGTTAAGGAACTGACCTTTGAAATTGAACGCCTAAAAAATCGTCTTAAACAACTTGAAGTGGTAGAGGGAGACTTGATCAAGACAGAGGATCAGTATGACATGTTGGAGAAAAGGTTCATGACTGAACAAGACAAAGCCAACATTCTTTCCCAGCAGGTGGAGGAAATGAGGAATCAGATAGCGCGGAACAAAGCAATTGAGAAGGGAGAGGAGGAAAGCCAGGAAGAAGACCTCCGACAGCAATGCAAGAGAGAAGAGGCCAAAACCAGGGAACTGCAGGCTGATGTGGTGGCCCTCAAAGAGAAGATCCATGAACTGATGCACAAGGAAGATCAGCTTTCTCAGCTGCAAGTGGACTACTCTGTCCTGCAACAGAGGTTCTTGGAAGAGGAAGAGAAAGCAAAGAACATGGGCACTGAAGTTTTCCATCTCACCAAAGAGCTGGAGATAGCAAAACGCCATAGTCGAGCATTAAGACCCAGCTTGAATGGGAGGAGAATGGTGGACGTTGCTGTGACATCCACTGGAGTACAGACAGAGGCTTTGTCCACTGGGCCAGCGGAGGAGGATACCCCAGCTGTGTTTATCAGAAAGTCTGTTCAAGAAGAAAATCACATCATGAACAACCTCAGACAGAAGTGCTTGAGGAAGCCAACAGAAAAAACTGCTGCTATTGAGCGCTCTCCATCATCTAGCAGCGACCTAGGCATGAAGAAATCCTGGATTCCTTGGATGAGGAAAAAGGACAACACCCCTCAAGAGACCAGCTTGGAAAAGCCTCTGCACATCAATGGAGGTCATTTGCCCTCTGAACTGACCATGTCCCCAAAGCAAGGGCAGCCTTTACACATCCGAGTAACACCAGACCATCAAAACAACATAGCCACTCTTGAGATCAGCAGCCCTACTAGTGAGGACGTTTTCTCAAGCTCAGCTCCCCTCAGTCCCAACCCAGCTCAACCTAAATCCAGAATCACAATCATTCCCACCTACTCTGGCCCCACCCCCAGGAGAAAGCCCACCACTGGACCTCAGGGCCCTGAAAGAGCCAAGTCTCCAGTCACCATCACAACTATATCCAGAGCCAAGTCTCCAGAAAGCAGCCGAGCTTCCTCCACTGCCTCAGGTAGGCCCTTGTCCCCTGTCTCTATTATGACAGTCAGCACTTCTGTAGTGCCCGAAGCATCTGCATCCCCAGAACCTCAGGAGATGACCATGGGCCGAGCTGTGTTCAAGGTTACCCCGGAAAAGCAGATGGTCCCAGTGCCTATACGAAAGGGCCACAACAACACCAGCATCATCACCACCACTGAAGACAATAAAATCCATATTCATCTGGGCAACAGCATCACCCCAAAGATGGTAGTTAGGCCTGTGGCTGCTGTAACAGAGACCAAGGAAATGACCTTGTCAACTGGGACAGTTTTGCGCTCTCCCCGCCAAATCACCACCACTGCTACCAAGAGCACACAAAGCAAAGTGATGAGCAGCATCACCATTTCCCCTGTTGCATCCACCACGTCCAGACCGACACAAAGCATGGTAAGTTTTTCTTAAAGGTTCCATTAATCCAAATTATGAAATAACACCCAAGTTTGTTGAGGCCAAAAATTCACAAGCAATGTATTTTTCAGTATTACTGCAAACAGTTCACTAGAAGTATTTACTACCAAAAAAGCATTAGGAAACAGCTCTGGTAGAAAGTGAGGTGGGAAAAATCAATACTACACTTGTGCTTTTCAGTGAAATATAAGGTTACTGCCAGCAACCTGTTAGCTTAGCTTAGCAGAACACTGAAAACAGGTTGAAACAACTTGCCTGGCAAAATCCAATGGTAACAAAATCAGCACCTCTAAAGCTCTTTAATGAATACATTATATCTTGTTTACTGAATTCTTCAAATTTCTGGCATGTTATGTGCCTGGTTACATTGAGTATAACGACCCATAACCATTCAGCAAAACATCAATTTGTCATTTTTATACTTTTTTGACATTTTTCCACAACCAAGATATGGTTGTTGGTTGATACATGTTATATGTAGGAAAAAACTCAATGCAGTAGAGATGGTCTAAGTCTTCTCTTATTTACATTTACTTCATTATTTTATTTTTGAAAAAATATATATTTACAGGACCGTTGAGAGCAGCATTGTTTTCATATTCTATATTACGCATGCAATGTTTCATAAATGTAAATTAAGTTCACTGACAGCTTCATCTCACACTGCTAGAAATGGGTGAGGAAATGCAACATTGTGTTGGTGTTTAAGTGGACCTTATAAATTGCTCTTTGTGGATCACATGGATAGCGTGACAGAAATGTCCCTATGGGCAAGCCACAGAACAGCAGAGCTAATGATGTGGCATTGTGCCACCCTGCTGCAGTGATGCTGTAATTTATAGTTGTTACACAGTGTTTACATTCACAAACAGTCATACAGGGCTCAGTGCCCTCTGGCTGACACAAAACAGCCTTGCACACAGTGAAATGTAGCCTGGGCAAGTGCTCACCCACTGGGAATGAAGTGAAAGAACTGATAAATATTTACATTTTTCATTCACACAGTTCCTATAGTGCATATGATCAGTTACATTGTTTAGGAATTCTTACTTTTTTCCCTGCAATGGGTTGTGCCCCTTCTCCATTATTTACACTTTATGTTCCCCTCAAATGCTCCCCTGTTTTCATTTCCCTGCCTGAGAAACTGTACTCTCTCTCTCTATTGTCAGACTGGGCATGATGCCCAGCCACCTCGCACAGGACTGACCCGCATCCCAATGTCCAAGAGCCTGAAGACTGGGAAAGCTGTGCTGGGATCCCTGGGGATCTCGGGTGGAGTGAAGCTGGAGTCACGAGCTGAGACTCAGTCTATGAGGATAGAAGTTAAGAAATCCACTGTGAATAGCAATACTTTACAAAATGGAGGAAAAGCCTGATTTACATAATAGTACCAAAATATTGAAATTGGATAAGACATCACCCACAATAAGAAAAAAAAACAAACAAACTCTGAAGTCTCTATACAACTCAGCTAGACATTACAAGGCACAGATGCATTTTCTGTAATTAAGTAAGCCATTCATTTTTCATTATTGTAAAGTATTTTGTACTTATCTGTCTCATCTATCTCTGTCATATAGGTGGAATCATATTCACAGTGTGTATTGTGATGGGCATTTGGGTTAAATATCATATCAGACTGTGCTGCTACTAACTGCTTCTTGCTTTGAGTGGCTGTCTCACATATATGAGTTTGATGATCTATTTTTTATGGACACATTATAGGTTAAAATACTTGTTTTCATGTAAATTATGTTCATTTTTTGTGAAGGATTTGTACTTACTGTGTATTTTAAATAAATATTATTTGAAAGGGCAGTGTGACATGCTCATTTATTTAGGAAAATATGAAACACAGATATGCAGCAAATACAGGGTGTACCCTGTATTTGCTGCATACATGTACATCTGGCGAACAGGCCAAGTCTATTGCATGTGACTGTTTGATCTGTGTAGTTACAGTAAGTCATGGTTTTACAACATTACACAGTTAGTACTCCTCTGATCTTTTAGGAACACACTCAGATGTTACATTGGACAATGTAGTCTTGGGCCAAGGGAATTTAAATGTGTGCCCCAGATTTTATTTTTTTCAAATGTAGTGAAGCAAAGGCTCAGTATGCTAATTTAAATTCATGATGTAAGCAGAAGTAGAAATGTATGCTTTTATATGAAAGCAGGCCCTTTTAATTTTAAATTTAGGCCAAATCTAAACCTCATTCTTTCTTGCATTAAATGACATGTATGGGAACCATGACAAGACAAATATTTATATGGGGTATTTGTCAGGTTGTTCATTCATTCACATTATTTTCTCCCTATTTTTACTAAATACCAGGTTACTCTGCTTTACAAGCAACTTTTGTTATCATATCATTTATGTTGTTAAATCACAAAACCTTGTTGCTATTTCACACAATGAAACTATGTCATTATAAAATTAAAAACTTCCTATAATACAAAAGACATCTTAAAACAAGGGTCTTCTTGTTATGGCTTTACGTTTTTCATCTTAAACTTTGATGCCTGAATAAACTTCACCTTTGAATAAACACGCATCCTGTAACCACTGAATTTTCTGGCTAAATTTGTGAACACTAAAACAAAATACCGATGTTACATCAATGTTTTATTACCCTGGAAATTTCAGTGTAACTGTATATCACATACAGTTAGACAGGTGGGTGCTTCTCTTTGGCTTCAACTCAGATTTTAAAACTGATGCGTTTACACACTCAGACCTTTACATTTAACATCAGATGTTTGTTCTCAACAGACAGCGTGAAGAAGGGGCGTCTCTATTTTCAACGATGATGTAACTTCTACGTTACAACATCCTATTGGCTCTGAAGCTTCCGGCTTCTTCCTCGGATGAGATTAACCAGACAGATAAAATCAATAGTACTACGAGTAGATATTTGAATTAGACAGAGGGAAAGTTTCACTCTTTAGATAGTTTCGCCCTTTACCATAACGTTTTGTCTCTTGTTTACCGTCTGGTATTACCGAGGAACTGTCGGCTGTCAACTAAAGTGGATTATTTTGCTCGGAGCGGATTGCAGCCATGATGGCGTCAAGCTACAACGCTAAGGAAGAGGACGGACACCACTCGGGCGCTTCGAGCCACGGCGGAGCAGGGGCTGCGAAAAGTAAAAAACCGGACAACACAGCGTTCAAACAGCAGAGACTACCGGCCTGGCAACCCATCCTGACAGCAGGCACCGTGCTACCTGCTTTCTTCGTTATCGGTCTCATCTTCATCCCAATTGGCATCGGCCTGTATGTCACATCAAACAACATCAAAGAGTACGAGGTACAGTAACAGTAATATCTGCCTGTCTTTTCACTAGTTTATTTTTTTACTCTTTAACTTTAAAGCCACTGTTGATAAGCCTTCGTCTAGTTTTTGTTCGTCTGTTTTCAAGTTATTAACCATTAGCTAACCTCAGAGGCGACAACAAGCTATGTACAGTAAACCTGTTGAAATAAGTGCTGCTGTTTGACATGCAAGAACAAATAACAAGTGACACTTAAATATCTTGCCATATTTCTGAATACTGAACCTTAGCTTTAGTTCAAACTATTACATTATAATTCAACAATACTGTACTGAAAAGTTATAAAGTGAATGAAAAGTTTTGTGCAACTATTTATATAATCTACAGGCATTAAATATTAGAGACACTTCTCAGTGTAACACCCAATTTTTATTTATGAGATTACACAAAATGTTGGCTATATATTTTATTCTAACACCTCACTTGTATCAATAGGGTAGATAAAATTTAACATAGGGTTAGTTCAGTAGCACCATGAAGTATTTAAAGTTGACTCAACACCTCTTATAAACCTGACTATAACACATAACACCAAACTGGTTTTATCTGCTTCCATATGGATATGGAACAGTATGAAACAATGTGACTTTATTGTAGCAAAATGTAATTATGTTTAGTTTAGCTCTTTTCTCTTTAACTCATCAGTTCCTCATTTACAGATTGATTACACTGGTGTGGATAGTAAAAGTCCTTGCTACACCTGTGCCAAGAACTTCAGCTGGAACAACACAACACCATGTCTCTGCTCTGTGAACTTCACATTGGATCAGCCATTTGAGGTGAGCCAAAGACCTGACCAGCTTACAGTATGCGGACCCTATGAATAATACATGAATACTGATAGTCTTGCTTGTGCAAAAAAAGATTTTAAAAAATGCCCTCCTGACACTAAATGTCCATTAAGATCCATTTAGAGTCCAAAGAAAGACACACTCAGGGTTTGTTTGGGGCCTTCATCGTCATTGATCTTTCTAGTCTTAAAATATGCAGTCCAGTAACTTTCAGAAGGCTTTAATTGATTACTTAGAAAACGCTCACAGCCACTTGCATTTCAGTCTAAATGCATTTTCAGGTAAAACACATCAGTATTGTTTGATACAGCCTAGACTTGGGCTATAACAGCTTCTATATTTGTTACATACATGCAGTGTATAACACAATCTCTTCTCCCCTGCAGAGCAATGTCTTCATGTACTACGGCTTATCCAACTTCTATCAGAACCACAGGCGCTATGTGAAGTCCAGGGATGACAGCCAGCTGAATGGTAACCAGAATGCCTTGAAGGTACAGTCTTGAAAATGCTGTTTTTTATATCATGTAGAGATTTTGGTGAAAGCTTCTTGCATCAGTGTAACTTTCACTGTTGTTTATAGGACCCCAGCAAGGAATGTGACCCGTACCGTACAAGTGATGGAACTCCCATTGCTCCGTGTGGGGCCATAGCTAACAGCCTTTTCAATGGTAAGTGAGACAGGGTGAACAACTTCGCATTTTTCTTCCCAGCAGTGTAAGGATTATCACTACTTGTGTTCAGTCCAAGTCTTATCTGACCATTTGAATTCCTATTAAGAACTCTGTACATACCAAAATTCTGACATCAGTTTGCAGCAGTTCAGTGAATTTCCTGCACTTGCAGTGCACCAGTATTGATGGCAGTGCTTCTTTGTTTCAGACACCCTGGAGCTTTATCATATTGCCAATGGCACCAAAAACGCTATTCCTCTGGTGAAGAAGGGCATTGCGTGGTGGACAGACAAGCATGTGAAATTCAGGAATCCTGGTGGAAACAACAACCTCACTGCAACTTTCCAAGGTGACTTTAGTAACTGTGCGCAAACACTTCACAACACTGAAAAAACTTAAAATTGCAATGACTAGGTTGGTTTTTGTCTCATTCTTTCTCAGGCACAACCAAGCCAGTGAATTGGAGAAAGCCAGTGTATGACCTGGACCCATCAGATCCTGAGAACAATGGCTTCATCAATGAGGACTTCATTGTGTGGATGCGCACAGCTGCCTTGCCCACATTTCGCAAACTCTATCGCATCATCCAGAAGAAGTCTAGCACGACCCCCACTCTACCCAGTGGCAATTATGTCTTGGACATTACCTACAGTATCCTTTGAGTTAAAGCCTGAAACTCTACTGCACAGTCAAAACTAGAGTAGCCTCAAGCTGTACGGCTGGTTAGTATGAATTGTATTATTCATCTAAAGCTTCACAGGGTATGATTAATTTAGAGAGTGACAAATTGAAACTTGGTGAGCACCCAAACTTCTAAACAGCATCAAGTAAATATTTATTTAGCCTGTTGTCAGTTTGCCATCAAATACTGTGCTATAAGCAAACACCACTATACTCACTGGGACTCCAGTACAGTTTGTTTAATGTCCACATCAAGGGTTTTTCCAAAAAACTGGTTTAATGAGTTCTCTTAAAAACTGTGCTGAGTAAAATCCATAAATATTTGATTTTATATCAACCTGTGTTCCAGGGTAGAGATGGCTCTGGATTTACTCAGCAAAGGTATCCAAATATCTCAGTAAACTAGCCTCTGTGGTCAAACCCCAGGTGGAGAAACTTGTGATTCACAAGGATAACTACTTAAAACAGCAAGTAAACACAGGTGCAGGAAAATGTGCTGCCCACATATGAAGAGTTTGATCTTGTGTAATTGTTTACCATGGAACACATTCGTTCACTTTATGTGAATTTGTATCATTCTGCCAGTAAACATAGGATTCCTGTGTTCCTTCAGTTTACTGACAGCACATGTGCAATTTTTGGGTATTTAGGTTCTGTGCTGTGGTCAACCTGTTAAGCTCTACTGCTGAAAAATAGGTCAGCGCAGCTGTAAACACAAGTTTATTTGTTAGGAGGAACCTTTAGATATGTTTAATATTACCTACAAATGCATTAATGCTTTTATAGTACATTAAGAGTATATTAATAGTTTAATTATAGAGCTTGACTTTTAATGTACTTTCCTCTCAGCCCAGAAGCTCCAGTTGTTTTTCTTTAACCACTTGTAATCAGATTACCCTGTGCTCAGCTTTGATGGTCGCAAACGAATGATCCTGAGCACCATCTCCTGGATGGGAGGAAAGAACCCCTTCCTTGGCATCGCCTACATCACCGTGGGCTCCATCTGCTTCTTCCTGGGTGTTGTCCTGCTCATCATCCACCATAAATATGACACCCGCAACAACAGCGCAGATATTCCAAACTAAACAGTTCTTGTGTCACGTTTTGCAGTCTCTGCATGCATGGGTGATCCTACAGGGTCTGTTCTGGACTGCTTGTTGATTTTTAGCGTGAACACACTGGTCTCTGTAAATGTCTGTCGTGTGTTTGTGGAAGGAAAGCTGCGTTCTAAGTGTCTCATCAAAAGCTATGTGTATATGTAGGACATGTAATGTAAAAAGGAAGATGCTAGAATCTGTGTCTCTGTCCATATGGCTTGACTGCTGAGATCATCATTGCTTGTCTTCAGTGTTTTTTTTTTCCTTTTATTTATCTATACATTATCAAAGTATCTGTCTTTTATTTTCGCAGTGCTTTGCAAATGGCTTAATTATTGAAGGATGTATGTATTTTCAAAGTTTTTGTCCATACTATGTACTGTAATATATCCTGCTGATGAATGTAACATTATATTTAATTGACATACCTCTGTGGTTTTTGAGATGACTTTGAATATAGGATGGGATATCATTGCTCATGTGCTGGTAATTATGGTTAGCATTGATGTTAAACAAGAAGTATTTTACCCTTGGAGGGTTGTAAAGCATTCATGACAAATATTACCAAAAGTGTGGTTATCTACCCTCTGCTGTGACTGGTTGTATTAAGACTGAACCAGTCATCTTTATTAAACTGTTAAGAATACCCTTACGATCTAATGCTTATTAATGATGGAAACATGATCCTATACCACTGTATCCAGTATTTTTAATTCTGAGATTCTGGGAAGTGTTTCTAGCTGATTAGAGCACAAAACTCTCTCTAGTTTTTACAGTTTGGCCTGAGTGTTAAATTATTATACGTTCTTCAATGTTGACCAAATGATATGCACTTTAAAAATTTCACATTTGTTAGGTTTCCCTCTTGTTTCACTTCTTCTGTTACAGCATTGTGTTCTTGATATGTTAATAATCAGAGAACTGTTTAAATTTGAAATTTATGGGTTTTTTTTTTATAAGGTTTATAGGGTCCAATTAAACAACTTGGTCAATGTATTGGTGTCATTTGTGACCTTTATAGCACAGCCTGCTCCCACATCCCTATCACTACTTTTACTTATCTTTTTTAAAATTATTATTGTTATATAACATGCTAAGAAAAACAATCTCAGTCGACCGGATGTAAAAGTATAACCTATTAACAGGCTGAGATTCCTTCTATATTTTTAATCATGTGAACATCTGCAATTTTTTAACATAACCCTCATGGAACAAAATATCATGGATTATCTGTCATTCAATCTTGTAGTACAAATGCAATACAGAGGATTGACCAGCAGATGCTGCCATTTCGACTATCAACCACAGAACTCTTAGGTGAACTGGCATCAAGGTGGTTCCTCCATCACTAGTGGAGGTCAGCTCACTGATCTGTCCTACAAACTTTCAAACTTTGTGTCACTTGATGACTGATGATGATGTTTTGTGTCATTTCACTTTCTCATACTGTTTCACTGTTAATCGTCACCATTGTCCACTGTTTGTCATGCTTACATTTTAACAGTTCAAACTAACAGACGGATAACACTGGAGGAAAAGCAAAAACTGTTTCAGGCAAAGTTATTCTCCTTGAGGACAATGTGTGAATAACTCATCAGCATCCCATCTGATATGGGATGGACTACTGTAAGCTGTAGAAGTAGCTTAGTCCTACAAAGAACTTCCTTTATCTGAATAAAGACTTTATTGTAGATTTCAAACAAAGTTTGTATGATTCACTCCTCCTAATCAGTTTTGCTGGTTTGTTAAGCACAGTTTTCAGTGTGAGGTGAAATCACAACTGTAACTTCCTGGATCAGTCTGCATACACAGTCTGATTTAATATAAGTATGTATGTTATATCTTATTATATGCATGTTTGACTTCAGATTTGAAAACACTGTTTTAATTAGTGGTGTTTACAGTGACTAATAATGATAAAGTTCAGGAGACAAGCTTAGACCATCAGATAGGTATCTGTGTGTTATCCACAATGTTTCAATGATCCTCACCTGTAGCTCAGACTTAAACTTAAAGTTATACTAATTATGGTAGTAAGCTCTTAATTAAAAAGTCATTACAAAATCAACATTCCAATGTGGTGGCCTTTGCTGATCCTTGCATAGCGCTTGAAATTGCTGTAGCCATAGTTGACAAATGGCCTACCATTGCCTCTAAATCCCAGAACAAGTACTGGTTCATTGCATGGTGTACTGTACGCCATCACTTAATTGCTATGGTTAACCAGAGATTAGGCCTTTCGCCAGCAAACTGTGCCAATGGCATACTGGCAGAACAAACATACTTAAAGTATTTCTCCTGTCTGTTTTATATATATTTATATATGTTTTAACTTTAAACCTTCATTATTTGCCTTTTGAGCAGGAGGATGACAGTCTACCCATCCATCTGAAGTGTGGGTTAAAGGCTGCTCTGCTCTACAGAGCCGCAGTGACTCTCAGTGTTTTTGGTCTGTCAGCAGATGTCTGAGATTTGATGAGTCAGCCTAATTTCATCTGTCTCAGTCTGTTTTTTGGGGGGTAAAACACATTTCATACCGGTGACTTTCCCCCATTGTTATTACTGAGAATGACACTGAAAGTAAAATTACTGTAATTTGATGATGAATCATAAAGGGTTGTTTAAGGTCAGGCTAATTAGTCTGTGTTCTACTATTCTTCGGGCACATTGTGAGATCTCATGTGTGAGCTGTTTGCTGCTGCTATTCCCAAGAAGACACAATGAACAGGATCTGACCTTATTGTCTGATGATGTTGTGCTGATTTGTTAACTGGGATTTTTTTGTCCTATCAATAATCTCAGTTTGTTTCATGTTTGAATTCCATATTTATTGCTTGTGCAAAGCACAAGCTGCAAATAAGATTTAAAAAAAAAAAAAAAAAAAAAAACTTCATCTCATTCACATTAAATCAGATTCCTGCTGTAGATGTTTGGTCAGTTTTACAACAAACTTCATATTAAGCTTCTATATTTTAGGACATAGATCCCCTTCTTACTCTTAACCCAGAATTTGAGTTCATTAGGAGACAGCAGTCAGTTGTGTAACTGTTGTATTTTAATCAGATTGGATGTCTCACCAGTTCTAACATGTATGTGGTGTAGGTCTTTATTTTGAGCACTAGAGGGCACCAAACTCCAATCAGTCAGGAGCTTTGAGTAGCAAGACAGACTGTAGCTGAAACCCTTCACCATTCCCAACAGAAATTCATTTACTCTCATTATAAATAAACTTGTGAAATATATAGGCCCATGTGTTTACTTGTTTTTGTTTCTTTGGGCATCTTGAACTCACATGGAGAGAACAGACGTGTAATAATACCAAGAAATTTCTGTTTACAAATCCAAAAATTCAACTTTTATTTCAGTTGAGATGTGAGATAAGAGATTGGTTAAAGTTGCCTGTTGCGCATATGAAACACTTCCCCTCTCGAGTGTGTTGTCTGGTCAACCGTACCCCTGCTGTGAAGTCACATTGGCACTGGAAACTCATTAAACCGACAGACCAAAGGAATGCAGGGAAAAAAAGTAATTTCCAAACAGTGGATCGGTCTTAGCGGGGGACATACATCAACTGACAGGCAGAGGTTTCGTAAGAAGCCCATATGATGGTAAATTGAGAGTTGGGAACTGCCCCCCTATTAAGTAGCCGGTGGTGGAAAGATTCTTCCCACTTGGAAAGAGGCTTTTCCTTCTTGGACATCTGCTGGCGGAGCTTCCAGTAGCCAGAGAGAGGAGAGAGGGCTCACAGCCGCAGCTCCTGAAACTTCTCTGTTACTTTCCAGAGGGGGAGGCTTCAAGCAGGCTACTCTGAAAATTGGTCGGTTCATTTTTGGGGGGTTGAATAGGTGAGTAGGCTGACCTTTATTCACGGCAAAATTGGGTATTTTGGCATTTTTAAGAACAGAGATAACTAATTTAGAATTTTGCAAAATTTTGGAGGAATTTTGACATTTTTGTCGCAGTTTTGCGTTGTAGTGCGTTTTGCAATAATTAGATCTTTACATGCATAATTTAAAATGAGAGCTTTTGTGATCCGCTGAATCACTTTTAATAGGATTTCTTAACAAACTTTTTAGCACGTGAATCGCTCAGTCACTTTACTGAGCTGAATTGAATGAAAATCCAGAGACAAACCTTTGGTTTAAAATACCATCTGAAAATAATGCAGAGTCATTGTAAGTTATGGCCTCGCAGTGTTTCAGTAGCACTTTATGTGTAATTTAGTGATGTTTATAAGATAAGCCCCTTGTGCACAAAGAGCCAGAAGAATAATTTCGGCTCTTGCAGCTGCAGTTTTCTTGCTTGTGCAGCAGGCGGGGCGCACAGCCTGTGGTAAAGACTACGGAGACTGAATTCAGACTATACTGTGTGTATGGGTCTACTTCTCCTTTGGTAAAGAGAGTAACCCTCTCAGATGAGGTTATTTCAGAAACTAATGACTGCAGAGTAACATTCTATTTAAGTCTGCTTTTGTTATTAGGTGTGTCAATTTAATATAATTTATTTAAAAAAAATACATCTGTCAAAGAGAAAAAGAATTTTTCAAATTTAGGGGAAAAAATGTGACTTTTTACAAATATTACAAAAGAGGCTGTAGTGAAGAATCCCCAGTGTATTATGTACACTCAAATATATCATTAAAGAAACCATGAAATAACCTATGATATGTCACAGACTGAGTTTTTGGTGACCTTATATGGTCACTCAGACCTGATAACTGTGGGCCAATTGAGCACAAGACCATAGATAAGACTATAGGCTACTAAATATAGTGAACTGCAAATTGAGCCACCAGATAAATCATATAAAACCAGATGAGCATGAGTTAAAATGTTTTTTCAGTCCCTCATTACTGAATACCTACAGCAGTTAGTACAAAGTATCTACCTCAGGGTGTGTGCGTCAGTGGGAGACAGCAAGGTGTGGCACTTTGTTGTGTAAGGGAGTCTAGATGGAGCTTGCAGTTTTTGTTATCATGATGGAAAGTGATGATTAAATAATAAGAGCAATCAATCTGTATTCCTTATTAAAAAGATATAATTCAGTTGACTCTGCATGTTGCAAACTGGCCATTCCTCAGCTCATACTCTGTCTAAATCTGACTCTTTGGGCGCAGCAGTGAATTAGGCATAAATTTGTCTCCTACATGTGGTGTCCAGCTACGCCACACTGACAAAATAAGCTGCAGAGCTGCAGCTTAGACTCATTTCATCTCTTTGTCCTCAGACTCATTGATGCGCTGCTGACCCTATAAGGCCAAACATGAAGATAGGGCTGTCGTTGGCCACGGCTGCCTTCCTTGCAGCCTTGTTATCCTCCATAGATGCTCAAGGTAAATGAAACCACCTGGCCTCAGTCCACTTACATACACTATATATCCCTCTATCTCTTCTCTCCTTCTTCTCTTCCTTCACCTATTATCTCCATTGGTTTATGTTGCAGTGATTAGTCTTTTACTTTAATGTCAGCTAGTCGTCACATGGAAACAAGTATTTGTATTCATAAACTGAATAAAGTTATTCTGATTTCATGTGTATGCTATTTAACTATGTGAGTTTCAGACTACAGACTGAGTCTTTTATGATTGTCTTGCTTTTATCCCTCATTTGCAGCGTATGTTGTCAGATTTATCTGTCAAGACTTATTACAGGCTTTGATGTAAACTCCAAACTCCAGATCCACTTTACTTGATTTTAGGCTTTTAATTTAGATAGTTTAAACCAATACTTCAGCAATTTTCTCATTAAAATCTGGCACATATAAGAAAGCAACCACGCTAACAAGTACATTTATTTCATTTCCAATTTCTAATTACATGCATTAA
Source organism: Lates calcarifer (assembly GCF_001640805.2). Classification (NCBI taxonomy): domain Eukaryota; kingdom Metazoa; phylum Chordata; class Actinopteri; family Centropomidae; genus Lates; species Lates calcarifer. The sequence continues at coordinate 8,427,506 of NC_066851.1, forward strand.
ACAGCAGGGCACATACTAAGAGTGGAACAAAACTAATTTCACGGCTAAATGTTTCCCTCAGAAATATTTTAGCAGGACTGTTGCTGTGTCAGTTTTTTTTTCTGTGCACTTTTTCCAAAGCAAAAACTGGAGGATTTGGAATCCTTGGTAATTAGGCACTGAAATGCTAGATCACATATATTTAAGTTATTATGATTATGTTGAGGTCGTAGTAGGATCTTGTAAACCCGTGTAAAACTCTCTGCAATGGTTATCAGAGTGGTTACAGCAGTGAAGTAAATACAGTGTTTTAAGTCATTAAATTACTTGTGCAACAACTGTAACAGTGCAACAGTGGAGGTAGAGTGCGGTGAATTAAATCATACATTCAACGTTTAAAAATGAGTAAAACGCAGTATTATGATTTGTTTTTGTTTTTTTACTCTCAGTATCAAAAGTGAAAGTGGATTCAATATTGTATTTTTGTTGGTTCTAATGAAAATCATGTTTAATATGATACAGATATATGAATTATTTTGTTACTTTCCAACTCTGATTTGTGCTCATATATGACTGTTTTAGTAGTAATTGAATACTTTTTTCTGTACGTGTCACAAGAGTCAACTACAGACTGTTAACAATCCATCAGTAGTTTTGACAGAGTATGACTCAAAGTAATTTCATATGCAAACATTTCAGTCCGAATAATGGCAAATATGGAAATATGGTATGGAAAACTTCTGATTTTTTTCCCCCTTTTGAAAGCTTGCTGGCAGGGTGAGAGGAGTCTAATGTCTATTCTCACATATCTCCACCAACGGAATGGAAAGATGAAATACGAGAATAGCAAATTAATCCACAGACAGCACAAAGACAAAGAGCCTTTCTCGGGGCTTCTTTGTGGGCATTCGCAAAAATGCTGAGTTGCAATACATATGGAAAGTTAATATGCAGTAATGTTTAATGTCAGCACATGTTGTGGAATTACTTTGGCATCTGTCCTGCCTCTTTGGGAGAGTCGGTGTTCTTTCCTCCTCTTCTTGGTCTCTCCTCCTGGCAGCAGCTCAGGCCAGGATAGCTGGCTGGCTGGCTGAAGAGAGAGGTTACTAACAGAACAGTAGCCAGACTCTGGCCCCTGGGAGCCAGAAATGTCCTTTATTAGGAACTGATGGGACAGACATTCATATAACAATAGGAACCACAAGGTCTAAATAACATACCAGAGACTGTTATTTTGACAAAACCACCTTTGTTCCTCAAGTGTATTCTAAAACCAGAAGAACATATGGTCAAAGAAATTGTAACAAATTGAAATGACACACTCTCATCATCTCGTCATGAACAAAAGTGGGAGCTGCAGATGCGTCACACAAGCGAAGACCAACCTTTTTTCCGAATTTTTGAATCCACCATCCATAGCTTTGCTACTTAGTACCCACTCCACCACTCATTTCATACACACCTTCACACACATACACAGTTTTCCATCACATACACACTTCCATGTCCTTTACCATTCGGTGTTGGAGATGAGTACTCGCGGAGAAATCAGTGGGAACACGGTCCATCGGGGCTCCTTGAGTTGATATGCCAGGTTGGTGATCCTCCAATCCCAGTGTTTGAGTATTCAGTGGGCTCCTGTTTGTCATCTGCCTGTGCATTCAGTGTGTCCCAAGCTATGGCTTCCTCCTCCAAAGAGTATTTTACAATGATATTCTTTCCTCCCATGGCACTCTCACTCTACTTTACAGCTAGCATGTACCCATATGGCAAAGCCCTTTGCTGATACTTTAGAGTTTCTCTGCATGGACTGGTACCAATGTGGATCAATTGCACTGGACGTCAGTGCAAATAACATCATGCTAACCTCATTAATGTCTGTAACACTCTCTGTCTGCAACATTCTCACAAATTTAATATCATTGTTTCTTCTCTACTGTTTTTTAAATGTTCATTGGGTCATTATGTTTACAGCATTTTTGTCTTTGAACACCAGTTTTCTTTGTAATAACCCAACTTTTAGAGCACAATTGCATGTAACGTCTGGAATTGAGTTTGATTACTAATAAATTAATGAAGAGATTGGATCACAAAATGAAAACTAACTCTAGGATACTTGACTCAACTTGACTTAAGAAAAAGGAAATCTAGCACTTTGAGATTCAACTCTTAACTCAACTGTGTGACTTTGATGCATGTAAATGACCAGTAATAAATGTTAACGCACCTCTACTACTTAACAATAGCTCTCAGCTGGTAGCCTAGAAGCTGTAAGACAGAATATCATTTTAAAATATGTTTAATGTTATGTCATCTCTGTCTGTGTGGTCCCAACTGTACATGGAAACTACCATCCAGTCAATCAAAGTTGTTGAACCAAACAACTTTCTCATGTACATTATGCATGATGCTGTGATCAAGTCAGCTCGACGTAAAGGCGTGTGGCCTTGTCACACTGTATACTGTATGTTTTCCTGTATTTATTTCAATGTACACATTTCTTCTATTATAGTACATTTGAACAGTGTTTAGAGTAATCTTGTTCTTTCATGCCTTCTTTATGCATTATGCTGTCAATGAAAAAGTACACAAGAGTCTCTGAGCGACGAATTGTGTATTCTTTTTAAAAGGTTTGCAATGGATGCGTGCCACTCACTTGTGTAAAGAAACTTAACCAAATAAACAACAAACCACTTTTTGCCTTTGAAATATGTTTATATACAATGTGTATATAACATATGGTGTTCAATTTTGTCAAGAGTTACTTCAACCACTATATGGCAACCTTGATTCCATTGTATAATCGGTAACTTGAGAATGAAGTCACTGTTGTGTTTTTGTAATGCTGAGATCAACTCCATCATAAAAGTCAATTTAGTATGTGGTTGGGGCATGCGTTGTAATGACTGCACTCAGCATGTGTTGGATGGTTCACTCAGTGTTTGCACTTTGGTAGAGTTTGTGTGAAGTCGTGCACATGTTGGCATACACACGTGTCATGCCGGTGCTTGAGTTGCCGGCCGTCTCGGTCGGACAACTCAAACAAACGCCATTTTGCTCCCAAAATGGCTTCTCACACTTTTTTTTTTCAATGTTGTCACGTGTTCTTTACTTGTCACCTTCACAAATGGAACGTCAGTGCTATGTGTCTGTCCCCCAACAACGAACTAAGTCCACTTCAGTCATGAAGTGTTTGTCGTTGGGATCAATGTGAATGCTTGATTAAAACATGAATTAACTTTGATTTGATCACAAATACAACCATCTTCATACACTACCTTTTATGTTTGTTGTGATTTAACACTGTTTTATCTTTTGTTTGCAGTGGAACCTCCCTCTGACTTGAAATTTAAAATTCTAAATGAGAACACAGTGGAAATGTCATGGACAAGACCCTCATCAACAATAGAGGGCTTCAGAATACAAGTTGTGTCTGATGCAGGTCAGTATGGAGTCAGCACTGATCTGAACTTACAAATATAAACACACAGTAAACACACATAGCACTTCAACAGCTGATTTACTGCTTGATTTCCTCTCCTAGATGAACCAGCTAGAGACTTTACCCTCGATGCCTATTCCACCATGACCTCAATCACTAACCTGACCCCTGACTTGGACTATTCAGTGTCCATAAACTCTTATTATGGGTCAGAGGAGAGTATTCCCATCTTTGGGCAACTGACCAGTAAGTTAATTCAGCATTTTCATTTGGCCACAAGAGATGTAGAGAAGACATCTGTTTACTGACTTGAATTGCTCACTGTTTATAGCTAATGCAGCATAAAGATATGCGTTTGTTTGCATGTGTTTTTGATCCTGTTGAACAGCTTTTACGAAGTGTTAACTTTCCTGCCTTTTTCCGCTGTGAAAAAGCACACAGTGAGACAGGGGCGGCAATGTGTGGTTCACTGAGTGTTTCCTGTCCTTTTAGTTCAGTCCAGTAACGTCAGCGGACCAGTCAGAAGGCCACCGTCAGATGCAATCAGTGAGTATGTTTACTGTAGTGTCAGCCAAAATGTGAACAGGGCTGGCTTTCCAATTAAAAAATAATAAATTTAAAAAATATATTTTTTCCCCTTATGACTGTCATCATAGTGTTTTTTTTCCCATGGAATAATTTGGTCAGGCGTACATTTTGCCCTCTGTCAGGGTTGTCACAGGGTAAGCAGACAGGGTTCCCGACAGTGACTGTGAAGGCACACATTGGCTGTTTTTAATTGAAACCAGTCGGCACATCAAGAAGAAAGGAGACAGGGGTTCTGTTATGCGTCATGGTGGGGGTGGGGGGGGGGGGGGGAGGGGGTTGTCGAGCAATGACGTATTCATTGTGCAACCTAGAAGCAAGTGCTGTCGCTTAAACCTGTCAAAAGATGTGGCGTGGTTCTTAATCAGATGTCTCCTTTTCAAATCATCTCATATCATGAGGCTTATATGTGGTCAGTAACATGAGGACATACCCACATGTCATGCTTTTTCTCTGCATTGGATGACTGGAAATTGTACCCACACTTCCAGATTCTTCCCAAACCCTAATTCATGGTTAAGTACTCAGAAATCCCTCCTTCACAGCCATGCAAATTGTTTGACTAAACCTCTTCTTTGATGCCATTACTTTCACCATTAGGTCAGGGAACTTTGAGGAGAAAAGACGTCCTTTTAAGAATGAGGCTTATGAGATGTGAGGAGCAGTATTTAGAGTCAATGAGGCCGAGGGGAATGAGGATTAAAGTCCATCCACATAAGCCCTGCCAATTATTTCAATAGAGTCGTCTTAAATGTTCCAGAGAATTTCATCTAGGATTCAAAGCTCTGTAGGATTTGAAAGCAGAAAAGTGAACATTGCTGGTAGAACCTCTGCTGAATGTTTAGTCTATAAAGCCACATTTTTGACTCTGTCTGCTAGAATGGCTACACCAGCCCACTGTTTGGCACTGGTCGATATTTCCTTTGATGTCAGAATGCATATCTCGGTATGATCCAACTAGCTGTCAAGAGTTTGATTTTATTTAGACAGACAGACAAAGAAATGGGCCAATATGAAAATATTGTTCCAAGACCAAGCTATTGCTGCCATACCTTAATTGGCACATTTTTGGCTTGGTAATCAGTTTAATATGAGACGTAAACTATATACTTTTACTTTTTACGCCCATCATTAACCACTAGTAAAAACCCAAACTGTTCCTAATCTGGATCAGTCAAAATGTGTTACATAATTTCTAAATGCTTCCGTTCCTGGCTGACTTGTCTTATTTCTCCAATTTCTCCAGAGTGTTCGGTCAGTGCAATAGCAGATTTGGTTTTTCTGGTGGATGGCTCATGGAGTGTGGGCAGAGAAAATTTTAAGCACATCCGCAGTTTCATCGGCGCCATGGCTGGAGCCTTTGACATTGGTGAGGACAAGACCCGGGTGGCCGTGGTTCAGTACAGCACAGACACCCGCACAGAGTTCGATCTTACCCGTTACACCAGAAGAGGAGACCTGCTCCAAGCCATCAGTTCTCTGCCATACAAGGGAGGAAATACTATGACAGGTAAGGTGTTCATTAGAAGGAGGCACAGAGATGGAAAAATTAAAATTTGTAGATTTGTGCTGTTCTCTAAGTGAGCCAGTAGGGTTTGTATGATTGTAAGTGACTTTAAGTATTGTATTACCTTAAAGTTGTTTAATGTGGTAGTATATGATGTAATATTATGAATGGAGGAATGCAAAACAAATATTTAAAATACACATATACATACTTTTCCGTCTTAAGGTGACGCCATAGATTACCTGCTGAGAAACATCTTCACGGAGGCAGCTGGATCCAGAAAAGCTTTTCCAAAGGTAGCCATGATCATCACTGATGGAAAATCCCAGGACCCAGTGGAGGAGCATGCTAAAAGACTTAGGAACATTGGAGTGGAAATATTTGTCCTAGGTATGGTTTATTATTCAGTGTTTTGCCGAATTGTGCTCTACTATGTGAAAGTCTGCCTGTTCTTGGAAACCATTTGATTTTCCAGTGATTGTTCTTTGTGAGATATTTGACTTGGTAAAAGTCAGGTGCCGTTGTTTTTTTCTCACATGCACAACACTTTAAAACCGTCAACAGTTTTCCACATCTGCAACACAGACCTTGAGATTAAACATGAGTTGACATTGGTGTACTTGACATTTTCCCACTCAGGTATCAAAGGAGCAGATGAGGATGAGCTAAGGGAAATGGCCTCCACACCTCACAACAAACACGTGTATAATGTTCCCAACTTTGACCTGATCCAAGAAGTACAGAGAAAGATCATCACTGAGGTCTGCTCTGGTGTTGATGACCAGCTCAGCACTTTGGTCAGCGGAGAAGAGAGTAAGTCAGATGATCTTCAGTAAATGCGTTACAATAAATAGACCTTTAAAGTTTTGATCTAAAATGTTCCTACTGTAACTCCTAACAACAACAGCCTAGCATTTTCATGTTATATCTAAAAAGCCCATACAGTTTAATTGGTTTAATTCTCCAACTAAACATTTTCTCATATCCTGTGATTTTTTTTCCTCAGTGGTGGAACCAGCATCTAACCTGCAGGTCACAGAAATTGCATCTAAATCAATGAGAGTGACATGGGATGCCTCCCTGGGTGATATCACAGGCTACAAACTCACCCTCGTTCCCATGTTGGCTGGAATGAAACGCCAAGAGCTATACATAGGAGCTACTCAGACATCCATCAATGTCCGTGACCTTTCCCCTGAGACTGAGTATGAGATCAGCTTGTATGCCCTCAAAGGTCTGACTCCTAGTGAACCCATCATGGCAATGGAGAAGACCCAGCCTGTCAAGGTGTCAACAGGTGAGATGAGTTGGTTCTGCATGATACGTCATCTCTTCTTGACTATTCTTAGGTTAGATTTACTCATCATCTTGTTTCATTACGTAATGCCTGTAATGAAACCATGATTTCTTATGTTTTTCTAGAGTGTTCCCTGGGAGTGGATGTTCAGGCTGATGTGGTCCTTCTGGTTGACGGCTCATACAGTATTGGATTACAAAACTTTGCCAAAGTCCGTGCCTTCTTAGAGGTTCTGGTCAATTCCTTTGATATCGGCCCCAACAAGGTCCAGATTAGCTTGGTCCAGTACAGTCGTGATCCACACACTGAGTTCGCCCTCAATACCCACCATGATATTAATGCTGTAGTCAAAGCTGTGCGCACCTTCCCCTACCGTGGAGGCTCCACTAACACTGGCAAGGCCATGACCTATGTCAGGGAGAAAATCTTTATCCAGGCCCGTGGAGCGAGACAGAATGTTCCCCGTGTCATGGTCCTGATCACTGATGGAAAGTCATCAGACTCTTTTAAGGATGCAGCCACCAACCTGAGGAATACTGATGTGGAGATCTTTGCCGTTGGTGTGAAGGATGCAGTGAGGTCTGAGTTGGAGGCCATTGCTAATCCCCCATCAGACACTCATGTCTATGAGGTGGAGGACTTTGATGCCTTCCAGAGGATTTCCAAGGAGCTGACTCAGTCCATCTGCCTGAGGATTGAACAGGAGCTACTCAACATCAAAAAGAGAAGTAAGCAGGAGGATAGAATATCTTGAAATGCAATGCAGTTGAAGTGTTACTTGACTTGTTACTTGATGCGTACCACATAATATGCTTGTAACCTCTTGGCATTCGTTTTGGATGATAGCCATTTTCTAAGTATGTTCCTACCTTAATTTTGGTCGATACTTTGCTTATTAGACACTGTACCATATCACTGATGGTTGAAAAGAGCCAGTGCAATCAAGAAAAAGCAAAACACAGCATTATAGTAATGTGTAAATTGCTGTCAGGCAAGGCACAAGCAAAATTTAATCAACTCACTTTACCATAGTCTGCCAGTAAACATACTATAAAACCACATACAAGCTTCTTGAATGAGCTCTATCACACCATTTGGTATCACTTACACCACAGTGACTGGAACAGGAGTGTTATTTTGACTTGACCATAATTACAATTCGAAAGGCCACCCCAGCTTTGAGAGAGAATAGAGCTGTGGCTGTCCCACACAGTGGTGAAATGACATCACACTACATAGTATGCTTATTGATACTGAAGCATGTAGTCCCAAAACACACACCAATTAGTGAGTGTACCATTCCATGCCTGAAACTTTTTCTTTAACCTTGTCAGCTGAACATGGTTGCAACAATGAAGATAATACCCATGGCCAAGGCAATGGACAAAGAGGAAAAAGGAATAAAACAGAGCTACAGTAGTCCCATAAACCTCATAGATTTATAGCAAGATATGATCATGGTAGTAGCATGATTAGGGCCCTTACACCACCTTTTAATGACAAACTTTCTCACCAAGTAATCTTTGATTTTCAGGTCTGCTTCCACCCAGAGACTTGCAGTTCTCTGAAATTACCTCCAGAAGCTTCCGCACCACGTGGACGGCCCCTACTACCAGTGTCTTGTCTTACCTGGTGCGTTTCCGCAAGGCCGAAGATGTCACCGGAGACTACATTACCATGGCAGTGCCTGGCGATACCACCACAGCTGTTTTGCCCCACCTATATCCCCTCACTGCCTACGAAGTCAATGTCTTTGCTCAGTATGAGAAAGGAGACAGTTTCCCTTTGACCGGTGAAGAAACCACTCTTGAAGGTAAGAGAGGTTTACTTGGATTTGACCCTGCAAAAGTTATCAAAATGTGAATATTAAGCATCTAAAATATTTTTTTTCTTTTCAGAACAAGGGGCTGTACGGAACCTACGAGTTACAGAGGAGACAACAAACAGCTTTAGGGTGTCATGGCAAGCTGCTCCGGGTGCTGTGATCAGGTACCGCCTGTCCTATGTTCCATTAAGTGGTGCTGGGGAGACACTGGAGGCACAGACCATTGGGACAGAGACCACCATAGTTCTCCAGGAGCTTTTCCCCATTACCACCTACCGTGTGTCTGTGTCTGCTGAGTATGCTACTGGCCTGGGGGATGAGATGCAGGTTGATGGTACCACTAAGGAAGGTGAGTCACAGGGGCTACTGGTCGGAAGTAATTGGTTAACAGCAAGTTGCAAACATTTGTGTGAAATTTGGAATGATGAGTGATCTGTTTTTGTTTCCCTTCAGTCCGTGGCTCTCCTCGTGACCTTCGTGTCTTTGACGAGACCATATCTACAATGAAACTGGCATGGCAGGCTGCTCCAGAAAATGTCCTTCAGTACCGCATCGCCTTCAAACCTGCAGAGGGTGGCGAGAGGAAGGAAATATCTGTCAAAGGAGATACCACCCAGGCTATGCTGAAGAACCTCCAACCAGCCACTGAATATGAGCTGTTTGTTAGTGCTCGCTATTCCTCTGGTTTGGGTGATCCTCTTCTGGGCACAGGAACCACCTTAGAAGGTAAGGGAGAAAGTCACATTGCTAATTTGAAACCTTTGAAGCATGGTGGGATTATTTCTGTAGCCAATGTGTGACAGAAATGTGAAGCATGCTTTGTGGCTGTGGGCCCAGCAAGTGGGTACTGCTGAATAGACAAATGTATTATTGTGCTGAGTTTCTTTTCCAAGCAAGAAGCCTTAGAGATTTGGGCATGCACATTAAGGGAAATTTGTTGATTAGTATTTATATTTTGTCAAAATCCTGCATTGTGTAAAACTGCTGAAAATAGGTAATTTGTCTCCCTCCAAGTGTCTCCAAGAACGTAGCATCTGGTATTTCTCACAGGCGACTACATCAGAATTAAGGAAGTTGTGCTCTTACTTTGCAAGGTTGGTTGAGTATATGGGCTGTGGTTAGAGGGGGAAAGACAGGAATGTGGCACTTGATGTAATTCTTTGGCACAGAGTGTAGGATAGGGTGGCTTTGCCGCCCATGAAGGCAGTGAGGTGGAAATGGGTGGGGGAAGCTTGTAAACCTAGTAACCTTATGGAGTGGCTTGGAGCAGACTTTGACAGCCATATGCTTGCCTTCACATCTTGACATGTCTGGGATGTATGATTTATTGTTTAACAGTGTTTTATAGGACATATGGGGAACATTTAATAATGAACATCAGATACTGTATTACTCTATCGGTAAGTAATTGCTGCTGACTGTTGGCTGTCAGTTTAGCTCATCTGACAAAGGTCCAGATTGCTGGATGCAATCTGTGGTGAAGCATTTTTCCCTATATATAGATGACAGTTTATAGACCATGAAGAAGACACACAAGGGTGGGGGGAGTTGATTTTTCATAGAGTGGAAAGAGAAATTGTTGTTGTGTCACACCACAGGAAAAGAAGGCAAAGAGATCTGTTTTGAGAGAGAAGGGTGGAGGGCCTAGCACTGGGGGGGCAAAACAACAACCAAGGTACTGTGTCCAACGCAGGAAAATGTCTCTGGACTTTAGTCAGCTCCACTTGTGGCTGCTAAACCATTAAACTAGCATTTACCTAGTTGGGCATTAAATTATAGTGGAGGGTTTGCCCCTGTATACTGGACTGGAAAGAACAGTCTATATTAGCCCCTGAACTGGGATTTTCATCGAAATGTGGATTGTTTTGATTGGTTCAAAGATAATGATTACCAGATAAAGCACATTATTGTTTTGGTCAAACTCTCACTGAAACAGCAGAGAGAACAAATCAAGCTGGGATAGGAATAACCTTTCTCTCTCTCTCTCTCTCTCTCTCTCTCTCTCTCTCTCTCTTTTCTTGCTTATTTTTTGGTGTCTAAAAACAGTTACTGTGTTTTATTCAACTGTTTGTGAAGCCAAGATGAAAACAGCACAGTTGCGGTCTTTTATTGTGTCCATGCTTAGCTCTGAACTCCCTTCTGAAAGCAGTTTGAACCCACGGACAAATCCAAGCTATTCTATTCACCACAATAGCAAGAGTGGAGACCTTGTTCCTTACTGTTGCTTCCTTACACTCCTGGCAGCAGTGAGGTCCTCAGTGGTGGGTGTGTTCCCATTTAACAGGGATATTTATTGCAGACCACATGGACCTGTGCACTAAGTTGCATAAGATGACTCTGGCTCATACTTTACCGTGTCCTTTAGAAATGAACAAAATTTCATTTTTGTTTACATTTTGAAAGAATTTGAAAGAAAGGAATTTCTTTGCTGTCCCTCCCCTCCGTTCCCACACTGACCAAAGGGCTTGGTTTTGATTATAGATTTAGTTTCCACTGGTCAAATCTGTGTTGTCATCAGCCACACACCCCCACAGGAAAAGGCCCCTTGACAAAGCACTTTGTTAAGCCGACTGTCATGATGTCAGCATGCTTCAACACTGATCTCATTGTTTTGAGTGCCACTCATTTTGAGTGACCCTCTCTGTGAAGCCCATGTAGGCGAGAGCTGGAAGAGAGTGGCTAGCACAAAGCCATCCCTTGTGGCTAACAGTGGATGATAGCCAACACAGAAGCCTTGAGTCGCACAGAATTATAACATCCTGAAATGACTCAGAAGGAGGACAGAGAAGGTGTCAGAGGGAATGCTTAGATGAAGGTCCCGAAACGTGGATATTATACACAAACATGGCAAAATTATTTACTCAAGAAGAGAGATATTTATTCAACATGTGGAAGATGTTACCTAAGAGGACCTTGAAAGCTGTGTGAGCTGTCTGTCTGGTCTCAGGGAGAACTGTCTGTTCATCTTCCTCCAGGGTGGGGCGAGGGACAGGCAGAGGCAGAGAGAGGGCGAGGACGAGTTTAAAAAAAAAAAAAGGGTACTTCAAAATATGAACAAGGATGCCTCGGGGTGGCCTGGTGGATAAAAAGCTCATCCCACGACTGAGAGGTCATACGTTCAACCCCTGAAGGAGCCATTGTACCCATCTCTCATATAATTAATCACTTACACAGATGTTACCTTGTGTGCCACAGAGATTTAGATTTTTTTTTTTACTATCTTTAACTTGCACAGCAGCACAACCAGGTGAAACTGTAGCATCCTGATTTTATATCCTCTTAAACCGATGCCTCTGGGATCTTTTAGGCAGTGCCAGACTCTTTCAGTGGTACCGCCAGACTGTTTTATTCCACCACTCCATAAAGGTCCTTTGAGGTAAAAGGCTAGAGACGGACAACCTTGGCACACAGACACTGAAGGCTTCATCTTTGTGGCTCAGACATACAGCAAGTCTAACTGAGCCAAGAGCAATGCAGTAATAAGGGAAGTTTGAAGTGGGGTGCCAGTGCTGAGATGGCAGTTTGAGGGAACGGTGTATTTCCTCTGGTGATTATGGGGAAGTTTACAGAATAAGCTTGAGTAAAACAGAGCTCAGTTGGGTCTTTTAACTCAGTGTCTGTCAGCTTTTTTCTACTGAGATTGAAATTACAACTATCCAACACCAAGGCTGTGCATACAGATACTGAGTCTGTCATGCCATGCAAAATATTTGGGATGTTGCTGATAGGCTGATGGTGTTTCCCAGTGCATTTTCACTGCCTGCTGGCATTGATTTTTAAGTGCAGTCATTTATTTTTTCAAGCATTTGGCTGCAGATGTTAAGGTTATGTCAGCACATGCCCCACAGGAAATTTTTCAGTTGTGTCATATGTGGTTTCCTAGAGACATGGGTGAGGCTTTAATGTGAATTTGTGATCTGGTCTTGTCTTAATTTGAGAGTAGCCTTAAAGGGTGGGAAGCACTTTGGGGGGTTAGGAATGAATGTATACATGTGTATGATTTTATACACATCTGTTATACTGCAAATATAGTTGATAATTGTAACAACCATGTAGCTATATATAAACATATGGTTATGTAACCAAACATAAGATTAAAAAACTGACAATTCATTTTGTCAGTTTCGGACCACGTCTTCGGACCACGTGTTTGGTGTGTGTGTGCTTTGCCTCTTAAAGCTGCTCCTTCTCTTTAGCTTGTCTGCAAGTACTGATGAAAAGTGAGCCACTGTCTGCAGAAGTCATTTTCTTGCTATCCTTCTGCCCCTGGTTCACACATAGCCATAAAAGTCAGTCAAGTTCATCCTTCGCTGTTGGCAAATAACCCTTTTAATGGAACGATCTGGGTCTTTATAAGTGGTCCTTGCTTTTTTTCATGGTCCTCCAAAATCTGGAACTCTTCATTAGTTTATGGTTGTGGCCATCACTCTTCATATCTGGCCTTTGCTCTCAAGGTGCAGATTGCTCAGCTTGGCCGGCGTGGCTGCTGCTGTTATTTCTGTTCACATTGGTTTCCAATTCATCTGTAATGAATTGATGCTGAAAAGGACTCATAGAGTTACAGAGTGACTGCTTTTTGTGCTCCATGTTCTCTTAACATTTCCAAGTGATCATGCATTGGACTTGTGGTAGATTTGTGTTGTATCTAATTCTTCAGAATGACTTTTAAATTAAAAAAAAAAAAAATAAAGCTCATCTGTTGAGGTTTGATGAACGAGGTTTGAGAGAGACCACCCAGCAGCTCTGCGCTGCTCTGCTGGTGATTATATTGTCATTAGGTGCTGGCATGTAGAGGCTTAGGGGCTTGAATGTGGATCATGATCCCGGGGGTTGTGTGGGAGGCTACACATGGCAGCCCATCCTCCTGTGGTGGATACAGCTCCTCTATATGGCAGCCAGACCATAGTGTTGAGAGTCCATCTCAACATGGGCATCCCCCTCAGCCAAGCATGTGCTGGCTGCTCATCATGAAACACCACCACAAAATTCCCTCCACTCTATTCCTGCGCCTTTTCCCTTTCATGACGGTCTCCCAGGAAAAGTGAGCGAAGGAGGGGAAAGGGAGAGCGCAACATCTGCAATTGTAGCAAACACACTTTTTGTGGATCTGGTTTCCTCTGTTTCAATGGAAAATTAAAGTGCTGCCGGGAGAGGCGCTGAGGATATGCGATTTTTTTGATTAGTTTTGCAGAGATTTTTCCAGCAGACTCTGATTAAGAAGCAAATCAGGTTGTTCAAGCAGATCCTCAGGGGTTAAAAGCAGAGACAGATGAGTGATTGTTGGTGGTTTATTGCTGGGGTTGTTCGTTTTGTCCATTTTTGTGTCTCCCTCGCTTCCTCAAACCTCCATATATCTGCATTAAAAATCAACACCATATGGACAAAGCCATCACTGGGCTGGAGTGGGCTGAAGCATTTTTGTACTTCAGTACTAATGCCACCGTTTTAGTTCAATTATTATTCATCGGAGCAAATCAAAACAAAGAAAATCCTGAGAAATTTGTTTAGGTAAACAAAAGTAAACCTGTAGCACTTCTTACTGTTCTGTTTCCATATCCATTATGCACAGGCAGAAGTAATACTCCTGCCCCTGTTACTAATTTTGTTCTTTTTCATTTATCCACAGAGCTTGGTTCACCAAGAGACTTGGTGACCAAAGACGTCACTGACACCAGTTTTGCTGCGTCTTGGACGGCGGCCCCTGGTAACGTTCGCCAGTACCGGATCAGGTGGAAGTCTCTGTATAGTGAGGAGGCTGGGGAAAAGACAGTACCAGGAGACACCACAGCCACGGTCCTGGATGGTCTCACCCCAGAAACACGCTATCAGGTCTCTGTGTTTGCCGGCTATGGCCACGGAGAGGGTCAGCCACTGGTCGGAGAGGAGACCACGGATGGTGAGCAGCTTTAACTCCTCCACTGTACCCTCACCCCACCTTTACTTTTCTTCTTTTTTCACTTGCTACATCTCTTTTTTCTTTGTTTCTTTTTTTTTTCTTTGTCTCTTTCACTCCTCCTCTCTTGTTTCCCCTCTTCTGCAGTTTTTTAAATGAGTTTCTGGATGTCCCTGTTTGGGGATTATCTAGAAAGGTACATGTGATTTAACTCTGCAGCCATAAAAGCCATGAAAACTCTATGATCGCAAGGGGACAGCTAAACAATTTTTTTCTTGTGTAACTGTCATGATGATCATTTTAAAAGCTAAGAATGGAAGTCTGGACTTTTTTGTCCTAAACACTTCTCATGCCTTCAAATTTAATCTGCCTGTTAAGTTACAGATAGACTTTTCAAAATCATCACTGTTGAAATCTGGGGTAGTGACGCAGGTTCAGAAATGATCCACCAAGTACGATTGTACTCCCGGATGCTATGTAGACGTAAGGTTCTATGTGTGTGACACTTATTGTTCTGTTCACTCTGTTGAGCCATGAGATAATGTCACAGCTGTTGGCATTCGCCTGAGACATCAAGACCACAGAGACTTTTCATGCACATCTTTTAAGACCGTGCAAGTGTGTTATATGTATGTACAGAGGTGATGTAATGTCCAGCGCACCTGCACCCTGTTTTCATGGGAGATGCAGGACAGATAGACACTGGCCCCTCTCCCTTGTTAGACTACGCTCATGCTTGGATGAGAAAAGCACATTGAGCGGAAACTCGCACCATTTGGGAGGGGACTTTGTCCACCAGTTAGTGAAATGGAATGTGGTCAAGGAAAAAAAATATTTCCAGCCATCATTAGTGTTTATTGATTCTGGCAAGTGAGGATAGTGGCATATACACCAAACACAACCACAAGGCAGCTTTTCTAGACTTAAATGTTCACTTTGCTCATTCCTTCCTTTCGCCTTTGCGCCCGCTATCTGTTGCTCTCTTTTCTCTCGCTCTACACAAATCACAGGTCTCTTTGGGCTGAGCCACACACGGCAAACTTGGATGCGCTGATTTTTTCCGTTAATAAAAGCGAGCGCTCTGAATATTTTCCTCAGCTCGTTTCGAAGCCTCTGACAATTCACACTTGCCCTTCCTGCTCTGAAAATAAGAAACACTCTGTGGACACAGTGGAAAAATGAAAACTATGGGTTTTCTCAAATTTACAAGACATTTAGGTCTGGCTCCCAAACCTACCAACTAAACACAATCAATCATGTAAATCTGGGCCTGTTTAATGTATACCTCTGAAAATCAGAAATATTTGGGAAGGTTTGTACTCACACGCATGTGGAAACTGAGCAGATATCCAGATGAAAGACTGTGAGGTAGCCAAGCGTGTTACTGTTTAGTTTACTTACCAGCAGGAAGGCCATGCTGCTTATATTTCCAAAGGTATATTGGAAACATAGGTGGTTAAGCACACATTTAGTACAGATTCCCATTTGAACAAGGCCCAAAGTCTACATTTTCCCTCACACCATCCATTCATCATTTCTCCTCCTTTAACCTTTGTTTCTTTTTTCCCCTTCCTTGCAGTCTCAGCTGCCGGCAGAGCGATTGTTGTCTCTGAGGAGACAGAGAAAAGCATGAAGGTGACATGGCAGGCAGCACCTGGAAACGTTCTCAACTACCGCGTTACCTACAAACCCCAGGTCGGAGGGCGCCAGCTAGCAGCCAAGGTGCCCGGCGGCACTACCACCACTGTGCTGAGACGCCTTACTCCCCTCACCACCTACGACATCACCGTCCTGCCGGTCTACCGCACCGGAGAAGGCAAAGCAAGGCAAGGAGTAGGAACAACACGTACGTTGGTCTATCATCCATCACACCACAACTGTTGCTCTGTCTGTTGCTATGTTTAGGAAAAGTTTGATCACCATTTACAAACTCAACCACAACTTCATCACAATCATAACTATCTCATAATAAATCACTAAGGCAATATTACAGTTGCTCTTCATCTTCATTATAAAGTACTTAAGGGTTTAGTTGTGAATATTTAACGATGTGGGACTGTTCCATTTAGTCTATGTACACTGTGCTTTTCTCTTCTCTCCACTACCAGTGTCACCTTTCAAAGGTCCTAGGAACCTCCAGACTTCAGAGCCTACTAGGACAAGCTTCCGTGTAACCTGGGACCATGCTCCCGGTGACGTCAAGGGCTACAAAGTCACTTTCCACCCTGTAGGGGAAGATATTGACCTGGGAGAACTTATGGTCGGCCCCTACGACAATACTGTGGTGCTAGAGGAGCTCAGGTGTGTTCTCAGGCTGATTTCTCAAGTTCATATGAGCTTCGAAGAATATTCTCCGGTTTATCATATCATCATCATTAATCTATCATCATTATTGTTATTTTTTCTGGGTCTACAGAGCTGGTACCAAATACTCAGTGAATGTGTTTGGCATGTTTGATGGAGGAGAGAGTATGCCATTGGCTGGAGAGGAGAAAACCACTCTTAGAGATGAACCTGATCCTCCACCTTTTCTCCCATCAGGTAAAGTAATCTAATATTCCACAATAAATGTACCATATCATCAAAGGAATAACAGAGAAAACATAGTGTATGCTAAAACTAACTAGAACACGAGCAACTGAAATGGTTTTAGTCACTCTGTTACTACGCCTGTCAACACCTTTAAGGCAGTGTCTCCAGTATGTTATGTCTCTGGGCAGCAACAGTCAAACATTGGAGTCTGTATCACATTGTAAATTTTTGCCTAGGAAAATACACTCTAAACCCATGCCCTATAAAATCTGAAGAGTTTCTCTAAATGCCTTTCCTCAAAGCTAATTGTCTCTCACGAAATAACAGATGTAATGGCAATTCCATCTGTCTGCCCTTTTCTTACTTTTCTTCATTGTGTCACTTTGGGCTTCCGCTTTTTATTTCCAGCCCAAGTACAGCCAGTGTAGATTCAAGCCATACGCGTATAATCTGTTTGCAGTTATAAAATGTTTTACTACCTTGTGAGTCAGAGCGAGGCAGGGGCAGTAAGTGTGAGAAGAGGAAAAATTGTTGTGTTTGCTGGAAGCAACTGAAAAGGTCAGCTTGACCGCTCAGGTGCATGCCTGGTTCCTAATAAGGAGGCAGATGCAGATTTAGCAATATCTCTCAGCTCCAAAAGATAAAACAGTAAAGTAAATCTCTTGGCTACTGGTCAGTTTTCGATGAAGTTGTAGTTGTGGCAAAAATCTGAAGTAACATTCTTTTTTGTTCCTGTCCTAATTTATTAAGAACTATCTTAAATTACACTGGAAAATAAGTTTTCCACAATGTACCTTTTTAATTTTCAACCTCATCAATTTATAGGAAGTCTTAGATACTATTCCTTATAAACCTGCCTGAGTCACAGTATGCTAGCAGATATGATTTAGCACCTCTGGAGTTTCTCTCTCTGTAAGCTTCACAGCTGGTTGTCTGTCACATGGGGTTGGGATTTTGGTTTTCTGTGTGAGCAAACCAATCTGTAAATCAAATGTATAACCTGTTTTCAGTTGCAGACAGCAGCACTTAGTGCACATCTGCAGCCTTCTTTATAGGTGCTGAGGATCAGACACCTTCCTTGTCATCATGCAGCTGTATGGAAAACAGGATGTAAATATTACCTTGCTGCTCTGGAGGGGACAGTAATCTCTCCAGTGGAGGCCTTTGATATGTCATGGGACATTAAGGGCGTATCCTCTGATTTGCCCCCTGGGACTAACTCATGGATCCAAAAAGAACAACTGAGAGAAATACTGCCTCAACATCGCCACAAGAGAAGAAGATAATGATTATAACATCTGGAAAATCCAAGTTCTCTGATAAAAATTCCTCAGAAGAGGAAGAAAACAGAGATCTAATGCTTTACTGCTTGTTTGTGTAGATGTTTGGTTAGCATTCTGGAAATTGTTTTGATGTCCTTTTCTAACAATGGCATTTTACGTCAAGAACTTTACTTTCTCTCTTTCCTTTTACTCTCACATTTCTTTGAACACATTCTTTCATTATAACTCACAACGCACCATTTTGTGTAC
The DNA here is from genome assembly GCF_001640805.2 of Lates calcarifer. Lineage (NCBI taxonomy): Eukaryota > Metazoa > Chordata > Actinopteri > Centropomidae > Lates > Lates calcarifer. The sequence continues at coordinate 8,446,098 of NC_066851.1, forward strand.
ATGACAGTTGAACTATATCTCATTTGAAACGTTCTCCTTCGTCCAATTATGACACATTAACCTCTGCCCTGTCAGATGTGATGTGTAAGACCACTGCGCAGGCTGACATTGTGCTGTTGGTGGATGGCTCATGGAGTATTGGACGTCTCAACTTCAAGACCATTCGTGCCTTCATCGCCCGTATGGTGGGAGTCTTTGACATTGGCCCCGAAAGGGTCCAAATTGGTGGGTCTGCTGGTCAACTGGTTATCACTAATAATACAAAAATGGTCTTTTGGAGTTTGTCTAACAGGTGTGCTGTCCACAGGTCTTGCTCAGTACAGTGGAGACCCCAAGACTGAATGGCACCTGGATGCTCACAGAACCCGGGACTCACTCCTAGAAGCTGTGGCTAACCTGCCCTACAAAGGCGGAAACACCTTGACTGGTACTTCAATCTACTTCTTTCTTCTGTCTTTAGTTTATCCATTTTTGTTCTTCTCTGATTCATCATGAATCAGTTGAAGTTGCAATCAGGGTCATAAATGCAGACTGTCTTCATTGCAGGTCTGGCTTTGAACTACATCCTCCAGAACAATTTCAAAGAGAATGTTGGGATGCGACCCAACTCTCGGAAGATTGGTGTGTTGATCACTGATGGCAAATCCCAGGACGACGTCATCGTCAACTCTCAGAACTTGCGTGATCAGGGCATTGAGCTGTATGCCATTGGTAAGCAAAATTCATTTCTCTTGACTTTTCTCTCTTGTATGAAGTAAAAATATGTATCAATGTACCAATGGCTATTGATTTAATTGTTGTTGTTTAGGTGTGAAGAATGCTGACGAGAATGAGCTGAGGTCCATTGCCTCTGATCCTGATGATATCCACATGTACAACGTGGCTGACTTCTCCTTCCTGTTGGACATTGTGGACAACCTTACTGACAACCTCTGTAACAGCGTCAAGGGACCAGGTATAAATGAGTTTACATCAAAGCGTGAACTTCTTTCACTGATCAAAGTGGAGGAAGCACACTGATTTTCAAGTATAGAAGTATTCTACTTTACAAATTCTAATAGTAACTACATACTGCATAGTCTAAGCCAACCGCTCTGTTCCCAGACATTCGATGAGCAGTATAAACATAGTGTAGAGCATCCCAGACCCACAGTTACATGTCTGGCCCACAATGGAAAGCAACTCTAGATGCTAAGAACCAGCCAAACTCTTGAAAGTTATTGCAGATCTATTATTTTCTTCTTCCCCTGGTATTTCTTCTGCCTCGATAGAATAGTATAATGTCTGCTCCTTAATCAAATTAAACAGCTGCTATTGGATACTGTAGGTTAGTGTCTTGGAGAGGATGTGGCTTTACAGTCTCAGCTGTACTGTTGTGTGAACAAGGTTCTTTTAGTACTAGTTGCCAAGTAGACATGTTTTATCTTAAGATATTTTAACTTTTGTAGAAAAGCTATGAAACAAATGCAAAGGTGTTGGGTTTTGCAACTCTATATAATTAACTCTGAATCAGTGATTACAAGTACTGAAGGTAGCATAACAATGTGTAATATTCACTCTGATGGCCCCATAATGCAGGAGGTGCACCAAATGCTCCCACTAATCTGGTGACATCCGAGGTGACTCACCACTCCTTCAGAGCCACCTGGACTGCTCCAGAAGGCCCAGTGGAGAAGTACCGTGTGGAGTACATGACTCTGTCAGGACGCCCACAACAGGTATATCTGCCATAACACCCTACAGCACCACAACAGTCTTGACTCCTGCTAATTCAATCACACAGAAATTAGCACTAAATGTAGCGCATTTCCCTGGAAGGGTGTTGAGTGAATGTTGGCTTAATGGTGTCCCAGCCCACTGTTTCTGATACTAATGGGAAACTCTGCTCAAACATCTATTTCCAGCCTCCTGTTTGTGTTGGCGTCTGGTTGTGTGGGTGTCTAATTACATTATGATCTGACACAGGGCAAGGAAACAAAAACACACAGCTCTCAGTTTAGAAGATTAGAAAGCAAATAATGACATCATGAGTGATAGCTCTATTGGCCAGCAGGGTCTTGGCTCCACAACGTGTGGAATAGATGCATTTTTGGTGTCTGAATCTAATTACATGTAGGAGATGTTTGTTTTTGTCCAGCTTCCATGGTTTTGTTTAATAGTGATCATAGTGGATGAGGTTTTATTAATGTTTATGGATCTGGAATTGAAGCACATGTTGAGTTTTAAGCCAGTAAAAAAATGTTTTAGGGTTTTCTGGTTTTAATTGGAACATTTTACAAAGTACTCAAGTCAGTCCAGTAAATAGATAGAGCTTTTGATTGTTTTGCTCCTAAATTGGTTATCACTCCTTCACAAAAACACCATCTTTTATTTTGGGAAAGTATCTGCAGACACTCAAACTTCATTTAAGGTTTTTCGACACATGAATGAAAGTTTTGTGAGACAAAGACATTAGAAAGGAAATCCCACAGATTGCTACTTTAGCTGCAATAATCTAACTGTTCTCCTCTGTTATTAGGTGTTGGTGGATGGTACTGAGACCACTGTGGTTCTCAAGAAACTCAACCCTCTGACAGAGTACGTGGTCAACGTCTACTCCGTGGTGGGAGAGGAGAGCAGCGAGCCTCTTAAAGGAACCGAGACCACACGTATGTCTTCTCTCTCTGGGTTTTTAGCTTACCTCTAGGCCTGTATAATTTGATTTAAAGAGATCCAGTTGAGAGATCCATGTAGGGTAAATGGGAATGTAAACTACCTAAACCAAGCCATCAAACAAAAACTTGGCTGACTGGTCTTTGATGACTGGTCTTGCCAGTATTAAGAACTTGTTTAAAGAAGCATACTTACAGACTCACAGAGATAAATGGGGTTGTCTTAGAACAACAGTTTCACTTCCAGGTTCTTTTGCACTACAATCTTCAGCCTTTACCTTCATGAACAGCAGTTTCCCTTTGAATCAGCCACCATCACTGAATCTCTCTGGCTCAGTTGCATAACACAAATTTAATGCACTCAGTGGCTGTAATTCCTGTGTGGTCTCCATTAGTCAAAGGTTCAAAGGTTATATATATATATGTGTGTATATATATATATATATATATATACACAGTATTTTGGTCTTGTTTATAAAACCATATGTGGCCACACAGTGATAGCAACAGTAAATCTTAATTAAATGCAAATTCAGACGCAATTTACGTAATTACACTGAGGTTTAAGTGCAATTTAAACCTCTTTCTTTGTTTCTTTTAAGATGTTGTTAATTGCTGTTTTATTGGTGTTCTTAAGAATAGCTAGAGATTTAATAGTGTTATATAGTATCTATAAAAGCACAAATAAAAGAGCACTGATTGTGAATGACATACAAAATAACCCTGTGAACCTCTCTGAAAAAATAAAAAAAAAGCACAGAGGAAAATGTGAACATCTATTCATTCCTGTGAGCATACATTTATTTTTACTAACTGTTGCCTTTAACATCATTGCCTGGATTATCCAGTGCCCCTGAGTGCCGTGAGGAGGATGGACATCTATGACGAACAGATGACCACCATGCGGGTGAGGTGGGAGGAGGCCGAGGGTGCCACGGGCTACATGCTGCTCTACAGCGCCATCAACGCCACCCAGCCCACACTGGAGCAGGAGGTGAGAACCATTCTGGGTATCAGTGAGAACTCATAGCGCGAGTGAGCTAAAGGGCACGTAGCCAATCAGCTGTGAATATGACAGATTCTGGACAAGGAAAAAATTAGCACATGCACATGTGTTTATGGGTGGACAAAAACACTCATGCTCGCATCGCCTCCATATGCAGCAAACACGCAAACACTTTGTTAAACACTACAAGTGAGCAAAAACAACCTACTGTCAGCAGTTTTTGACAAAATACAGATTTCACACACTGAAATACTATTTTACAAAGCCACCAGTGTTTGTCTCACCATTCAACAGACGAGGCAAGAAGGGAAAATACAGAGGAACATTGTTAGGCACGAAGGGGTGGGTGAACCATGAGCTCACTCTGCCAAGGGAACATCATCATTTGTTCACGAGGTGTCAAACCCAGTGGGTTGAAACCGGATTCAGCAGATGCGCTGCCAAAGAACATTTCTCTCAATGTTCTTATCCAAATGTCTCTCTCTGTGTCACTGAGGAGTCCCTGTCATCCACTTCCCCTCTGACCTTATGTTGTTTGTTTGGTCTACTGTGGCCCCCTTGCAGATCAGAGTTGGAGGAGAAACAACTGAGGTCCAGCTGGTGAAGTTACTCCCCAACACTGCCTACACGCTGTCCCTCTTTGCCCTGCATGGAGAATCAGCTAGTGAACCACTGACCAAGCAGGGAGTCACCCGTATGTAGTCACTGAGTTGATTCCATAAATGCAGTACATATTTAATGAGGCTGATATAACATATTGATTATTGGTGATATCTGGTGTACTGGGGCCACTGTGAACTCAGCACTGCCTGTCATTCATTCATTCAAATGTAATCCTGTTCTGAAACTAACACTGACCCTCTGTTCTTCGTTCAGTGCCACTACCACCTGCAGGAGAACTGAGGGTTCACGATATCACCCACAGCACCATGAGACTCATCTGGGATGCTGCTCCTGGTCCTGTTCGCAGGTACCTCATCACCTACAAACCTGAGGATGGAGAGGCTAAAGAGGTAAGTTTAGTTCCAGTCCTGTTTAGCTTTCCTTTCTTCACATACCTAAAACTATTAAATATATATAAACAGGGTGTTAGCAGCCCATGTTCCTACCAGTTCTGTTCCTTCTACTCTTTCCTACATAACCTACAGTCTGTTTTAGCCATTAGGACAGTGGCGATGAATTTATATAGATATTTTTGACTGATCCTTCAAAGTATTGGCTTAGACCACATAATGGGGACTGCAGCTGGTTTGGGTGGACATTAGGGAATATTCTGGAGTCCAGTGAAAAGATTATGAAACTATCAGAACATGATTTTGTGGGGGTTAAAGGGTGGTTATGGTGGTAGGGATTGGATGAATACTTTGCGCTTGCATGTCCCCTTATGGGATTTCTTGGGCTACAGCTGCGGAATCTGTGGTCTGCCATTTGCTACTTCCTTAGCCATAAATCAGGTGGAGGTGATCCTCAATGCTCCTTTGGTGGAAACACACATGTGAAAGTGACTCATGGGCTGAAGATGTGATTGTCAAAAGTGGGGAGAAAGAGCCCACTTCCCAGAAAGTAGCAGAATGTTGTGTCTGACCTTGGATTATGTGATAGAGCCCAATAAGTGACAGTGTCCCTTTCACAACACAGACTGCTGGACATTTTCCCTCCAGGGTGAAGCCTTTTGCACGGTTTTATGGTCCTGAGAGACACATGCAGTATCTGTTTGGACTTTTGACTCAAATGAAAATGCAAACAATCAGAAAAAACATAGAGCAGCTGTTAATTATTGAGAATTAATCCCTTAAGTTCAATTTCTTTCTTGAGGTTCAGCTAATAAAATTTAATGGAATCTAGAGCAGTAAAACCAGCGTGGTATTTCCTATAAGTATTCTTGATGTTTGGTCCACAATTCTGTAGCTTGTTGTTGTTTGTTGAGTGTCTTATTTGTTCCCATTTTCCTCTGGAAACAAACAGAGTTTTATACCTTCTGGTCAAGTTTCCAACCAGTCTTATTAGGTGCATGTTACCGCTGTCGCCAATGTTCTTGGAAACACACGCTGAGAACGGAATTAGAGTTTTGCAAGACTTGGCAAAATTTGTCTGAAGAGGAAAACATCTGAAGTTCTTTTTACTTTCAATTATCATTTGCGAAGCTCTGTATATTTGCATAATTGATTTCATGTAATAATATTCAACAAGAGTGTTTGATTGTTCTACAGCTGGAAGTGGAAGGAAGTGTGACCACCAAACAACTGGACAACTTGATCTCACAGACTGAGTATGGTTTAGCTGTTACTCCAATCTATGATGAGGGACCTTCGCAGCCAATGTTGGGAGAGGCAATCACTGGTAAGAATGAAAATTGTTATCATGATGACAATGTGAATTCTGAGTGATTACAACTAACTTCCTCCGCTCCACCCTGTAGATGTGGTCCCTGCGCCAAAGAACCTGCGATTCTCTGAGGTTACCCAGACCAGCTTCAGAGCCCACTGGGAGCATGGAGCCCCTGACGTCGCTCTATACCGCATTGGCTGGACCAAGAAGGGAGACAACAACTTCCAATACGTAAGAGAAAACCAGCTGTCTGGGATGTTTACATTTCTAATAAATCGTGCAGGTATCTCTTGATGAATCCCACAGAAAGCTCTGCGATACACCTCCAATGGAGGCAGCCAGAACATCTGAAAAACAGACAGCTTCACCAATTCAATTATTATCGCTGTAATATGGATCTTGTGTTCCTTGTCTTTAGTTTGTATTGGCTTAAGTTGTAGTCAAGCACCTTCCCACATGCTGTGTTTGTGCTTTCCTCATCAGGCCATTCTGAACAATGATGAGACAACCCACCTCCTGGAGAACTTGGAGCCAGACACGCCCTACGATGTGTCTGTCACCGCTATCTATCCAGATGAATCAGAGAGCGAGGATCTGCTGGGCACTGAGAGGACATGTAAGATACACACCCCAACAGCTTGGTGATGACAGCTTAACAATCACGCCATTCAACATTGTTATGCTCAGTTGCTTGAGAGAGTCTGTGTTGGATCTTGACCAAAGGCTAGACTAATGTAAAACCTTTTGATTTTACCTTCTGGAAATATACTGAGTGAAGTGTCCAGTGAAGGGTATGCCCATTATACATTTCTATTTCTGCCTCTATAGTGTCCAAGCAAGGTGTTGTCACATGTGAGTATATTTGTGGTAAAGCAAGAGGATGTTTTTTCTTTCAAGTGATGAAGCATGTTTTATTATTTCAACCAGCCCTTAGCACTGTTGTCCATTGGACAACCATCATTTCATCATCAAACAAGACCCTTAACCCATCCACCGCTCCAGTGGTGCTACAGCTGACACATGTGGTTTTATTATGTGTTTGTCTGTTCTCGTCTGTTTGTCCCATTGTCCATGCCATTCATCCCAAGGCTGTTCATAAGTGCGTCCTTACCCAGGCAAAGTAAATGAATGGATTTCAACGATGCATGCCCTGCAAAACAGGGATTTGAAATCCCTGTTTTTGAAGTCCATTCCATCATCCATCATTCATCCATCCATCCATTCATCCATCCATCCATTTATTGCATTCATCCATGCATTTATCAGTCCATCCATTGTCATCTTTCCATCAATCCATGGCTGTTCAAGAGAATCCATCCCTGCTTCAGAAAAGACAAAATCCCAGAGGTGGATTGTCTTTTCTTCTTTAAAGCTGCAGTCCTTGATACAAAGAAGTGGTAGACCTGCTTTGTCTAATCATTAAGTAAAGAAATGGACTTATCTAGAGGTGCATTAACTCATATTTCAATGACAAGTGACTAAGACTAAGAATAGAGAATAAGAATAGACATAGGCTGACTGTACTATCAAGGACTGTGTCTTTAAAACACATTTTAAGTAAATCCATGGAAAGAGTGCTCTTACTACATATAACAGGTAAACATGGTTGTAATTGTGACATTTGTATGCACATACGTTTTCCAGCACCCAATGCACCTCCCACCGACTTGGTTGTGTTCAATGAAACCACCACCAGTCTGAACACCAAGTGGAATCCAGCTCCAGGTCGCGTCCAGAACTACAGGATCACTTATGTGCCCACATCTGGAGGCAGGAGCCAGACTGTAAGTCACACAACAGACCAACAGACAGACACCCAGTGTGTTCATACTGTGTGAATTAACAAACTGCAGTGTGAATTAGCTAACTGATGATCTTGAATGCACATCTAGATTCAGATTTCCAGTTAATAGCAGCAGCACTAGGCTTTAAAATACCTCCTACTCACTCCTCAGTCTTAGTCCTTGTCCTCTTCACTGGGCTTCAGTCTAGCATTACTTGGCCAGACAAACTATGGTAACTCGCTTAGTGGATCTGTTTCTTCCTCTGGACCAACTTTGCCTCCAAGCAATATAATTGTATGGCTAACCATCTGCCTCTGGTATTGCATTATTTTAGTTTATTCTAAGTTAAATCTCTTAATCTGTGGCAGCATTAATGTGGACAAAGCCCTTCCTAGTTTTTCTCAATATTTCCTGACACTGCAGACTGTCTCCCGCTGGTCATGCATTTTTGGCTGCTTTACTAAATATGCGAAAGTCTTTTTGGATGACTCCTGAATTTTTGGTTTCAATTTGCTGTCAGACATTTCTCATTGCTTCCATAAGACTTAAAAGGGAGACAGAGGAGCGCTAAGCAGTGCTTATGCACGCGCTTGTACACAAGGAAAGACACCAAAAGCCTCTCTGATAGGCTGCAAAACAAGCACTTAAATCAGTGTTAAACATTCCAACCAATTATAGTGAAAATATTTCATCCTCACTACTTGGCATTTATGGGATACGAAAAGTTGCCTAAGAGAGATAAGATTTAAAATGTCATAAAAAGTTCACATGACACATTTTGATGGCTGATAATTTAACAGCTCTGTGGCGAGACAGTGAACAGATACTTGTGAGATTAAACATTTATTTACTGTGTTGCGAAAGTTCACATGCAGTGTGTGCTATTTGATCAGCTGTGTGTGTGTGTGTGTTTGTGTGTGTACATGGATGAATGGAATGCACTTGTCCAGTCAGGTCAGTGTAATGAGAGAGTACTGTGTCACAGGTGTCATTTATTATACAGCAGATTGCGTCTAAAGCACTGCACAAAGCCACCACTGCTCACAAACCTGGCTATTAGTCCACTCTTTTTTTACCTATTTTGATAAAACCCAGATGGCATCCAACATTTGTCATACTGGAGAAGGCAGCTAAAGGTTTAAGCTCATTTTCTGTCCTTGTAATTTAGCCTGTGAGAGGTGTCGTTCGAAATTCAGCTTTAGCTCAGCTGGTGTCACTGTAGGTCATTTGTTGACCATTAGTTTCCCTTTTAACACAAGATGGAAAGTTTTCCACTTTAGTGCTTGATGAAATGTAGTTGTGCTGATTGCCTGGGTGATATCACACTGAGAGATTGATGGAAAACTGGAAGTTAAACAAGGTAACATTAGCCAAGTCTTCTTGGGTCACTGTCAGGATTTCAACAAGGACAGCTAGTTTTGCATTATTTCGTCTGGGACAACACGCCTGTTTTCGGAAATGTCTGACACACATTTTGTACTTGTGTACAAGAAAACTCCTGCAGTGCCAAATGATAAAACTTCCGTCCTTCTGTTTTTTCTTTGCTGATTAAAGACTCAGTCAGCTGGTAGAGAAAGCCAGAGAGAGCTGCACAATGATCAAAAAAATTCACATGGGATTTAAGCGGATGTATACTACATACATTATCATACACAAATCCACATGCAAACACACTCCCAAAGCTCTTTCAGAATTATATCCCCAGTCCTTATAGCTTAAGCCAAAAGCAAGGCAGTAAATTAATCACCAGTCATGACTGTTATGACAAGACATCCGACTGTTTCAGCCATCAGCATACAGATTTACCTTGGCCAGTGTGCTGTGTACTCACCATGTCCAAAAACACTCAAAACATTCCTCCTCTGTTATTTTGACAGTCTTAGTAGTTTTCAGGTAGAATTCTTTCCATCAGGTTGTGGACATCAATTTAAGGAAACCACTGAGGGTTGTTAAACTCTTTATCGCATTAAAAACAGATCGAATATCTTTTCCCAGAGCAGATACTGCAGTTGCAAATGGTAGCAAGGGAGATCTTTTCTGTAGTCGTTTGACAAAAGAAATGCAAAAGCTTTCTTAAGAGAATGAATAGCCATGTTGATGTTTAACCAACTAATGTTTGAGCTGAATAGCTGAATTCCTTACATTTACATTCAATATGATCACCTGGAATTCACATACATTTGACAACATCAATGACTGATTTCAGGGGAATTTCTTACAATTTTTTTTCTTCACCGACTAGACCCAGGTTGGAGGGAAGAAGAATACTGTTTTGCTTCCCAAGCTGACCCCTGACACTGAATATTCCATCAGCGTGGTGGCTGTCTATGCCAGAGGAGTCAGCAGAGAGCTCAATGGCCTTGGAAGGACCAGTAAGTTGTATTCCACTTAGGGTGCTCCTCAAGAAGTGTTGCTATTATGTCATGTGTGCAAAATTAAATGCATCATACCTTTATCTTATACCAGAGCCTTTGGGTGGCGTTAGGAACCTGCGCGTCACTGACCCAACCACCAGCACCCTGAATGTCCAGTGGGAGGCTGCTGAGGGCAATGTCCGTCAGTATAGGGTCTACTATGTTCCTGCAGCTGGAGGAGATGAAGAGATGGTAAGCTAGAGGATAGCTCTACACCACAGATAAACTATTTTACCACAATTGAATGCTGAGTAAAATGTTGGGCTGTATCTCTGCTGGCCGTAGCACAAATTGATGTATATCTTGTACTTCTATCTAGGTTCAGGTATCAGGCAGCACGTACAGCACTGTGTTGAAGAACCTGCAGTCTGACACTGTCTACACTGTAACTGTGGTTCCCATCTACTCTGCCGGAGAGGGACAGCGCATGTCTGAGAACGGAAAAACATGTAAGCACTGTATGCATACTGTATAGCCAGTGGTGTTTGTGGCAAGTTACAATGGTGATCCATCCAGAGAAGTTTAGATGCAGTGGTGACATCCTTGGAAGGCAGATTTCAGGGTTTACAATAGCCCACGCAGACTAGGAAGAGGACCTCTGAGAATGACATATTGCACGACAGCAGTGGGATGTTTTTTTCCTAAGTCAGGCATCCATTCATGTCTGTCCAGAATGAACCTAGTGGCCCTACTTGCTGGCTTGCTGTTTCTCTGTGTGAGAAACGTTCATTAAGACAGCCAGTCATATCTGATTTGTTTCATTATATCATCCAAGGCCTTTTAAATTCTGTAAGCCAAGCCAAACTGATCAAATGCCATTAATGCACACTGAACCCACACCTCACATGTAAAAACGTAACATAAAACATAACATAAAATGACAGCATTAAGCTCAGTCAGCTAAGTTTGAACTTCTTCGAAGAACAGCGATTTTCCATTTTCTCCCACAGTTTCAAACCACCAACCTCTGCTGGGCATGAGTCAGCATTTTGCGGGGTGATTGCGTAGGAAGGAATTCCTCTGGGTTGGCAGCATTATAATGGTGTCTCCTCTCTTTTTACCGTAATATTGTCCATTTATAGGTTGGAATGGAGGGTAGTGGTCAGGATAATGGTGGGGCTGGGGAATGGGGGAGGGGATATATTGAATAATTGGCTCTCCTCTGGGAAAAAGACACAGAAGGGGGGATAGAAATGAATGGAGAGCATTATATGTTTTATGGCTCTCAACTCACTTGGCTAAGGTCATGCTCCATGCCTGCTACTGTTACCCCCATTTTCCCTTGTGTAGCAATGGTACCTCATGTTTAGTGGCTTTTTCCTAGACATGTTAACCAAACTCTCATACAGTATGTACAGTATGTCAGATCATACCACTCCAAAACCTTTATTGCTAACCTTGTAACTTTGTGGCCTCTGTAGAAACTAATGCCATGTCCAAATTCAGTGCTTCATTTTTTTCTAGCCTTTTTCACTTTAAGGAAGGATCTGCTCTGACAGCATTCCTAGTCACTGACTGTGACCGACTGTTAATTGTGCCTTCGAATTCAAAGCAGCTTTCTGGGCAACAGGCATTAGTCTGTGAAACTTTAAAAGTACGGAAGCTCACTCACTGTGTTTTGCCCACTATGTTTTTTTCCCTGCATTTATGGGCTTATAATGGGGAGCGGCACAAAGCCTCTAAACATCTGCTTTGGCTTTTTTAGTAGGTAAGCTTCACACAGGGCTGCACATACACCTTGTATATCCTTTTCATTAACCTTTAGGGCACTGACAGGAAGTGTCCTGTTGATAGCAGTATTGTTAAATAATGTCTTAAACGTGTCTCTGTTGGTTGCCAGTATTGTTCCCATTTTATTGAAACATTCTCATGTAGTCATTGGGCTGTCCGCAAAACTGGTCTAGACCAGGTTTTGTCAATTGAGACAAAAGAAGAATGGCAGCGTACTAAAACACAAATAAGAATAGGAAAACACTACAATACATTACAGTATAAGTGCATTTGTATGGTGCTATTATGAGCTTTGTACTTGTGTAACTGATGGTTTTTCCTTCTCATTAACTGACCTCTGGCCATTCTCCATCCATAAGTACCTGACCTACACAATCTCTTGATTTTTGTCTCCTCTGTCTTATCTCATCCTATCCCTCCATCTGTCCTCCCATTCTGTACAAACTTCTTATGTTTCCAACCTTCAACCTCTCCCTGTCATCACTCATTTTACTCTGCCCAACCTTCCACTCATCACTTTTCTTACCACTTTGCACCCTCTTATTCTTGCCTTACCTTACACTGACCCTCACCCTGACCTTTCACATCCTTATCTTTGCCTCTACCTCTCAACCACTCAACATTCCTGGCTCGGCAGTGGAGCGTAGCCCCGTCAGGAATATCCAGGTTTTCAACCCCACTACCAACAGTCTGAACGTTCGCTGGGAGGCTGCCACAGGCCCGGTCCAGCAGTACCGGGTGGTCTATGCTCCTTTGACAGGCGCCAGGCCCTCTGAGTCGGTGAGTTGTCATCCACTGTGTGGGAAGAACTATAGTTAAGCCTATATGCATACTTTTATTTACTATTTATCTTATTGTTAATTTCCTTAAACTAAATTTATTATATACACACAAACACTGAGCGATCCATTAAAACAGAGAGGACTTAGAGCACATCCGGGTGGAGGTGTGAGCACATGTTGCCCAAGTAGCAACTCATTTCAACCAGCATTTACGGTACACCATGTATCATTAGGTGTGAAAGAGCCCCATCCTGAACTATTAAAAGCAACACATGAGTCTGTTCACCAAATGGTACATGTGTGCTGTTACTGCCAGTTGAATTATTTTCTGTAACAAACTACTAAAAGTTGTAAACCAAGACATGTTCATTAAAGCAGAAATTCTTTAACTGCGACTCCCGTTCTGTACACGCTATGTGGCATCTGGAACCAATGTGCCCACATCTTCATGTGCAAATAATTTCTGGATTGCTTAAAGAATCCACAAACAACTTTTGAAGTGTGTCCTAACATTGCACCATTAGCTTTCTGCCATCTGCCAGAAAGACTGCGCCATTAAGAACTGTTCCTACTCTGGGACCCTAATAACATGGTCTTTGAAGAGAGAGGCATATTCCACTTTATTGATAGAGAGGTGCACTCTGCCTTTATCCCTGTTTGTTAGCACATTTATGGCAGACTCAAGCCTTTTCCATGGCCGGAGCCAACGACGTGCGTCAGCGGCAATGTGGCCTTTCTCAGCCAGCACCATCAAAATTTAACACCAGCTGGAGATTTGTAGCATAAATTACCAGCTTTACCGGTGTCGCCTGTGATATTATTTTTATACTGGGACTCTTGCACTTCACTAGGTTTTTAACCAGGAGAGATGGGAGCAGACTGCAAGTGATGCAATCGAATACAGAACTAAAGTAGACGGCATTTACATGAAAACATAGTGAGCAGATTCACCCAGCCAACCACTTGTTTAACACTGACATACAGTGCAGTGTCTCACACAACTCCAGCACAAGTATTCATCCCTCCCCCAGAGGTTATCATCAGGCCAGAGCCCTCAAGGGGCTATGACCTTACTCTATCTATCCAACTGACCTGCTGACAGAGAGAGTGAGGAATAAGCGGCCCCTAAGTAATCAGCTGTCTTCACTGTCAGACAGGGTTAAACAGCGGTGCCAGCTGTCAAACAACCCAACCCCTAGCCCCCCTTTAAATCCCCCTTCTACCCACCACCACACCTCCAAACATCAAAGGAATATTTGGCTCTTCCTTTCACTTAATGCTGGCTGCAAGGGGCTGTTGAGTAAAAGGGAGGTGTTGGAGGGAATGTACAACACCAGCAGCTGTCAGGAGAGAGGGAAAAGGTCTTGTATGTTTGGTGGGGGTCTGTGTCATGTCTGTGCACCTCTACACAATAGCTTAGTTTTTCTATTTTCAGAAAATAAACACATATATTCACATTATCCTTGTCTGATTTTACTAAGCTGAATATAGTTAATGACCTAAGACTGCACATGCAGCAAGAGCACTGATTCCTGACTTGTCTCTGTGCAGATCGTGGTGCCAGGGACCACTGCCCTGCTGCAGCAACTGCTCCCAGACACTGCCTATAATGTTGGAGTGGTTGCCCTGTACAGTGATGGCGAAGGACCCGCTATCAGTGATACTGGAAAGACATGTAAGAACCTGGGCCAGTGTGTTTAAAGACCATTCACAGTGTGAAAAACAGTGTATCCCTATGCACCATGAGGGATAAAGATATGTGGAATGCACAGCACAGACAAACTCATGTTTTTTAATGTTTCCACTCTCAGTGCCTCGCAGTGGCCCAAGGAACATGCGTGTGTATGACCCCACCACCACTACTCTCTCTGTGAGCTGGGAACATGCTGAAGGTCCTGTCATGCAATACCGCATCACATATGCTCAGACCACAGGAGATCCCATTGAGGAACATGTAAGCATGTTCATAATTCCACATTTTACAGTTTAATAAACTGTTTTTCTTTACTCCCTTTTCTTTACCCCTGATATGCTCTTGATTTGTTCTGTTATTAATGTATTTCTTAATGTGTTATGTCTTTTCTCTTATAGACTACAGTGCCAGGAAACAGAAACAATGTGGTCCTGCAAAACCTGGATCCAGACACACCTTACAATATCAAAGTCACCGCAATCTATGCTGATGGACCGGGAGGAGAGCTGGAAGGAGATGGACGCACAGGTACAAACTCTTCCATCCACGCAGCCACACAAGTGAATCTCACTATGCTGCATCCTGTGTGTGTCTTTTTAACTGATGCAGGGACCATTTAAGGTGGTGAAAGTAAGCATATGGAGAGACACGTATCAAGGATATTATACACAACTACACACAAACACACACATGCACTCACCAGAGTGCAGAAAATCTGAATAGACTGATCCATTGATTAGGAACCTGAATCATTGTAGCAAAAGTGGAATAAGTGAAATTCTTGACTTTTCATGAAGGCCAAAAGCACCAAGAGCCTTTGCCAGAGAATTATGAACTGGCTGTACTCCAGCCAGGGAGAACTCATACTTGCTGTGCTGGCTAGTGTCTTGCCCAATTTTGCCTTTCAAACAAAAGAAATTCTATTAAATATCTTAATGCCACTCCAGTCCTTGAGGCAACTTTTTTTTTTTCATGATTACTCAGATGTGGTTGAATTCATCATTCCCTTGATCACACATCAAGATATTTTACTCATAATTCAGAGGCCATAATAAAATATAGTACAGTCATTACTCTGCTGACAGCTTGTTAACAGTGAAACTGAAATTTAAGGGATCTGCATGCAATGAACCGAAGCCTTTTGTTTACTGTGCTGTTCTGTCTTGCAGTGGGTATGCTTGGCCCCAGGAACCTCCGTGTTTCTGATGAGTGGTACACCCGCTTCAGGGTGGCCTGGGACCCCGCCCCCTCCAGGGTTAATGGATACAAGCTTATCTACCAGCCTGAGGGTACGGACATGTTTTTATGTGGAAAAAGCAGTGAGAAAATAGTTTGTAAGCTGCTGTGACACAGACCATTGCATTGCTTACAGGCACTTATGTAACATTTATGTCTCTTTTCAGGCTCTGATGAGTCCTTGGAGGTGTTTGTTGGCGACGTGACCTCCTTTCAACTGCATAACCTGAAACCTGGAACCACCTATGACCTGAAGGTGCTGGCACAGTACAACACAGGCCTCAGCGAACCTTTGATTGGACAGGGCACCACATGTAAGTTGATAAAACTGTTATCTATTGGTTGGCAGGCATAAGTGCATAAAATTAAGTGGATGATTCCAGTGTAGAGTGGTAGATGTTACAAGCTATTGTCTTGCAAATGAATGTTTAATTGAACATAGGAGAAATATCATATGTACTAATGGTACCCTTGCTTCCCTTTAGTGTACTTGAATGTGACAGACCTGACCACCTACAATGTTGGCTATGACTCTTTCTGCCTCCGATGGGCCCCTCACAGAGCAGCTACCTCCTACAGACTCAAAGTCAATCCTTTTGACTGTAAGTGTTTTACTCAATTACACCCTGTTGAATTAGACTCTAAATATATTAGATTACTGTGAGATGAATCTGTTTAATCTGGTTTTTCTTCTCTTCTCTAGCATCCAAGAGAGGAGCTCAGGAGATCACTGTCAGAGGCTCAGAGAGCAGCTACTGCTTTGATGGCCTGACCCCTGACACACTCTACAATGCCACTGTTTACACCCAAACGCCCAACCTGGAGGGACCTGGAGTGAGCGTCAAGGAGAGAACATGTAAGATAGCATTTTCTACACCAGTACAATGTAAATGTAAGAGAGAATGGTAAATAATTTCTTCAGAATATCTCCTCATCGGCCACACTATATTATGTTACTTTCAATTGTGTGCATTCGTCTCTGTTTTGTGTTGCAGTGGTCAAACCCACAGAGGTGCCAACCGAGCCTCCCACCCCCCCTGCTCCAGCAACAGTCCCCCCTGCACTGGATGGTGAGTAGATTTGCATCTACATGCTAAAAGAAGAATAATTATATCTTCACATTAACATCATTGTACCTGTGCTACAGTGTGCAAAGGTGCCAAGGCTGACCTGGTCTTCCTCATTGATGGTTCCTGGAGTATCGGAGACGACAGCTTCAACAAGGTCATCCAGTTTGTCACGAGCATGACTGGAGCCTTTGATGTCATCAGCCCTAGCGGCATGCAGGTCAGCATAACTCTCTGTCTCTCTATTGTCCATTGTAGATGCTTTTTCTACATTGTCTTTGTGCAATTTTTTTAAGCGACTGCCATGTTCTCATCGTATGTTTGTTTTTTTTTTTCTTGAACAGGTCTCGTTTGTGCAGTACAGTGATGACGCCAAGACAGAGTTCAAACTGAACACCTACCACGACAAGGGCATAGTGTTGTCAGCTTTGCAGACTGTCCGCTACAGAGGAGGAAACACCAAGACAGGTACACCAAAAAATGCTAGCTCGTAATGATTCAGCGCACTTCAGACTCATTGCCATGTCGTTAAACAAACCAGAGTCCGCCTCAGCTGTGAACTGTTGGTAATTGCCCTCTGATCTCATTTCTTCACCCAGGCATTGCTCTGAAGCACGTCTATGAGAAAGTGTTCACCTCTGACAGTGGCATGAGGAGGAACGTCCCGAAGGTGCTGGTGGTGGTCACAGATGGACGTTCCCAGGATGATGTCAAGAAGAGCGCAGAAAAACTGCAGCATTCTGGTCTGTGTGGAATTGTTTATCATAATCATGTGTGTTTCGATTTGATCTGCATGTACAGTACACATATACAGTATAGTAATGGAACTGTTTACTCCCGAACTCTGATTTCCGTCATCGGAGCCAAAGTTTGTGGCTGATTTAATAAACTCTTGTAATAATCCCTACAGTGATGAAACTGCCAGTTGTTATTGGAAGCCTAACAATGGTCTTTGTTTTTGTTTTTTTTGTATGTGTGTGTGTTTTGTCCCCACAGGCTACAGTGTGTTTGTGGTTGGAGTGGCCGATGTCGACATGGCAGAGTTGAGAAATATCGGCAGCAAGCCCAGTGAGAGACATGTGTTTGTGGTAGACGATTATGACGCCTTTGCCAAGATCCAGGACAACCTGATCACCTTTATCTGCGAAACAGCCACTTCCAGTAAGGCACAGATTAATATCTCATTAAAACACTACTACAGTTTATGTTTTTGCACTCCCAGCTGACTTTGATTCTGTAACTTCTATAGAGGTTGATTAGTGCATCTACAGAGGTAACAGGAAGCTCACCCATTGACGTACATTCAACTGATCTACCACCAGAAGAAATGCATAAAGAGAGATGAATCACATTCTTTAAACCCTAATCTGTTTTTCCAACTCTTGTCCTGTTTCAGCTTGCCCTCTGATTTACATCAATGGATTCACTACGCCTGGTAAGCATACAACATCACCACAAAACATAAACATTAACTAATCCCGTACAGAGTTTGTTAGCATTACTAAAATACTATAATGCCATGCTATACAGAGTTTCAATATTTCTTTTTGCATGGCTCATGTGTTTTTATCCCTTCCAGGCTTCAGGATGCTGGAGGCTTTCAACATCACAGACCGGACATTCGCGGACATGAACGGTGTGTCCATGGAGCCGGGTTCCTTCAACAGCTACATCGCCTACAGGCTGCACAAGGATTCCTTCCTGAACCAGCCCACCAAGTAAGAGCTGAGGCTAAATAGTGCTCACATTTATAAAATAGTGTGTATAGAATAGTGTGAGTCTCACATTGTGCATATTCCCAGCCTATTGTCCTTATCTCCCATGAACTATAGTCCTGCCCAGCCCACAAGTCCTTATTCATAATGATGTTCAATAACCTCAGGGTTTCCCTAGTGCCCTTTGGCAATAAGACCATAGCTATTTGTTGTTGCAGCTTGTGGAATATGAGGTGCTAGGAGCAAAAAGAAAAATGGGTCGTAGAATTAATAACTCCCTGGACCAGGCCCTCCTCCCGCCTATGTCATGCTGGGAGCAAACAAATCACCCCTGGGTCAAGAGCTTTGTCTCTTTATTAGGCCCCATTTAAGTGGTGTTAGGCAATTGGAGAACAGTTGAGTATCCAAACCTCTTCAGCATACTTTGTTAATATGTTTATAATGATACGTATTTCTTGTGCGTAGGCGCAGCCGTTGACTTAATGCGCACAAATGGAAACACTTCGAACTGCAGTGAGGGGAGAGGGGACAGAAAATACTTTCAATATGTGGACAATTTCTGCAAGGCCAGGGGGAAAACTGGCAATCATTTACAGGTTCTGCAGCCTGTATGACACACTGAATGCTGAACCATTGTAGAAAGATTTGATAGTCTTAGCATTAAGTTCTAAGATGTGATATTCTGACTGCTAGTGTAATGAGGGCACAGTTCTGATTCATGACTCATCACGATGTATGTTTTTTTAAACACTAACAGGGAGATCCATCCGGAGGGTCTTCCCCCATCTTACACTATTATCCTGCTCTTCCGCCTGCTGCCGGACACGGCCTCCGAGCCTTTTGATATCTGGCAGATTGCCGACAAAAACCACAACCCAGAGGTCGGGGTCACCGTCAACCGTAAGTCTCCCATCATGTTTTTGCACTCAGCTGGAGGGGGAAGCTGCTGTAGCTGACCCAACATATACGCAGCTGTACGCTCTTTATTGAACAACTTAAGCTGCTGTCTTCCTCTTTGTCTAGCTCTTTCCTTATTTACAGAAAGTTAAAGTTAATTGATATGATAGGCAGTACAAAGAAGGCAGTGGAAGCATATTGAAATAAATACCGTATGACTGACTTCAATCCACTGCTCTGAATTTGATTCTGATTTTGGATGTAGCTTGACTTTTTTATTCTATAATAGAAAGCCTTCATTTTTAAGTAAGTATCTTTTACAAAAGTGCGCTTGCACACATGGTGAATGCATGCAAATAATTACGGGCATGGACCTAATCCCTCCTAGCCTTCTCTTTATCCCTCTCCTCTCTCTACGACCATGTGTTCTCTATAGTCCTGTCTGTGCTTTGCGTGCCACCGCATCGTAACACACTGTCAGGGATTCATCAAAGACTCTTCTCTTTTCAGCTTCCAGCAAAACAATCACGTTCTACAACAAGGACACCCGAGGAGAGATCCAGAAAGCCACGTTTAATGAGGAGCAAGTGAAGCGGGTTTTCCATGGGAGCTTCCACAAGGTAAACACAATGCACAATTCTTAAAGAGTGGGTTACTGTGTGCACCACATAGTGATATTATTAAAGTTTGGCTTTAATAGGATAGACTGAAAATCCTGATTATCCTTTTCAGATCCTTAAACATACAGTGTATTGTTTTCATTGTTTTCACTTCCTTTCAACAGCCAGTGCCATGTAGCTGTATTGTGTTACCTGTCAAAAGATCCCTGCAATCTAGCATAGAGTGACGGTCTGCTGTCAAAGTGGTCTTTGGGCCTTTTTACGATTTGACATTAAGCTTTGTTTTTATTAGACCATGGGCAGTTAATTTGATGAATGGGTTGTGGAGGCTATAAATAAGTTTAAGGAGAGGGGAAATACTGATATCTTCGGTGACCCAGCGTAATGTGCAAGCTGTTACAGTTAGCCATGGAGGTCTGACCACATCAAGACCGGAGACTGTCCTGGTAGCTGTTAAGTGAATTCCAAACCAGTCTGCGCCTAACTGGATCAGTTTTTATTTGGGTTCAGTTAAGTTGAGTCGGGTTCAAAAATGGCATGAAGCATTTAGAGAATAGATACTCAAGTCTTTCAAATTCAATTTTTAGTGCCTAGTATGGGTCTCGCTCCAAAAGAATATCTTTAGAATTCTCCTGGCTAGTAAACATCTTCATCTTTCAAACTCCAGCACTTTATTAGGCTGGCTCTCTGTTACAATAAAAATTTGAAGTCTCAAGCCCAGTCTGAGATAACTTGGATAACCCTGATGATGTCATCAGGGTTATCTTGCACTGGCCTTTTCTTAGACTTGAGCAACAGAAGACATGAGACAGCTGTTTTCACAGGCTGAGTAGAACTCCCCATGACAAATAAACTGAAATTTGTGTGTGAAATCAGTGGAATGCCCCTTTAAACTTTTTGATCAAACTCTAGTGATTGAACATACAAAGACTGTAAGGATGCATTAAGGATACCTTTGCCATTGTGGAGACAAGAGTACCCATTATTGGCTGAAAAATGCAAGTATTGCAAGCAATGGATTAAAAGGTTAAATCCAGATGTTTCTAACTGTCTCTTGACTCTGAAACTGATCTGTGCCATCATCCACTCTGCCTTCCATGCAAGAAATCAAGATTGAGCTCCCCTTAGGGAAGCGCTTATTAAAAGATTCATTATCAACAGCTCTGCAAACAATCTGTCAAAACCTCTCATCTGACTTAAAATAACCACCCGCAGTGGTATTATTGTTTTGGAAACTTTTTGTTTCTCTTCAGTGGTTTAACCGCTACATTAGGCCCACATGCCAAGCTCCCAACTGTGATAAATAGCATTTGTATAGTAAGGATTCTCTTGTGGCTGCGGCAAGAGGTAAAACGAGACATCAAATGCTGTTAAGTCCAACTCAAAGCATTAGCGAATATAAAACATCCTCTGTTATGTTCCACCACAGTAGGGTGTAGGGAGTAGAACAATGAAGGACAGTGTACTGTATTTTTATACTGACCTGGATCGACTTAAGATGCTTGATTCATCTTTGGAGGAAAAATGACTGGTTCCAATGTACTCCAAGTCACGTCCAACTGCATTTCAGTTTGTTCCAAAGGACATTGTGCCCCTTTTTTAGTTCCTTTTCCCCCTAACACTAAAGCAATCAAAATGAATAACAACAAAGCAGGGTCTTATCAGGCATCAAAGTTCACCCACTTCCTGATATTAGTTTTTTGAACTGAGGGACTGATTAGAACGATATACTGGCCCCCAGATCAGAGCATGCTGTAAATGGCTTTTTATTTTGACCATTTAGCATCTACACAACTAACTGCAGGGTAACTTCAAGAATGAGACCCTGGAAAATGCTGGGTCAGGACTGGATATAAATGACATCACTACTGGCCTAGTTGGATGGCAGCCTGATCTGTGTGTGTTTTTGTGTATGTTTGTGTGTGTGTTTTCTCAGTCTGCGGCCATGGTGGAGACTTTAGTCTGAATGTACGCTGGGTGGCTAGTTTGTGGTGTGGTAGCTGCTGTTCCATGAATTGGCGAGTCTGCTGCGGTCTACCTAGCTGCTTATTTGCTGGTCTGCTGAGTAAGTGCCACTGCCGAATGCTGCGGCGGTGGGTGTGTTTACATGTTGTCAGAGGTTTCCCAACACTTTGTCCATGGCCATGTGAGAGTGTGTCTGTGCTGAAAGCAGAGTGACCGGTGATGAGGCTTGTCACAAATGGCAGCTGGGCTTATTGTCCATGTGTGAATAAAAACAAAAAGCCATAAAATCACATGCAGACCTTTAAGTTTTAGGTTAACCAAGTAGATCTTCAACTAAGGATTATTTTCATTGATGAATAATCCCCACATAACTTTCTCAGTTACCTGATTAGTTCTTTAGTCTGTAAAAGTGAGCAAATAGTAAAAAATGTCCATCACATTTTCCCAGAGTGACATGTCTTGTTTTGTCTCACCAGCAGTCCAAAACCCAACAATATCCAGTATCTTATCACAGTGGACAAAGAAAACCAGAAAATATGCTCATTTTAGAAGTTGGGACAGTTGGATTTTTGCCGCTTTTCAGAGAAAACAGAGAAAACTTAGTTGATTAATTTACAGATTGTTTCAGTTTTTTTCACACAAATTTGTTTGAGTTAATTTGAGGTCATTACTAGATGAGCATGTGGGAAAGCTCTCAAAGATGACTTCAGCAGATGCTAGCCACTCACTATCCCACTGGGAAATCCCCTCCCACACTGGAAGGGTGGGAGTCCATAGTGGAAACCCTCCCAGTAACCAGAGTGAAGAAGACATTTTCCACAAGTCACAGTGACTAGTCATGTGTTCAGAGTTACGTTGGTGGAGGTTTGAGAGTGGAAGTTGTTGTAGTGACCAGTCACTGCACTGTAGTTTGCTTCCATGCTCAAAAATACACAACCCCTCACTGTCCCTCAAGAAGTCTTGAACTCTGGCCTTTCAGACTTTCCTTTCAGGGGCTCAGCTGGGAGAGAAGGTTGTGCCAATACATGCATACACTAATTAAGACAGAGAGGGGGGAGGTGAATAGACATCTGCACAAAGCCAAAGCACTCCTTGATGTTGGCTCTCACCTCTTTGTTGGCCTAATGGATACTTTGCCAAAATGCCCACTGACTGTAGTCTTTGTGCACTTCATTTGTGACAGCTTTCTTTTAGACATGACAAAGTCTTCTTTCTTTGACCTCGACAAATAGACTCCCTGACCCTAAAAACCACACTAGAAATACAGGAAATTACAAATTAACTTCTCTAAATGAATAAAGAGACATATAAACATAGCTTTATCTGTGCACATGTGCCAGACCTGACATGGAAGCTTCCCATTAAGATGGATAAAACAGAAATCATCAGCCATATTGGTGATTTCACAATCAGTCTTAGCACTATTTGCCTTAATACATTAAAGTAATGGAGATTCTCAGTCTTAGTTACATAATTCTAGAGTGGACTCACACCTGCTTATTATTGCATGCATGAAATTAAGGCAGTGAGTTCAGGGTTATTAAAATGGAGGAGCAGTCGTGGCAGAGCCAAGAATAATAAAATCCAGTCTGATAGAAATCATGGAAATATGTCAAGTGCACTGGAGCAGAGATGGTGTCAGCCTGAAATCTTACCATATGTACTGTACGTGGAGTGTTGACACAGGGAAGCACAGCAAAACTTTCTGTGTTAACAACTGATGAATGAAAATTGTTCATCTGTCAACACTTCGTTGCAGAAGGACCTGATCACTTAGCAGCGAGCACCATCATCAGTGGTCACTAGAAAGCTACTTTTCCTCAAGTCTTGTTTTCCAATGACTGAAGTGTTTTTATTGTGTTTGCTTATTGGTCAGTGAGGTAATATATACATGCTCATTATTTGCCATGCCAGTATATCATCCAAAGTTGTTTTGGTAAGCCCTCAAGAGCATCATGGCATAATATATCCATGCCAGGACCCTGGGATAAACGACACCCTTCTCTCTTTGCGGTCCACCAGATAGTTTGTTCTGTTGCCAAGGAAGTCAACTGTAATTTCGTGATTGGTTGCCAAGAACTATGGCCTTAGTCTGTGGTTGGTATGGCTTTGTAGAAAGAAATGGTAGCTTGCTTTTCCTGACATAAAGAACGCTTGTCTGACTGTTGAGCAGGGGAAAATTTTGCAACTGTGAAGGGAAAGTATGGAAAGTGTAGGACTTTTGATGGCACACCGCAAATGATATCGTTTCAAGATGTGGAGCTGGGGTCTCTGGACAGGAAACTTCGAAATCTGGCACTTTGTCATTCTGTGTTGTTATACAATCACTGACTACAGCTTTAATGCTACACTAAAATGCCAACTGTTGTATATTTCCTTTTTTTATGGTCAGTTCATGTGTAGAGGGATCAAACAGCAGTTGTATGCCAAATCAGTAACTACTGTGGGGTAATGTATATAAAATGTATAATTAACATAGTTCTGCAAAGACTAAACAATTCCCCAAAATCTTGCAATTATGTGGAATACATTATCAGCGTCTTTATAAGTTTCAGACAACATGGTTAAAAAAAGGTTCAGTGAGATTGTTTCTACCCTTATGGTTACACTTTCTTAAAGAATTCTTTCTGCTCTTTTTAAAGGGCAATCATGCCCCTTCCAAATAGAAATGAATGCCAAACCCAGCTTTTCAAAAGCTCCAGTGTTCTTAGTAGTCCTTGCCAAGTAATTGTGTTGCAACAAAGTTGGCGGCTGTGAAGTATTGAGAGGACAAGAATGTTTTGTTAATAGTGCCCTCTCTCCATCCTCTCTCCCTCCTGCAGCTCCACATCAGCATCTCTCCAGAGAAAGTCAAGTTGAATGTGGACTGCCAAGAGGTGGCAGAGAAGCCCATCAAGGAGGCCAACAACATCACTCTGGATGGCTATGAAGTGCTTGGCAAGTTGGTCAAGTCTGGAGGCGGAAAGAGGCAGTCTGCAACAGTAAGCAAAATAAAAATAAAAAAAAGAACTAAAACTTGTTAAAAATTGCGAGGGCTCTGGAAAAACACGTTTGGAAGAGCATCTCACAACTTTCCAAAGAATGAATATCCAAAACCTCTTGTGCGTAGATGCACAATTAAGTTTTAACTGCTCCCAGTGACTGCTGGAAGGATGAAACCCCTCCATCTTTCTGATTCTCAGAGGGGCTCATTGTTGTCTGTTTTCAACAGTGCGCATTTTCATTGTGAATGGGAGCCATTTGTAACACCCTACAATGTTTTTCCCCCCTCTTCTGTTGTGTAGTTCCAGCTCCAGATGTTCGACATTATCTGCAGCTTGAGCTGGATCAGCCGAGACAGATGCTGCGACCTGCCAGCCACAGTAAGAACAAGTGTCATTGTGGAATCATATAAGTCAAAAGGTCATTTACAGGTGCACCACTGGATTATTTTTCCAGTTCTAGTTTCTAGTACTAGTAAAAGAAGACCATTAATTATGTTGTATATACTGTGTGCATGTATACCTGCTTCAGGGTTTACAGTCTAGGTTGTATGTAAAGTGGTATGTGATCATTAGGTGAAATGCATGGCTGATGGCTAGATTGCTGTTTGAAAAGAGAGTGCCTCAGCTGGCCTGAATAGGACCTTGTATCCTGTGTAATTGTGCTAATCGGACTGTAGCCAGCATGACCTCCCGATTACATGAAAACAAGTGCTCCTTCAGATCACAGAGCAGACAGTAAATCATATTTATTTGGATACACTATGTTAAATACCGGATGCGGGCACATTTATCCAATTATAAGTAATTCATCTATAATTTGCATCAGATATTAATGCATCACATCAATGACTGCAGTGTTATGTAACTCCTAATGTCAAAGACTCATTTCCAAAAATGTGGACAGAGCTTGCAGCTGTCTCTGAGTATTCGGTCTCAAAGCCCCCCTCACTGACTCTGCTGATTCCAGCCACATTTCGGCATGAGCCACTGTTCCATCATGACCTTTGCGGGGGTTTCTAAACTGTCTCCTCTTCTTAAACTACAAGCAAAGTCAAAGCCAAAGTTTGCCAGGATACTGTCACAAAATGACATCCAGGATTTTCAGTTTTACCCCTTGTATTGTGTAGATTGCCAAGACATGGTCTCAATTATTAATGGGTGTAAAAGGGACTGTTACGCTACTCCTCCCAATTGCATTCCCTCATTTATTTCTCTTTTTTAATTTCTGTATCTTCTGTCTTCCTTTTCAGAGAGATGAAGCCAAGTGCCCGGCCCTCCCCCACTCGTGCACATGTCACACAGGACAGCATCGGCCCTCAGGGACCCCCTGGACCTTCGGTAAAGACACTATCCAGACACATCCCACTACTGTATTGTGCCATCTTGTTTATCTGCACCTCTTCTTCCTCTGACACCTGATAATTCTCAGAAGTCATACATGCTTTTCTGACTCTGTGACTGCTGTGTTATAATGAGCGTACAGCTATAAAGACCATCTTGACATTTGCCTGCTATACAGCTTGAACTACAGTCAACTGAGGATGTCCTTCGAATCAGGAGTAGTATTTTCTTTTCCTCTGGAAAGAGCAGTAGAGGATGAGACCAGTGGCATGCAAAAAAAAGTGGGCTCAGGGAGAAGTGTCAAAAGATAAATGCCTGTCGGAAAAACAACAGTTAAAAAAGTCTCAAGGAGAAGTCTGGAATATGTGTGCTTGGTAACCTCACTAAGCCCCAGCAAGGATTTTGTAGGGCTTGGGGTTTTAGGGCTTTTGGAATCTGCTCCTGTTGTTACACTCACACAATGTTTTTGTCTCTTTGCCTTTCCAGGGCAGCCCAGGTTCTAAGGGACCAAGAGGAGATAGAGGAGAACCTGGCAGTGCTGTGAGTTACACTATACATCACTTTAAACATGTCATATATTCTTGTCAGTGTTTTTTTTTTTTTTTTCTGTTCTTTTACAGGCTTTAATTTCATAGCTCTTTTTACTGTAAATTAAGTGTTAAGCAAATAATCTGACTCTGTTCATAGCCAATGAAGCTTGCTGCCATTATCAGTAATGGTAAATCCACACATAATAAACGTCAACCTCTCATTGCCATGGTATTTTAGAGGCTATTATTGCTCCGCACGGAAATTACACACATCTGAATCCAGTTATTGAACACTGCTGTATATTTTTCCACAACTTGATTTAAAGGGGAGCCTATGTCAAGTACCTTAAAGGCCCGTTTCCCAACACTGTTAACATTCATTTTCTATATCTGTGCAGTAAAAAGTCTGATTAGGCCTGTCTTGGGGGGGTGGGGGTGTGTAAGAGATTGGCTATGTAACAGCTTTTGTTTTATGTCTGGGTAATGGTGTAGGGTTCAATGGGTCCACGTGGTGAGGCAGGACCTCCAGGCCCAATGGGACCGCCGGGTCCACAAGGCCCTAACGGACTGTCTCTACCTGGAGAACCTGTAAGTTTACCTATACTGCAAATCTTCCAGTATATGACATTAGGAACACAAAACAGAGAGAGGAAAAAGTGTCTGTGGTAGAGGGATTTTAATGTATATTTCAGACACTGTCAGTTATGATTAGTGCTCATATGTGCTGATATGAATGTGCAGTTTGTGTGAAAGTTGATATACAGTATTCTCTGTTGAAGATGCACCAATGAGTGGGATTTACAACTAGAGTCAAAACACATTACACTCCCTCTGGTTTGAGCCAGGCTACTGCTTTTTTATTTTCTTACCTGCAGATGTTCTTGTCAAAACATGAAATCAATCACAATCACAGGCTGAAAAGGATAAAACAAAAACTAAAGCGTCTTGAAAACCTCTCTTTTCCTCCTCCTTCTCCTCCTCCTCCGCATTCAGGGTCGTCAGGGACCAAAGGGAGATCCTGGAGACCCGGGACTTGCTGGTCTGCAAGTAAGTACTCCCCTCTTATTTTGTGGTTTATGAACAGGAAACAGGAGACTATCCATAGAGAGAAGTGCATACTACTGGAGCCTGGATTTGGTCCACATGGCAAGATTGAAACCACACTCAGAGTGGGAGGTTTACCATGCCATCCTCAGGGGAGACCCACACTCTAAAATCAGCCCCTTTGATTGACAAACAGTAGAAGGCCGCTGATGCAGTTAAATTATTATGAAGTATAGACTCTTGTTACCAAAGGGGAAATAGGGAATGGAACATGTTCTTCTTCCCCAGCCTCGTAATTGAAGATGACTGTGACTTGGTGAAGATTTAAAGGCTCAAGTCTGAGCATCTTTGACTTACAGCAGATGTCATTTGGGGGAGCTCTTGGATGAAAAGGTCAAAGTTAGGACTTCTTAACTTTTAGCTTCTTCAGATTGTTCATATCACTAAATCCATTTTTCATTCCATGGGAACTTTTTGGGGCAAGTGTATTTTCAAGCGCGCTGGCATTACATAGCCATCTCTTGGCCGAGCAGCCGTTCATTCATCCAGCTGAGGTCATCCAGCCAACTCCCACCATTCAACGGGAGGGAACATCAGCGCTGGATATTCTGGCCTCTGAATAAGCAAATTCAGACATGGGAGAATCTCATGATCTTCAGAGCTTATTGGCAGCATTCTGTTGGTTACCTCACATAGTAGAGCTTACTATAACAGCACTGTCTATCCACAACTCAAGTAGACATGATGTGTTAACTGACAAGAGAGAGATTGTTCCAGTTTTGAGTAACAGGGTGATATATTATCTTTGGCTAAATAACTAGGAGACTGCAGGTTTTTTTTCTGTTAAGTTTAGTTCTACAGAGGCATTGGGGAGCTGTATAAATATGTTGTTCCTGATCATTAGCATTTGATTAAGTGTGTCTGCTTTTTTTCCCAGGGTCCTCCCGGGCCACGTGGTCCTCTGGGCCCCGTTGGACCAAGCGGAGCGCGGGTAAGATCTACCTCCAGTGTACACACTTGTGTTCAGATCCTACAAATGGATCCAACACTCACTTAAGCATATATTCTGCATGTGATCACCCACTTAGCTTGTCGTGTACAGAAGTCCTGCCGTTACACTGCAGGTTCCAGGTTGCGTCAGCCAAAATAGTACTTATAAATGTAATTTCAAATGACAGGCTGGAGGCTGAAACTAATATAAAGTCATGACACTGATGTATTGCATGAGCAGGGTCCCAGGTGTGTTGTAACCCACATGTGATTGTATGTTGTTTCTACATAGGGGCCACCAGGAAAGGAAGGACCATCTGGACCCAGAGGCCCGCCAGGGCCCATGGTGAGTGAGTGTGTGTGTCTGTGTGTGTGTGTGTGTTTGTGTTGTGCAGGCAAGAGCCAAATAAATATTCCTTGGAGCGTGCTTTACTTCCTGATATATCTATGACAATTTCTCCTCTGGCTCTGCAGTTGCACTCTGCTGGAACAGCACATAAAACAGAGTGCAGCCTCCACTGTTACGAGGGTGGTGCATGCATCTAGTTTTCTTCTTCTGTGGTTTGGTGGAGGTCTGAATCTACTTAATCCAGCCGTCATGCCAACAGGCAACATGCCAGTATAGAATTCACATGCACTATACCATCCTGAGCGCTCCAAGAGCCATTAGCAGTGCCCGATGGCTGGTGTGTGTGTGTTTCCATCTCCTCTTTTAGTGTTCTTGGCAGCTTGTGCCACACACACCCCCCCCCGTTCCCAACCACCCTACTACAGATGTCAAAGCATAGATCCCAACTTAAAGCTTGTTAAGGCATTAATAGGGAGCAGGAGTTAAACGATGCAGTTATGTTTACTGTGTAGTAATTTAAAATAAACACTACACTTTCTGTGCTTTTTCCTTTTTTCAGGGAAGCCCTGGAAATCCAGGTGTACCAGGAATTACTGGGAAACCAGGAAAACCAGGAGACCCAGGAAACCCAGTATGTATGACATAACAAGGCACAAATTGATGGCCACATGACAGAGTTTAGGGAAGGACAAAGTGAAGGATGATGTCACTGCTTGGTCTAACATATATATTTTTTGTTATCAGGGACCTGTTGGCCTTAAAGGAGAGAAAGGAGAGAGGGTATGTATTGCTTTTTACTGAATGACTCACACACCCATTATCATCCATCATCAATCAGAAAAGCAGTGCCACATCTTCATGAAAATGTCTTTGTTTTCCAGGGAGACTTTGCATCCCAGAACATGATGCGCTCCATTGCCAGACAAGTTTGTGAACAGCTTGTGAACAGTGAGCAAAACTTTTCTTAATCCTGAGGGAATTTTTATAGTTGTTAAAATGCACATCTCATCAACGTCCAACTGATTTTACTCTTCTTTTACAGGTCAAATGAGCAGAATTGATATGATGCTCAACCAGATTCCCTCTGGATATCGTAGCAACAGTCCAGGGCCCCCTGGTCCTCCTGGCCCCCCCGGCAACCAGGGATCCCGTGGAGAGCCTGGGCAACCGGGTCGAACTGGTTTCCCTGGAAGCCCAGGTTTACCTGGAAATCAAGGAGAAAGAGGTACATCATCTCTCCTCTTTTTTCTCAAGGTTTGGTAGTTCTACAAAGCAACAAGCTGAGAAATGATAAGCAAATGGTGAGCAATGAAATAATTAAGGTCATGGTGACATCGACTCTGTAGACTGTGGTGTTGGTCCAACATGAATGGAATAACAACATAAGTGCATTACCTTGTGTAGTCTACACATGATTCAAGTTAGCATCACAAAATATTATTAAATCATGAATGAATTTCTCCTCTCTCCTGTTCCTTGTGTCATACATGCCGTTTACATGCCCAAAGAGATTTTTTTTTCTTTTCTCTGGTTTATGTAGGTTTGCCAGGAGAGAAGGGAGAGAGAGGATCTCCAGGAAACAGTGTCAGAGGACAAAGAGGCCTAAGTGGTCCACCAGGTAACACGGTTCCCCTCTTTAGCCTGTTTTAGTTAAATCTCCCATCACAATGAGCCAGGAAAACACATTTCGTGTTGAACATTGCTCTCCAGCAGCTGCAGACAGTTTGCTGGTGTCCCACTGTTCTATTACAACTTAATCTTCACAATAAAGCTGAGTTCCATTGTGACAGCTTTTTCACCTTTTTTCTGGGCTTTTCTAGGACACATGGTACTCCCACTCCTCCAATTAAAAGGACACATTCCAACTAGAGGCTAAAATTTACCTATAGTATATATGACCTAGGCACCTTTGCTTGGGCAGCTGCTCCGCATAAATTCTTTGGAAAGACCCCAAACATATTCCCAATTCTTTCCTTTCTTGAGGATTTATGTCTTGTGTATATTGAGCTTCTCCAAACACAGTGCACATTTGAAATATTATCCGGTAAATGGAAGATATTTGCAATCGTCTGTAGGGAGACAATTTCACTGTGTACATTTTAGACAATCTCCAGTCAGTCTTCAGTGAAGGTCATGACGCATTTTTAGAAACCATTGTTAAATAAACGTTATTAGACTTATTTGTCAGTTTGAAAAAGGGCATAGCCTTTCCTCAGTTGCAAATGACATCTAATATGTCTTCTGTGGAAAACTCACCACTTCAGAAGATTTCCTTTCCCTAGGGATGCTATTGCAAAACAACAAGAACCTTGATGTCTACCCCACAACACTAAACACTGACATGTCTGTTTCTGTGAATGAAGTGAGAAACAACTGAGGACCAGAGGGTGGAAGTCCACACTGATGAGTCACTTTTTTGTGTGTGCATGTGTATGTGTGTGGGAGAATTGGATTGTTGTACAATGAGCTTTCTTTGGTGGCTTCATTGACAACACATGGGCTCACTTAAGAGAGAGAAAAAGAAAGAGGGGGAAAATTCCATCCTGAGTTTTTACCGTCTAGACACACGGGGCCAGGGGGTAACTCCACACAGCCCCAGACTCTTTTTTTTTTTTTTTTTTTGGTCCAGCTTTTTAATTGAGTCATTGTAAATTTTGAATTACAGTGCTGCAGCCCCGTGTTACCCCCACCATTTCTCCTGAAGATTTACAAGTGATATCAGTGGGTTTCTGTGCTGAGCTTCAGAGACTCCCCTTTTTAAACTGGCCTCACTCACCTTCCCTTTCCACTTTGCAGGGCCACCAGGCGAGTCAAGAACAGGACCCCCTGGTCCTACTGGCTCTGCTGGGCCTCGTGGCCCTCCAGGTCGCCAGGGTACTCCTGGGGTGAGGGGACCACCAGGACCCCCTGGTTACTGCGACTCTTCTCAGTGTGTTGGCATTCCTTACAATGGACAAGGATACACAGGTACACTCAGTGCTGCCTAGGTCCTGCATGGTACTACATTAGATAAAAGACTAAGTGTATGCAGACTAATGACATTTGCAACTCAGTGCACTACCTCTTTCTTTGATAATGTATGGAGATATGAATGTAAGTGTTCCACAGTAGTGAAATTGAGCAGAATGTTGTTAACTAATTTTCAAGAGTTTTGTTCGCTAAGCTCCACCCCCTTAGTTACAGTTGCCATGCCTATAAAGCTTTTCATTTTCACATGGCACATATAATGCAGTTTAAAATAATAAAGATTGCAGATTTACCAACAAAATTTGTTGTCATTTTTGAAACAGAGGTAGACAAAAGTAGGTTTGACATTTCTTTTGATTTTGTTGGCTGGAATGACAGCTGTCACTGGCAAATTTTATCCACTGTAGCTAGCAAGTGAATTGAGCTAACATTAGCACCAGGAGTTGTCTGAAAACTGTTTGACAGATTACTTTTTAATGTTTCTAGCTGACCTGTTTTAAAATGAGAACATGATAGAATGTTATCTCAGGAAGATAGCTAGCATCTTTAGTAGTTGCTAGTGTAGAAGATGTATAAATAAAGACATAGCATTGTTATTATTCTTAAATGGTTGTGCTTAATTGGTTAGCTTAGATAATTGGCCAGCAAGACATGTGGTGAAAGCTTGACAGACCTGCTGTGGCTAGTTACTAGCAGTGTTGCCAAGTTGCTAATAAGAAAGTCACTAATTGGTAACAGTGGTTACAATTGCTAAACTATAATTGGACAATTGCTGTTTGGGGGAGGGGTTTAGCGAACTATGAGTCTGGAGTTACTATATTTCAATACCTCCATACATTTGATGTACAATTTTAAAACTGGCATGTAAAGCATTCTAGCTAGTGGTGTATGATGACTCACATTCAATCAAATAATATGCTAATAACTTTGTTCCACAGAATATACTCACACGCTCTTTGAACTATTTTCAGGTTTGGCATAGTAAACGTTCTAGGTCACCTGTGCCGCTTACACTTTGAAGGCCTGTTTCTGAGATGTTTGCCCATTTGCTATGGGGCATGTAAGGATAATCACCATGGACATAATTATTGAACATTAAAACAAACGTGACAAAAGCCAATAAAAAAAAAAAAAAAAAAAAACAGAACGGAGTGGACTGGCACTAACATCATTTCACAGCTACAAGCTACAGTGATGGCAACCTGCTGGCCTGTTTGCATCTTGAACCACAAACCGTTGGGAAATCAAAAACAGAGACTGAGCATTTCTACGAAGGAAGGAGCATGTACAAATACCACCCAAAACAACTACTAACAAAGTGGATTTCATAACTGAAAGCAATGTTAATGTAGAGGTGATATGTGTAAATAAAACTAATTTTTTTTTTGCCTTGTAAATGATTGTATGAACCAGGACAATTCACTAAAAATCAAGTTAACATCTGTATTGAGCTTGTGCCTCATAACCCTCTGCTTACTTACCACCAGCATAACCTGTTTATGACGCCTTAAGTGACTTAAACAGCTCTGGCCAGACTGAAGCATGTTCCTTTTGTACTTTTAATCATCATGTTCTTTGTGTATGTTGGCCAAATCAGTGCTAAATGTTGCTCCCCTTACATTTCCATGTGTTTTTGTAGTATCAGCTGGTTATTTTACTATGTCTTATTATCCAATTGCTTGATGGATTTTATTGTAAATGTCACCACAACAGTTTTTTTATTTAGCTTTTTTTGGTACTTTAGGAAGCAATAGTTTGACACAGGGCATTTTTTGGAAGTCCATAGTGCAATATAATTTAAATTGTGCATGCAAAAGTTTGTAGAAGGAATCATTTTTTTTGATTGGCCATCCCGAATACTTTTCTAGCCAACCGCTTCCAGCCTGAACCCGAGGTAGTGTCTATACCTGTGGAGCCAGCTGGCGAGTTTGAGACAATACAATCACCCGGTTACTCACGAAACCAACGAGGAAAGAGATCACTACCAAGAGACAATACAGACACACTAGCATCATAGCTATGATAAGGAGTTCTCAGAAAGTGTAATATTGAAATGACTTACATCATCACTTAATGTGAGGACGAAGTGATATTCAGAACAAAACTAATACTTATATGGGTTTGATACCCCTGGCTATATTGAACATATATTTTTTTGACATGAGAAAGTTTAGCAAGATGACTACAAACCTACATGTTCATTCATTACAAACCTGTGTGCTTGCTAAGTGTTTCCCTTTAAGTGTCTGCTTGTAATATAACTGCAAGTGTTTACTGGACTCCAATGTGTAATGCACTAATCATGTGAAAACCAGCAGAAAGTATGTCGAAGGAAGTACAGTACGTATGGTTTTGGACACTTTCACACTATCCATGTTGTTTTTGTCCAGTTTCAGTATGTAAAGCTGTTTCAGATACTCCACTGTCAAAAAAAGGACAACTAATTTGATCCCCAAAGATAATGTTCATTGTGATGTTTTGTACGGCCTGTAAACCAAATGATAATCTGACTTATTGTAACAAACCAAACTTTTTTTGTTTTTATTTTCTTTTTGTTACCAAAGATGGAATTGCATGTTTGTGTTGTATATTTACTGAGGATTTCTAAGTCAGAATATAGTTGTTGTTTTCTATCAATGCAGTTTAGATTTGGTTGCAAGACTATGGACATAGAATTGCTCTTCTCATGTTTTAACTGCACATTTTGTGAATTCCACACAGCCTTATTTTCTTATTTATTTCTGAAACAGAAGAGGCATTTTTCAATAAAACTACTGAAAATGTAGTATTTGTTTTCATTTTCCAGTCATTTTTGTCTTTGACTGATTACTTCAACTTCTCACATTATCAGCACAGAACATTGTGTATACAGCCAAAACCACTTTTTGCACATTTATTACCAAAACAAAAAAAAAAATAAAAAAATAAAAATTGAAGGTCAGATCAACAGCTGCTGTCTAACCATTTTCCTTTTTCCACTAAATTCCTCTAGACGAAAGAGAATTCATTTGATCTCGAGTGACAAAACCTGTTCTTCCCAACATTAGGCCTTGAGGAGTACGCTTTGAAGTTTGAGCCTTTATTTATTTTGACAGCTCAAGATATTTTTGGGCCATCCAGAATGTCAGATTGTGTCAGGGCAACAAGAGGAGAAAAGAGGGAGTGTGAAAACAAACAGCTCACAATACCTAACTTTTCCAGCATGTGAACAACATCAGAGTCTTTTACATGCACCCACTTGGCTTTAATCCTATCAGCCTGTAATGATTATGCTTAGGTTTCCATGAGGAAACAATGCAAATGCAACTGTGCAGATACCAGATCTGGAAAAACTCACAGATTTCCATCCATTAAACATAACTAATGATGAAATAAGAGATATATGAGGTAAGGAACAACTGACGTCCTTTCTCCTTATCGTGATGAAATGAAAGCATGCCTGAGGAGGAGTTTTCACAAATGCCAGAGATCAACTGGTATGTGTGTGGGGTGGGGGGTGAGGTATTGAGGTCAAGATCACCACTGCAGGAAGGGAGAGATCCTGTTCAGAAACCCTTTCATTTCTTACCCTTATTTCCTGATGTGCGTGATCAAACCATGAGGCACTTTTGAAATATCTGGGAACCTCAAATAGAGTTTATGGACGTTTATATTTCATGAGAGAGGGGAATACTTGCAGGTGAAGTACAGTATGAGTGTCTGAACAGCTGGTACATGTTAGTCATAAAGGAGGTGGAGGGGAGGCTGTGAAAACACTTTGCATCCAAAAAAGAGTTTATGTGAGAACAAATGAAAAAAAAAAAGAAAGAAAAAAAGAACTGGCTGCCATGTAAATCTCTCTTTAGCAGTACATTGTCATATATGATAGAACATAACAAAACCCACAGCTATGGTCTCAGTGTGCACTTTATGGAGTGGCTTTTCTATAAAGCTCCCTTTCATTTATAGTGCTTACCTCAGAGCAACTCTCGCTGAGACATATCGGCCTGGTTGAAATATGTTCACACCTGTTATAAGTGATACGCTGTTCAGACTGTGTCTCAACATCAGGCTATGATTTTTGTTTTGGCGTCATTCTATGACTTTGTCCAAGACAACACTGAAGCTTTTAATCCCCCCCCCCCTTTTTCCACCACAACCAATCACACTGTGTTTCCCTCCAAACTCACAAAAAGCTGTCTTCAGTGATGCCTGATACCATCCTCACTGTAACCCCGTCTGCGTTCTGTCCACTGATTTCTTTGAGTTTGTTGACAATCCAGCATGCATCTGTGTTCACTTTGTGGCAAGAGTTTCAAGTGGGCTGCTCCAGAGTCTGCGGTTGTTACAGATTTGAACTAACTCCTGTTTTATCTCCAGTTGTCCTATTGCAAACAGCAGACTAAGCGTCTCTTCCACAGCAGTTGGTTGGGTATGTAGCATTTAATTCCAAAATTAAGACTTCAAGGAAAAGTTGACATGCATAACATTTACAGAGAGTTAGATGAGAAGATCAATACTGCTCTCCTGTCAGTACAATAAATACGAAGCTAAAGCCAGCAGCCAGTTAGCTTAGCTTAACTTAGCTTAGCATAAAAACTGGAAATGGCAAGTCCTTTTAACATTCAGTTTTTGACTTGCTATAGAAACAGCTAGTCTAGCTCTGTCCAAAGGTAACAAAATCCATCCCCATCTTCTGTAGGTCACTAGTGTGCATTAGAAGTGCTGATAGAGCAGATCTAGGCTAGCTGTTTCCCTCTGTTTCCAGTCTTTATGTTAAGCTAAGCTAATTGGCTTCCATCTGTTTACCTGCAGTTTGCAAATGGAGGTTAAAGGGTTTTACTCATTTTCTTTAAGTACTGTGAAAGTTAGAGATTCTCAGACTCTCTAGTCTGACGTCTCACATTGTTGCAGTATAGAAGCAGCAAATTCATATCAGCCGTGTGATATCAGCATTGGCATGTCAAAACACAGCCAGGTTCAAAGAAAGCAAAACTCACCACAGCAATTCATCAGTTTTTGATTTACTGAAGAGCTGTGTAATAAAGTGAAAGTTTAAAGAATACTGCATGACATTTTTGTATCTTATTTAAAATAATTTACAATACATAATTACATTTCATGCCATTAATCAAGCAGGTAGTTTTATGGTGAATTCTTGAATTCTTGAGTTTTATAAGCATTAAATGCCATAATACAAATGAAACCATGCATGGGCATTGGGCCGCACATGAGATGAATGAGTCTGGTCCTGAAAAGTAATCAGAAGTGACTGAAAAGTAAAATTTTATTTGGACTTTTAGGAGCGCCATGAAAGCACTAGCATGAGAACTGGTGGGATGACAGATGAAATAATGGAGATCACATGCAACAGAATGTAGAAACATGTGGAAAGTTTTCATATTTTCATGAAAACATGTTGTAGCTCTGCTCATAATGTAACCTGCTGCACAGTACATTAATCATTACGATGCAAGCCTTACATAGAGAGAGTGAAACATCCCCCTGGCAAGGGAAGGCAAATATAGATACATGTTGATGTAATGTGTCAACATCACAACATTTACAGGGTGGTCATTTACAGGGTGGTCAGTCAGGCTCAATATGTCTCTTTAAAGGAGTAGTTCAACATTTTTTTGAATATTTAGCATACAGACTTTACTAGTATAAATCTTCTCACCTAACCCGCGGCAAGACAGCAAACCATGTAAGGGTACAAGGAACCCAAAGTTTTATTCAAGGATATTTCAGCAGGGTGGAAACTTTAGCTTCACCTGGGCCTAGTGGTTGAAGGATGGGATCCATGAGACATAAACTAACATATCAGATATACTGTCTTTATACAAGAGTTGAGCTGAGGTTTCGAGCCTTCAATGGGATAATGAGAGAGGCTGACCAAATGCGGCTTTTTGAAGACCAGTAATAATAACGATTTTATTAGATGGCCTTTGCAACATGCCAAGTCTCTTGCTATGATTTTGTGTTTTTTTTTTATATTCCAAAATCCCCCCCCCCCCCGAATATGACTTTTGGCAGGGTGGACAACCCTCTGAACCAGTATTTCGACTGTGTGACACTCCAACTTTCCAGTAAAATGCAGTAGAATAATTGATTATTAGGAATACTTTTGTGGAATCCCATCAAAAAGATAATAAAATTAATTTACAGTAGGTTATGACCTTTCTGTAAATGGTACTATCATATTATATTGTATGTAATCTCATCTTTAACATGGTTTGCAAAGGGAATCACTGCACACAGGAACCAGATACAAATGCATATGAACTGCTTTACTTGAAACAGCCACCCATTAGAATGGAGTGGCCATGATTCTTTGCTTGCCAACCAAAACCTGGGGAAGGAATGAAGTAGTCTTTTTGAACTTGAAGGGGGGTTGACTCCTCAGAGGGCAAATATTCAGTCAGCATGCAGACAGTAGGTTTCCACTGACTGAGATGCCAAAAGCAACAGCAGAGCAGCACTCCCCTTTGGATAAGGGAAGAGGACAGCCAACAGTTCTCCAGCTGACCCTGTAAAAAAGGAGCTTTGGTTGTGAATTATTCCTCATAAAAAAAACCCATGTCCTTGTTTGCCCCGTTACCTGTCACCAAAATGTCCCCCAAATGGGAAACAAAACAAGGAACTATGCAATGGGTTTTATAGATAAAATCACTCTTCATCCCTTCCAATGGACCCTATTACTTCTGCCTATAGTATCATATAACTTATATCACTAATGAAAAACACATGTGACTCTCAAAAGGAAACTTTGAAAGCACTTCAAAATGAGAGTCCAGGGATTCATCAGCGTGGTTATATCTCAGTTGTGGTTGATTTCACAGCACCCATTGTTACTGGTGATAACAGCATGTGTGGTTCAATACGACAACAAAAACTCATTGAGCAGCTACTTTGTCGGGAACACAACACATGTATGTGTTTACAGAGCAGCAAAACAAACTCATGTTGTTTTAATAAGCCAAGAATAATTCTTCCCGCGATCTGATTTTATTCTGCACACCACGCAAGTAGTTTTCCACACAACAGAGGGACGAGTTAAGGAAGTGGTAACTTTGCTCAGAAGCCTACAGCTCCTCCTTGCAAAAATTAAAAATGATCCACTGACAAAAGAATATGCTGCAGGGATCCCTTTCACAATAAAAGCCAACCCATGTTTCTCCAGTTGCTTTGGATGTAAAATCTTACGTTTGTATTAACATTAACTTAATGTAACTCTGATATGGCTGTGGTAAAGTGAACAGTAAGCAGTGAGGCTAATATCAATGAAATGAAACTGAAAACACTTGTTTGCACAGATTGTTTCCTTGGAATGCCTCATGCAATCTAAATGCAGTATGGCAATGGCTGACTCCGCCACTAAAAACAACAACAAAAAACTCTGTAATGAGATAACAGAAATGAATATTGAATGGTTGGTCCGGCAGACCTTAGAAAGCATCAAGGATTATAAATTAACTTTGACTATCGCACAAAGCAGGAGTTTCTAAAAAGTCCTCCACCCACCTCAGTGCTTTACCCTCTGTTGCAGGAAGTAATACATGGAGAGCCCAGCTGCGAAGATCACTGATTGGAGGCCAACAAGTGTTTTGATTCCCTTGCCTCTCCCACAAAAGGTTGCACAGATATTTACGAAACGTCCGACCTTTTTGCAGTGTGAGCTGTGATGGTGTATTTATTGAGCGACAAGGGTGGTCTCAGATGCTTTGTAGTTGTGACTACAGGACTAATGAGGTGAAACCCATCCAGGGGATCTTTGTGAACACAAGATAGTGTTATGAAAATCAACATCTTTTTGTATCTTCAATTCATCCAACAGTGTGAGTGTGGATGAACCTGTCTATAAACTGCAAATTCAACATTCTCCTATAGCTTCTTTCCTCCTATTGTTAACCAGTTTACACATTTAATCTTCTCTTTTGGAGGCTATTTAAATGCTCCCAGGCAGCTGTGAAATATTTTATTGGAATAAGTCATCTCAACTTTTGACATGGTCCATCTGCTTCTATTAGAGCCCACTTATTTCATCCTTATTTTCCACTGCTTTCAGCCCAGTGAGGTTTTATAGCATTACAAGCCAAATGATGCAGAATTCAAGCGTCATGTGGCAGCTAACAGCACCTCTAGTTAGTATTTCTCACTAAAGACATCAGACGTCCCAACGCAGCTGCTTGTCAGTATGATCTAGCGTAAGTCAAAAAATGAAGTGTGACAAACATGTTGGGAAAATGTCATCTGTGTCATCTTGAATTGGTTAACTTACAACCACTTGTAAATATAGAAAAACCCTATTTTTATGGGAGAACTGAGGAAAGGTTTAGTTGTTTCTAAAGTTTGTGCCACGGTAAATATCTCCTCTGAAGTGGTCTGGAACAGGACACATGTATTTATGCAGTCAGTTGTTGAATGTAAGATAAGATGGGAGCAAATTAACAATATGCCTTGGAGCATGGAGTATGCTGTGGGGACAGGATACAGCCGCATGACTTCATACTTTTTGGGAGAGAATGCTACAATAAACAAACACTTAATGATGAACAGATATCTCAGTTGGTGTTCCACACATCTCTCCACAAAAATGGGCAGAATGGAATAAAACATCCTGACAGATCTGTACTGAAACAGGACAGAAGAGTCCTTTTAAAGTGAGAGTGATTTTTGAAAGGTTAAAATCAGACATTTTGCCAGTGACATCATCTAAATCTGTGTTTTCCAGTCTTCTTGGCTTTAAAATGAAACAATGTCTACTCACAATCCCTCATCACAGGATGCCTGACGAAGTCAAAGTAACTAGGATTTCTAACTGCAAACCATCGCTCCTTTGTGAAACATATTTCACTCCAACTAAGGAGGTTAAATAAAATTGGATGGTGCAACACCACTAATAAGCTATGATATCTTCTGCTATTTTGGACCATTTGGCTCTTCAACCCTTCAAAGGTCAGCCCTGTCAAGACAGATTAATTTTGTCTCCTCAAGCAGATCCATTTTCAATTCATTCTAATGGAATCGCTACAAACAGAGGTAAGCTCAGGCCTCCCAGCTCACTGATACTCATTTGTTTAATCCGTACAAAAATCAGGGCAAAAATAATAAGTTGTGGCTTTGCAAGGCAATACTACCACACTGTTTCTTGGCCTGAGGCAGAGACTTCCTGGAGTTGTCATTGTGGGGACTGTGTGGTGGACTTTTCTGGACTGGTTCTGCCTCTTTCCAGTCTTTGTGATATGGTAAGCTTAACATCTTCTGGGTATAATTTCATAGTTAACAGAACAACACTGAGAATACATAGAACTTCTTAGCTAACCCTTGGCAAGAGATGTATGTACTATTCCTTTAAGCATTTTCAAAGGCCCTGAAGATGTGAAATTATCCAGTATTTCATTTATTTTAAGAATTTCTTTAACCCACAAAGTATCCACCATTTCACTCATGTATTTTAAAGACTTTTAGGGGCCTGAGGAGTTTAAAGTATCTGGTATTTCAAAGAGAAAAAAATGAGAAAAGTAATAATAAGACTTTCTATAGGTGATTATTTTTAACCTTTATTCTTTCAATCAATCTGATGACATCTCATATTTATCCTCAGATTGCTTGGAAGGTCCGACCCTGAAGGTACCACTGATCAAAATTAATCATGGAATTTTTTCAAGAAGTGATAGATGACCTATTGTAAACCCTAAAATATGAGGTGCTCTGCCAGTTAAATTTCAGAATAGCTGGAATGGAGTTGACCATTGTAACAGTGAGTTCATTCAAACATTTGTGTGGGTGATAGCGTGGGGGCCTGTCTGTGTGGGCTTAGACAGTCAGTGCCTCACTCCCCAGAGGGCTGAGGGGAAAAACGCTTACTGAGGGTTGCCTTGTGCTGTGTCACTCTTTCCTTACAGCAAAACTTTGAGAAAATCCTCTCCAGTTTCCCCTCCAGGCTGCAACAGCTGGCAAAGCAGCCGTCATGGTGACCTGCGAATCCCCACAGGAGGAAGAGTCTCCGTGACTCAGCTCCCAGAGGTGTCTGTGAATGTCAGTGAGAGGAGGGAAAGGGCCTGCTGTGCTGGGAAACACTGGAAAAAAATAAAGAAAATATGAGTAAATATGGGTTGTGTTTTCATTCATTCCTTTTTTGGCTGAGAGGAAATTAGTATAAGGAATACATTTGTGTTGTGAGTTAGTTAGAAGAGATGAGAGCTGTTTAAATGTTCACTCATTACATAAAATATCTTACACCACTTATCGTAATTACAAAAAACACACACTGAATAAAGATTCCCACATTTTAAGATGTTTTGGCTTAAGAAAGGTACCAGAGGAAAGTAAGGCAGGTCATCATAACATTAAGATTCATCCACAGATTCATCACAACACAGAAAATGTAGT
Source organism: Lates calcarifer (assembly GCF_001640805.2). Lineage (NCBI taxonomy): Eukaryota > Metazoa > Chordata > Actinopteri > Centropomidae > Lates > Lates calcarifer. Next base: position 8,488,566 of record NC_066851.1, read on the forward strand.
TGAAACCCAGCCATTACAGTCATTGCTGATGGAAACAATGCTGACACTCAATGAAGTGGGCTTCATGGAAAGGTTTCATCTTCTGCTGACTATAAATCTACTCACTAAATTTCATGGCAATCTAGTCGGTATGTTTTGATATTTTGGCCTGATGGTGGTATGGTATTACAAATGTCTTTGGATGTTGCTCATAAGTGAAGGTAAGATTGAACACAAGATAAGACAAGAAAGACAGATTGGTGGCACATCAGTCCTCACCTAACAACACTGACCAAGACTGCAAATACAAATTGATGAAATTCGTTTCCTTTGAAGAGTGGTCAGGTCTACCTATAGAAATAGGCAGTCAGACATCATCTGGAAGGGTTTCTAGAATCTAAACAGAATCACTAATCCCTCTTGAGATACTCCAGTTGAGTTGGTTTGGGCTCCTGATTACAATACCTCTTGGACCCTGGGACCCCAGGGTGGACCCAGAGCACATAAGAGGGATTACTCATAGGATGATCTGGTATCCCTCAGGAAGAGCTGAATGACATAGCTAGGGGAGAAGGATGTTCGAGCTACCATGCTTAGCCTGCTGCCACTGTGACCCAAACCTCAGATGAGCATCATAAAATGAATGGATGGAATGGTTGGTTGTAGGGGAAAGGTCATGAGGTCAACAACAAGGATCTCTCCTTTAGAAATCACAAAACCTAAAGGCTATTAATTTTGTCATAGCCAAATTGGTCAAGGGAATGGTATGGATGGTATGATAACCATCAGAAGTCTCTAAATCAATGAAATTTATTGTTCTTCTGGGACCATGAATTATTTAGTGAGTCTAGTCAGATGAGTGGAGAGTAAGAGTAGAGTTTCTTTTTATTTGAGTGTTTCAATTATACTTTACAGGTTTTCCTGTTTTTCTGTGTCAGAAATTTGTCAGATAAGTCCACAGACTCTACCTTAAACAGAGTCTAAATTGAATTGTCATCTCAACTTGCTCAGAAAGTCCTGACATCATGACAGATTGGAGAACTAGTTTGTTTTAATTCTAGCTGGGAGAGCAGCAGTTCCCGTCCACAAAAATGACACCAGAATACTAAAACTAAGGCTTCACTTTTTTTTCTATAAGACTGAGAAAACAGGCCTAATTCCATCCATACACTGCAGTTAACAAGTAGAGAACAGCCAACAGAATAAAACTACAGGCACAGCAGTCGTTCCATGTGTCCCTTGCTGGTCATTTGGAGGTACTTTACAGCTTCACACTGAGGTCATTGTCAAACGTCTCGGTGGAACATGTTTGAAAGAAGTTTATCTGTGTCATTATCACAGATAAAAATGCATAAAATTATAATATGAATCATTATGTTTCTTGTGTGTTTCCTTTTTTGAACTCTCCCCACAGAATGACTAATTTCTTTCTCAGACTTTAAATGAAGAGGGGGCGACATGATGGAGGTGCTATGAGGCCTGATGGTCTTCATCCGTGTGGGAGGGAAATTCCAAGTGGATGATAGTGGAGGTTTTATAATCCTGTTCCTATCAGTGATGGATTTCACAGACGATCGCTGTCTGCTGTTCACTGCTGTGCTGTTACAGAGAAACCGGATGACAACTGGAGGAGTTGTGGTCTTCCCACTTCCACCCCCCCTCTGTTTCCCTCAAGGCATATACCCCCTCACCAAATAATGTGTACAGGCAGTGATAGGTCCTGTTTGTAATTAGTTTTAATAGAAAAAACACATGCTGTGTATATTTTGCCGAGGTGAAACACAATTAATATAGTTATACTTAAAATTTGAATATAACAACATATAAATAATTGTTTTACAAATTATTGTGTTTTTTATTTGATTGTATAGGCGAACAAAGTTGCAAAAAAGCAAGCATTCATATAAAATACTTTTACATAGCTGCACTCTGATAGCTTCCAGGCTGTGTCCAAAAACACTCCCTCATTCACTCATTCACTCATTCACTACTCCCGATACAATGGACACTCGATAGTTTAATCTTAGTGACACTTACTAGACACTTAGTAATCCTCGTCATTTTACAACATCACTGACAACTGTAGAGACACACAACAGTAATTTTAATCTGTAAAATGCAGCGCATTGTGGAAATCTTAACAGAAAGTGGTGTACATGCCATGGACCACTTTTTTTTGTTTTTACTCTGTTGTGAAATTTTGTAGGGCACTATACAGTGTATAAATTTACACACTCAGAATTTGGATACTCTAGATAGTACAGTTTACGTCAGAGCAGTGAAACATGGCGTATAATCCTTAAATTTGCTCTTGTATTTTTGGTTTTGGAAAAGATTGGAAGACATCACTATTGAAACGTTTTAAATGCCAAGTATCATTCTTCTAAGAGCTCCATGCACTGTTTCAATGTGTGAAGAAATCCAAATTTTAACAGGTCTTCCATGCATAGTTACAGATGCTAAATTGTGATTGGATGATCATTGTTAAGGGGAGGGGTTTAGCAAGCAGCCAATTAGCAAATCCTACTACCTATTCATTATCATGTTGCGTTTGGCCCCAGTCAAAACAAGTCTGATACACGATGTTCTTTGCTCATCTTGTTTCGGTATGAGTTGAACAGTTATGCCAAAACACAGCATAATATCCCTGTAATTTAGTCTAACTACTGCAATTAGGGCCAGGTCTTTCTGAAACAAGATTAATCATTATTCTTTAATGGTCTAATAAATCCTCATCTGATCAACAAGAGCCTTTTCTTCTCATGGCTTTACAGTTTGGAAAGACAACCCAGTTCTGGAGAAGCACATACCAGATACAGAACTGCAAGTCTATTAAAACTATTTGCAGTTATGGAAATAACAAACTAAAGATTAATCAGAACCAGTCTGATAAATAAGATCCTGCTGTAGTTTTGCATAAAACTAACATTTTGTATTTTTATGATTCATCAGAACAAAGCCAGTTATTTGAAGCGAAGCCTGATGTTTCTCTTCACTTTGTCGGTGCTTAATTTTTTTAGCAAAGCACATGCTGACATTTTTGCATGATTCTGGGAAAAATGCCGCCCAGTAATCTAATGGAAACTCAATCACTGGTTTAAACTGATTAAGGCTGAGAGCCTTATTCATTTTTACTGGCAGTTTGACCATTTTGCCAGGGTTAATCACATTTTCTGTTAAACTGTTTTTGCACTGCTGGTGAAAAAAATGCACAAATAGTCAAATCACTGTGTGATCTCATGATGCTTTTAGAATGAATCATGAATGGAAGGTTTTGATGTCTGATGAAGTTTGTAATTTGGGCCTCATCCTCAGCCCTAGATGTCAGCTGACTGGTGATTAAGAGGCTGTTTCTGTGGTTTGGTGGCTCTGGTTTTGCCCTCAAATGTATTCAAATGGCAGCACTCAAGAAAATATTATACTGTAAAGGGAATGACTTCTTTTGAGAAGTGAAAATCTGCATAGAGAGTGGATCCACATGAACGTAAGCACTGATGTGCTTACTGTAAATTTTTACTCTGACCCAAGATGTAGAGGATAGGTCTGGCAATATTTCTACTTCTTTTTTTTTACAATAAAAAGTCCTAGGATCCCAAAACCGACAATGAATCGATTCTACAAAAAGTGTAGCCAAAGCCTGTTAAGCCTGTATGGTTATCCTCTATGCTTTAAAGCTCTGTGTTTGTCCAAAAACTGCTGAAACCACATGAATGAGGCACATATTTGTATTGAGTTGCATTTTCCTCCATTATCATGAACATAGGAATTGTAGTTTCTACTCAGTCCCACACACATTAGCACCCACAACAGCTGATAATGGTCCTAATCAAATGCACTATTTATTTCTATTTGTGTAACATAAACCTGCAATGCCTGTCCCATTTAAGAAATTACTGGGCCTTAATTAAAAAATTAAACAATATTTGTAGAATGTATTTTTAAAGATTAACATTTTTGGTACAATCTAATTGGCTGGGAGATGACAGCAACAGACAGGGTAGCTAAGACAGAAAAGTTCTTATTGCACTGTTCCAGTGTAAAATGATCTGACGATTTTATGGGACATTTCAATACACTTCCAGTGTGTAGGCAGATATGATGTGGCGTATTGGCATTTCACAGACAATTCATGTAATTATCACTTGAAGCATAGTCTAGTTAAAATGTTTATCTTCAGTCTCTCCAGCAGATCTTCACTCACTGGCGCCAAGAAACAGGTAAGATGATAACGTGAAGGCCTTCCATCTCTAAACCCCTCAGGCTCTCCAATTGTTCTGTCAACACTCATCTATTTTCACTTTCTATAGATTTGTGTAGCTTATTTTGTGCCAAACTGTACAGTAGTTGGGGGTTTGTTTGGGTTCATGGGGCTTATTCATTGCTTTCTGTATAGATTTTGACTATGTCTTCATACTTTTGGAACTTAAAGGGCCAAACTTTCTTCTTCTCAGGCAGAGTTCAGTTACAGGCAGCAGACATCAGAGAGTCCCAGCAGTGGAGGTGATTTTCTTGTCTGCGATTTTCCTTTGTTTAGCTTATGGGTTTAACGCTTCCTTCTGGGCTGTTGTTACTGTGATTCCACCTCAGAGGCTTGTTACACAACTTGCCCACTGAAACTGATCCTGACTCATTAAACTTGTGCACCACAAAGTGTGCACCATGTAAAATATGGCTCTGAGCCAGTGTATCATATGTCCTTTGAATCTTTCCTATTTCTCCTCCACTTTGACTTGTCCAACAATCAGAAAACTGTGAGAAAAAAAATTTAACCCCTGATTATTTTTGTAGCAATGTCTGCATGTTCATGTAACAGCAACAGGCTGTGATCCGCGGTTCAGTAACTTGGACTGAGCAGTTTCATGGGTCTGACCTTCTTCCTCCACAGAGTTTATTTTGTGGTTTTGTAGGCCTGTTTAGCTGCTACTTGTAGGCAGAATGATATAATCTGCAGCTACCACCTTCTGCTGTATTGTTCTCATGAGCCAAAGCAGGCAAAGACGTGAAAAATTACTCAGGAAACTTGAATCCATAACGCTTACAATGCTGTCAAGTCCAATTTTTTCTAATACCAGTCTTAGTGCAAACCAAATTCATGTTATTCATATTTTAGATATATGTATTCTAAATAGTTTAACATTTATACGCTTATTTGTTTGTTTCTTGCTAAATATTGAATGAGAAGAAGGTATAGGTACAGACAGGAAACGGCTACCTTATCTTGCATATAAATTAAAAACTGGGAGACAGCTAGCCAAGCTTACCAGTGCCTCCAAAGTGTAGCATAAATCTTCTCATCCAACTCTCAGGAAGAAAGAAAAAAAAGTCTAACTATTCCTTTAAACCACACAGTTTGTGTATGTCAGGTTTACAGTATTTAACAAGCTTATATCCACACTGTACACTGCAGATTTTGAATGTACAGGCTTGGAAATTGGCTTAAGGAGCTGCCAGTGTAAAAACAGCAATTACATTAAACAAGGGTGTGTATTGGAATATTTCTACTTTGGCTAACATGACTCAGTTTTTGGGCTTTGATTTTTTCAATAACAGCCAGAACATTACAGATTGAGCCTTCAGCTGGAGCTCTAGTCCTGGTCACATCACAGGACAGTGCTAAATACACGGCTGTCCCTCCCATTCATCTCTCACATACTGGATCCTCTGTCATATTTACTTCACCTATCTTTGAAAACACACCCCTCCCCATGTGTTCTCCATTACCCAGTTCTAGCTGTAGTATTTCAATGATGTGACTGAAGGTCCAGCCAGGTTTCAGCAGATGTCTTTGGTTTTGTTTCCCCCCACCCCGCAAGGGTTTACTTTGCACAACAGCTTGGATTAGATCGGAAAGAGTGCTGTTGAAGTGTACAGCATTTCCTTCTCCCCTCTGGCTTCACTTAAGTCTTGGTGCAGTCAGATAATAATCACTTTTCTCCCAGACTGATGAGGGATGTCGACAGTAACTCTTGCGTGATTCGAAGGTAGTTCCTGGCTTATCTTGGGGATTCCTCTAAATTAACCCGTCCCTCATATTATTTTAGAAGAACACCTGCACACAGACTCGGATATGCTTCAGGACAAGGTGATTTCATTTTCCTGTTTACAGATTAAAAAGTTATCATGATAAAAATGTTTTGCTTTCCCATAGCACTTTCTTCATCATCACAGACATCATAGCCTCACAAAGACTGAAAGAATGATCATCTGCCTTTGAAACTGTCATGTTGTTGGCTTTTCTCCGTTTGAGAGATGATCTGATCCTGCGCCTTTTCTTTGAATAATAGCAGTCTTACTTTAGAAGATAATCAGCAGAGACCATCTGCCCAAAGTCCATTTTAAAAAAATGATGTGATGTGCTGTGATGTGATATACTCTGCTCAAAGACATTTCATAACCACAGTGATCTGTTGGCTAACAGTGATTTGCAGAAGAGCGTGTCTACCTCCAATCCGAACCAGATAGCATTTATGTCTCAGTGGGACTACTATCAACATTTGGTGGTTCAAACCCCCCACCCCCCTACTCCCCGCGCATATAAACACACATCTACACAAACATATAGTTCTGAAGTTCATATAAACATTTCTCACAGTGTTTCAAATTTATCACGATAATGACACTAGGCCTACTATTAATCTCTGATGGAGAGGTAATTGATAACAAATGTCTGAATTTTACTGTATCGCCAAGATTTATGGCAGTTACATGGCAGTAATTTGACAGCACATTATGGATAATTTTCCCCCCAAAAAATTATTTTAGTAGCACAGATTGATGTTAAACAGCTACAACATAAAAATAAGTCCACTGGATATGACTAACATTGCTCTCTTAGGACTATGAGCATTTACGCAGTGTGTAGTGTAAGTTGGAAATTACCAAAAGTCAGGTCCTTGGATGCACTACACTGTCCAGACATCTTCGACCTCTGTAAGAAGGAGTTTATTATTTATTTGCGCAGCTGCTCTCTTTGGACTCTAACTTGGATATAGAGAGACCCCTTGGTTGGTTTGTCTCAGAGTTCAGGCTGAGAGTTCTCTGCAGTGTCCCTCTGCAATGAGTCAGCAGACGGACTTCCACCACTCACCAGACTGCGAGATCCTCTGGCTGTGAGCCACACTCTTCAGGCCACTAAGGCCAAGTTTATGATGACGGTCACTGAGAAGCTGCTTGTTAGAGGAACAGTGCTGCCTCCAAGCGACTAGCGAGTGGGAAAGTCCAGTCAGCCAGTGTGTGTTTGTCTGTGTATGTGTGAGAAAGAGAGAGAGAGAGAGAGAAATTAGTAACACATAAGGTCTTGTCTCCCATCCAGACTGCCAGCTCTCTTCACCATCACTGCTGTCCCAAAACCCAACAGTCTCAGCTGTGACTTATTTGAAAGTCTCTAAAGAGAAAAACATTTTAAACTACAAAGTTATACAAAATGTCTATGGGTCCATCCCAATACCCACACTTGCAATATCAGCGAGAATTAAGTGGCTACTTGTGTGACATATTTCTGGTATTTGCCACAGTGCCCAAAACTGGCAAACGTGTGGAGGTTTATGAGAGCTTATTGGGACACACTTGATTAATGAGGACAGCATGTCACTCATGCAAATACATTTACTCTTTGGCACACGTGAGCTTGGGTGACCTATTTCTGGAACAAATAAGTCAGATCAAACATACAGTCTTACAGTTACAAACAGATGACAGTAATAACAGACATGGGACACACACTTGCCTACTACTTGGAAATGCTTATGTGCATAATGTACTTAAGTGCAGAAGATGAGTTTGGGTACTGGGACAGATCTAGTGTGTTATTCAGGTAAATTCTAGACTACAAAAATGTCCCTGTAGCATTCCCTAATATATCTCTATACTTGAATCTGTATTAGTCCAACATCATTGTTGAGCAAGACCCCAAATCTCAGTTTGATCCTCGATGAGGGCCTTTGGTACATGTCACACCACATCAGCAGAGGCAAATGTATTCATTCAAAAAATTAGGGAAAACTCAAAATAATATCTCAACGAAATACCGTCATGTGTCAAAGTTACTGCTACTACAGATAAATAACTGATAGAAACATGCACTGGTGCACATTTTATTTCACAGAGTTTTCTTATGTTTGCGAGCCATTAACTATAAACCCTGTGTTTTGTTATGTCTAGTAGCAGTATGGAGCAATGTTTCAGCAAGAGGTTCCTGATTTTGTTTGTATCATGCACATGCAGGAAAATATGCGACTACTACAAACTAGCAAACATTGATCTAAACAATGTCAAAAAGTCAGCTTTACAAGTGTATTACAAGCAAGGAAATACAGACACTGTGGTATAAAGGATACATTCAATACATTCTGGTTAGAAACACTGAATGTAAACACAATTGGTTGCTTACACGAAAACTCCACAGAGCACCTTTCAGTGTGGGTATAATTTAGTGGGTGGGGCTTTGGAGGCAGGGCTAAAGTAAGCACAGAGGGAGATGACAGTAGGTCTTTTCACAGAAGACATTTTAACATGCTACAGTAGCGCATACAGTGTAATAAAATGAACAGTGGCTGGATTCCATTCAGCTGCTTCAGTTTCTGGGTCCTGATATTGTCCACGTTGGCTCACTGTCACACTGTGATGGGACACTTGAACAGAACAGAGCCATCATTAATGTTTTCAGTCAAACCTGTGATATCACAAATCGAAAGCACACTGCATCTGCTGAAAATGTCTTTCATGTCTTTTAAACTTACCTACAGCAGCTTTAGCGTTAGCCACCACCTGCATGTGAGGTCGTTTAGATCTAATGTGCTACATCTGTGATCGTTCATTAAAGAAAAATTAATGTGTTATGAGTGTGTGACACATACAAGTGTTGGGCTGCTTTGTTAATCAGCAGTTTTTGTTGGAAAACTGAGTATTTTTGGAAAGTGTAAAGTAAGACCAAAGTCTCTCCAGTGCAAACAGTGATGCGGCTTCAACATCAGGTAACTTTGGAGCATCAATAATAAAATCAGGGAGTTCTGAAATGTCACCTAAATCAAATCATACTGTTTCCACTGGCAGACTGAGATGGATGAATTGTGCATTTCTTCATAACTTCTTAAAGTTAATCCAACTGATGCTTATTATATTATAGTCAAAATATAGCAGCAAATATATAATCCTTAAATAAATCTGCCCTGGAAGACTTTAGAGAAGACAGTACAAAGGTTTACACTCAGTTGTGAATGATGGAAAGACTTAAGATGATACAAAAACAGTTAACCTGACAGTAAGGAGAGCCCAGGCAAGGAAAAACAAACCAGGCTAATAGGTAATGAAGGGAAGACTTGTGAAGAGAGACAACAAGAGTCATCTTTGAATGTATGCCCACTACCCACAATCCATTTTGTCTGTCACCTTGCCAGATAATGACCCATCAGACCACAGGAATAGCAGAGATGTTCTCACAGGGACCTTCTTCTTTTCCGACTTCATTTAATAGGATTCTTTGTCAAATGTAATGTCTGCTTTCTGTTAAATGAGGTGGCTGTGAAAAGTCTGCCTTGGCACTCCGCTGTGGTTTTACACCTTTAAGTTGTTATTGATTTATTTATTCTCGGCCTGCGAGTCTGCCATGCCTGCTGTGAAGTATGTACAGAAAATGGGATCCTTGTCTGTGCAGTCAGGCACTGTCTGCTTCAATTAGAAATGTTCAAACCATAGCCGGAACTTTTTCCACTGTTTGCTCTTCATCCACTCACATTTTCCATCTGCTATGAAACTTTAAGCTCCAGCATTTGGGAGCAAGGAGTTCTTTCTTTTTGCTCTTTATTTAGGTAGAGGGAAAAAAGGCCAGACAATCTGTCAGTTGATATAATGATGCTGTGTTCACTTCTGCATCTCACATATCAGCCTAAATGTAATAACAAATTAATATCAAAATGCTCAGATGGCCTAGCTCTTGATTAGCATTTGAAAATACCCTAGTTTGTGAGAAGTTAGGAACCAGCAATGTATTCCTGTTGCTTAAACTAAATTGTGATTTTCTTGGCCCAAATTTGCATGTATGCCTGTAAGGCACAGCTGTGTATCTCACATTTTTATAGCATTTGCTCCCTCTTTCCACCCTCAACATGTCCTAACTGGCCATTTATAGATGCTTTGTAATTACCGTCTATCACATTATGCATCAGGAAAAAAAAATCATGAATCATTGGAAACCCTTTAAGACGTTCTCTTTTCCACAATCATTCCAGTAAAAGCTCTTTTTTTGGGAAACCAGAAATAGCAGAAGAGTGAATGTTTCTTTGGCGTCGAGCTTACATCATGATGTCAAGCTGGGCCGGAGTGCTTGTATCATTTTGGGTTTGGTGTCTGTAAAGCATGGTACCAAATGAACCATGGGGAGAATGGCGTTCATTCATTCTACTCCCTTTGGTCTTTAACCATCACTCTCATATGGAAATCAAAACTTTTTATTTATTCCAGGATTAGTCTAACTGTGTTTTAGGCAAATTTTAGTTTGGTTTAAATTACATGGTTTCTGTCAGAGACACTTATGTCAAAGGATGTGGGACTATTTGCTGCATAAATAGCCATATGCACTTTAATTTGGCAAATTTAATTTGGCATAAGTTTGACAAAAAGTGAAAGTGAAGCAGAGTTTTGTCTAGCTTTCATACTGTCATAAATTGTATTGGTAAATGCCTCCATGTACTGCTTGACCTGTACAGTAGATGATTAATGCTGTACTCAAATGTCTGGGAAAATGGCAATGATGCAAAAGAAGAGAGACTGTTAAATTTCCTGTGGGTAATTACATGCAAACCAATTCCTGTTTCATGCAATGGCCCTGGACATTTGGGGTTTCTCTTTGATGGAAAATTAAAAGGCTAACCCCGGCATTACACCATAAACTATGGGGGTACAATACCCACACTCCCAGAATCACTGCCAGGAATCAGGATTATGTCTTTTTTTTTTTTTTTGTTTAAACCATAATGCTCTTTCTATTCTCCTTCCCAAATTAGCTGAAGAAACATTGAACAGAGGGTGAAAGATCACTTTCTTCCATGCCAATACCACTCAGTGGCTGCACACAGAAGCAAGAGACAACCAAAATTTTTTCCTAATTACTTTAAACCTCTTTCTGAAGGATGACGCAGGCGGGGGATTGAGGTTTCCCTCTGAGAAGATCTGGCACTGCTAAAAGCTTTTAAGAGAGGATGAGGAAGGAAGGACGTCCTCCAGACAAGATAGTAATCATTTTTGTTAGATCCGAGGTTCAACTCTAGGCTTTGGTTCCCTCAATAAAACATACTGCACCTGTAGAAAAGGTCCCACCATATGATTAGAGTCTTATAAAACTCATGCTGAGTGAATAACTCATGACATGACTCAGACTGAGGTTATAGGAGTCTATGACAAATTTCATGAAACCAGAATCACTTAAACTGTCTCCATGTTGTATATTTTGGAATTAATAATGTATGTCAGCCACACATTTTAACTATCACAAAACTATAAATGTCTCAAAATTTTTATACTAACAATGGATTGAATGACAATGTGAAACATGAAATCTCTTATCAAAGAACTCTGGAGTTCCCTTCAGCTTTATAGAACGTTTCAGCGCCTTTCAGCTGTTTTGGTTTTATAGACTGTAATTTTATTGTTTTGTTTCACTGTCACTGCTGTTTTCAGTGAAAATGTTTTATAAACCCACCGAACACTACCTGTCCAGCATCAAACAGTCAGCCTGCTAACACTGTGTACTGAGTTCTTGCTGTACCACTCACCCTGGTCATGTGGCCATCAAAGTGAAGTGAATTGAAAGAGAACATTATAATCTTTGGGGTGCCGGTCCTGGTGATAACAATACGTGTGTTTTCTTTTTACAGGTCCCAAAGCTGTATTCTAAATTAGACCCATATTGTCCACAGCCTTGAGTAGCTGGTATTAGAAATGCATCAGTTTACAATGTGCCAGAATACACTGTTAGCTGAGAAAGGTTATTATGTCACACTGGGTTTTGGTAACCCCGAATGCCATCTGAATTACACATCACCAGTTCTTGTCCCCTGTATTATGTCCAGTACTTGTATGAATCATTTTCTGTGAACTGTTTGTGAGTTATGCAATTTAACTACATGAGAAAGGCAGACTCTACCAGTAACACTGAAAACTACTTTATGGAGGGGATGTAAATACATTGAATGGCTATTGCTAAATAAATGCCAGCCATAAATATCATCAGATATAGGATTTGATTTAATAAAATGAAGGAAGGAAGGATATCACCTTAAGCTTGTGATCTGGACAAATTAAAGCAGTTCATTGGAAATGAATAGCCATCCACTGTCAACTGTTTCTAGTTCACTGTATTAGACTTTACTATATTACTACTGCAACTGAAGTATTTTCAACAATATTGGGAAACTCAGGAGTAACATAATTCACTACTCTATTCACAATGTGAATAGAACTGCGTGCATAACGGCAAAAGAATTAGTACATTTTTGCCCTAGGTTACAAGCATTATTTTGTGCTGAGTCTTTCCAGACAGTCATTTGGTTAGCTTGAAAATTTTAACAATGGGAAAATCCGTAACAAATGTAATTACGGGCCATTACAGCCATAGCAAACAATAAGAGTCACTGCACCTAGGACAGAGGAATCCCCTGGTGTTTTGGCTCTGACAGAGAGAATGAGAAGCATGACCAATCCTCTTTCTTTCTCAAAGCACTGTCTGCCCATTAACCACAACCACAAAAGTGCCACTCAGCAACATGTGAACCTCAGGGTAGTTGTAGCTCATATTCAGGGTTTAATGGTTATGGTGGCCACAGAGGTTACCCAGCTGAACAAAGAACACCACTTGCTGTGTTGGTGGTCTGGGCCTAATTCTTCTTTGACCTTTTGACTCCCTCGCCTTGTTACAAAGTTTGAGGTCATCATCCGACATTACTACAACGATCATACCTCAGTGAAAGAATTTCTGAAAGTCCTGCAAGTCTGAGATACAGTGCTGTAATGACAGGAAACTTGGATGAAGCACAAGAGACAAACTTGATCAACTGACATGTGATCTTTCTGTTAAAGTGACCAGCATGATAACCATGCAATTATAGGTTTTGCAAAAATGTCAGCACCTCATTGCAATTGCATTCTGTGACAAGGATAAGGAGTTTGCACTCTTTGCCACGAGCTCTGGCGTCTGAGAGATCTCTTGCAGTATTGTACACGGCCTAAATGTCACAGGCAGTAAAATCTAATACCTTCTCCTGTTATCACTGTTATGCAGGATTAGTGCGTATTGTAATTGCGGTTTACATGCTTGAATGACCTAAATGACCCAACATTTCATCTGCTCAGACAATGCAGGAGCAGTGTGCGAGCATCAGAGGCTGATTATTGCATTTGTCTGTACATGACGTCATGTGTAGATTCAGTGCGATTAGCAGTCTGCTGGCTTTCAGTCAGCTACAGTGTCGGGGAATGCTTCTCATTACCCCATGTAAATAGCACATCCTGACTCACTCTTTAATTTAACATTAGGAAGGAGGTTGTAATGCTGAAAATAGCACAGATTGGTAGAAATGTCTGCTTAAATCAAGAGCAAGTACTAACCAGCTTCCTTTACCCCAAGTTGTGGTTTAAGGAATGTCTACGCTTGATTTCTTAATTGGGTTTTACACAGCCTGGTCTTTGAAGGTAATCATCATCATCAGTTGTGCTGAAGCCAGGACTGAATGTTTAGCTGCACATTCAGTGGGAAATAGATGTTCAAGAAAAAAAATACACTTTCATTTTCCCAGGCCTGACCAGTCTGCAATGTTCAGTGTATTACAGGAAATGACTTTGTGATGAAGTGCTTTATTTTTATTTATTTTTTTATTTTTTTGGTTAAACCTCATACTTTGTCTGCTCTCCTTTTAGTGTTTTTTTCCCTACATTTCCCAGTACTGACCTCAGATAACCCACCAAAACAGCAAACCAAAATGGCTGTTTTCAGGGATATGGTTGCAGATCTCACCCTTACATAGATCAGTTTCTTCTTTTTTGAGTCTTGGACGGAAACATTAGACAGGATGACATGCGAAAAAGGTCCTCAGTTGGTTACAAACTGCCAGGCCACCGGGATGCCTGCTCTAAAATTATATTCCTGATTTAGGAAAGGCAGTTGGATTCTGTGACACTGACACAAAAACCTGACATTTACTGCTGTTGTTTGAAGCACAACTGACAATTACGGAATAATGTTAAATGTGTGAGTGTAATGTTACAGCAGAAGTCGAACAATCATCAAGTCAGCAGTCTGTTTTACAGCAACAAGTACCTGGTGTTTGCTAAGGTAAGCTCACATTAGCCACCATAAGCTACTGATCAAACCAAACTAAGTAAAGCTGTGGCAGCAAAACCTCTGAGTGTAATAAAATGAACAACAGTCTGTGTTATTTCCTCTTTCAAAGGTTACGTAGTCTGACTTTAAATTTCTGATATCAAACTTGTACTTGCACTGTGAATTCTTAACAATAATGTCAAATTTGTGCAAAGAAGAAGAAAAACACCACCTCAGAAAAATGAATGAACACATACATGCATTGCTTCCTCTGTAACATCATATGTCCATTTATTATAAGTGTTGGTATTGTTAATTGCAGGCCTCAAAACACTAATTGTTGGTACATGCTACAGACATTTCAGTTGGTATTGCATAGTGTCCAATGATGGTATTAAGTGATTATTAATGATGTTTAATGGAGTGCAAACACTTATAATGGCCCAATTATTACTAAATGTACAATAACAAGCAGCAACAGTCTGACAGCCCTGTGGAAATAAAGTCCCCAGAGCTCTAGGGAAAAATGAACAGGATATGGCCTCTAAACTTGATATTTAAAATGAAAGGACAAAATAAATACAGTAGTTACATGAAGTGGATGATTAATGAGAGCTGCCATAGCTGGTCTTACCGCTGAGGAATGATTTCATTTAGTGCAGACGACAGCTTCCTCTAGTGACCTAATATCAGGCTTTAAGGACCAGTAGGAATATAATGTTTCATAATATACACTAATGTCTTTCATTAGTAAGAAAACAAATGCAACTTGCACCGGGAGGTGGTTAATATGAAGTGTTACTGTCCTTCTCATGGCAACTGATTTTCATAGGAATTCCTTGGTAAACTTAACAATTTCCTCGTAATATATTATATAACATGTAAATACTTAAACACGTGGATGTTAAGAGGAATATATTTCATTGGTCATCATTGTGCACTAACATTTAGCTCCACTTTGGTCAGCTTTCCCATGTGAGGTGCACAGCCTTGTAAAGTCTCATATTCCATTGATTCATTGACTCCAAACAATGCTTTTGTTTCCTGGAACTTGATTTTATGGATGGAAATAGTTTCATAAAAAAAGAAAGAAATTAGACCTGGTGCGCAATGGCTCATTTCTGTGTTGTCTGGTGCTAACTTTATGATGGTAACCATGACCGCTTTTAATTCTTTGTCCAGAGAGCGATTATGTAAAAGTTTTCCTTGATGTATTTAATGAAAATACCATAAAGCTTTAAACAGCAACTTAACTTAAACTGAAGAGAAGTAGTTATATAAAATGTGTTATTCTATAGGCACAGCTAGACACAACTTTACAAATTAACAGCCTATTGTAGGTTTTATTAGGTATATACTGCATTCTTTAAATGTGACTTGGATTGTAGGTGATATTATGTAATTAATTTTGACTACAATGGACAGTTATGTACATTTAACTGATTGGCTAGGATGAAAACTATATCCAACTCTTGTACAGTAACAAGCTCTCCATATGTAGCTATGGCTATCCATATCCTATAAGGGTTTCCCGGATAAAGATGCTCAGACTTCTTCTAAATGTTCTGTAACCAAAGCTGCAGTAAAACTAAAGGTGCCTTTGTTGGCCTTGCACTGTTGCCCTTTCAAATGAACCACAAAACCATACTTTCCATGGTGCCGATCTCCCAGACAGCCAGTTCTGCCACTGCCAGGCCCCACTACCTGTACAGGAAGGATCTGAGGGCCGTCTGGGCTCTGTGACTCATAATATCCACAGCTGAGATGCCTTCCACACACATTCATAGCTGGAGCAGTAAATCATTATGCACATGCTTTACAGTACCTACAATACTGCATGCCTTTATAGCTGGTGTTTATACATTCAGACAGCTTGTACATGTAGACAGTTTGTGCAGTATATGAAGACATAAACATGCATGGCAACATCAGTATATAGCATCTACTACAGACTCAACATTCATACATTTTAAATAACTAATTTAGAGATGATATATAACAATGTCTTGCAACTGAAACAATATTTTCACCATTGTCTTTTTAAATAAACAACAAACCATATTCCATGATGCCAATCATCCAGGCAGTCAACACACTGATAATTAACACAATGATAGGACTATCAGCTGGACTCACTGATTACCAGTTCAAGAGCTAAATAAAATTCCTCCTCAATTTATGTGGAACCTCTTAGATTTCACATTCGAGAGTGTATCCAAACATAAACTGTAACATAACTTCTTTCTCTAAGGTCAGGTCTTGCAGTGTGATATAACTGGACTTACTGGTTTTTAGTCCAGCCATGGAGCTGTAGTGTCAGGTGTTCAAATCTACATACTGAAAATCAATGTGTGGTAGTGGGTCCTAACCTGGGGGTCCGGGGCCCCTCAGAGGGGTCACAAGATAAATCTAAGGGGGTCACATGTTTACTAATGGGAGAGGAAAGAAGAAAAATATATAACTCTGTTTAAATTGAACTGGTAACAACTGAGTGACAATCTGTGATGAGAGGTCACATGTAAACACTTTTTAAGAGGATGGTACAAGCAAAAATAAAACCACTGTTGTAAGCTACAATATTTTAGCTTAGGATAACCAGAGCAACAATACTCATGCTGAATCCTTTATACTGAACTACTACTAATGAAGATATTGATAAGTCAAGTTATATGATATCTATCACAAAGAAGTGCACAGATCCTGTTGGGACACTACAGTCTGCTTGACTCTAAAGTCCTGCTGCAATTACAGCATCTTTGTAAACAACTCCTTTTCAAAATAGACAGGTTTACATGTCCATAATGTTGGGTAAACCCTGAGGCCTTGAACTCCACAAAGTAGAAAGAAAAAAATGCATGACAGATTCTCGCACCAGTGGAAAAAGATCTCTAAGTATTGCCACATGTCCATGTAGACATCAAGCAACCATCATGTAACAGGAGAAATGCAGACAAGCGCAGATAGTTTCTGCTTTGCGGTTTGCCATAAGATTCAGAAATGAAATTCCCATACAGCTCCCAGTGGTTGCCAGGATGGATGTTCTGTGTTACAGACATCGAGGGAAGCAGCGAAGGAGACGTCTGGGATGGTCACAAAAGTCAACAGTCTTACATGATTGTGCATACTGTGTAATGTACCTCTTCTCCTGTCTGACCTGTTTAAGGTGTAGTCTCATGTAATAATTGGTTCTCTATTATAACTCGGACAGACTGAGGACATGTGGACACGTGTAGGTTATGGGTCTTGTTCAAGGGCAATAAAATGGCCGTAACAAGGGACTGACAAGCTTCTGGGAACTAACCAGAGAAGTCATTTTTTATTTTAAATTACACTGCATGTTTATAAATGTTGTTGATTCATATCAAAATCCATCCATGTGATATTTAACTGAAATATTCAAATTGGACAAAATGTCCAATTGGCCCAGGGGAGAGCATGCCATTCGTAAGATACAAACACTTTCATTGCTTTGAGATAGTTGGTATTAATACAAGTATCAATACAAATGTCTTACTGAATTGGCTGGCTATAGTCACCATTTATCATAATGCTGAGTGTAAATTAGGCAGATTCTGGCAAGCAGCACTTAAAAATGGCTGAATCGGCAGCTGCAGGTGTCAGGAGGGGCTATAATCTCCTGGAAGTTGCAAAGAGCATTTGGAACAAGCTTGAGATCCAACTGTGCATGAGCATAAGTCATTACTCTAACAGTCACTCACCTACTCATTTGTGCACCTCACAACTTGGTCATAAAGCTGTCGCTGGATTTTCAAAGACACCCCATCACGCACCTCAGTACCTCGCAGATTATTGGAATAATTGGAAACACATGCTAAAAGGAATTCTTATTAATGAGGAGTTTTGGCATGAAGAGCAGGCAAACATTTTGATAGCTAACAAGTAAACATAAGATAACAACCAGTAACAGGTTAGCTGACTGGAGATCAGTATTATACTGTGTGAGATGAGGCAGCATATGTACAGTAAAATCAAATAAAGAGGAAGAGTTGTCAGAGTTGATTTGGGAAGCTCTCTTCCATTCAGACGCTGATGTACAGTAACAGTGTTAATAATCGTGTCCCGATGTCATGGTGGTATCATTGCTACTGACCTGTTTCTCCCTCTGATCACCTCTGGTCAGGTTTGGCCTTTGAGTGTTTTTACAGCATAACTGGACACAGACTTTCCACTAAGATCTGTCAGCGGGGGATGAGTAAAAGTCTGCCTGGGCCACGTCCATTGGAGGAAGACTCCAGATTACGCTGGCTGCCAGCAGGCTAATTCACAACACATGTGCCTGAGAGTTGAGGAGGAAGCCTGCGAGCCTGAGAGACAGAGACTAATGCGGCTACTGCGTTTAATCCTGCTTTATTAAGTCAAGATTAAACGTTTTTTAAAATGTTACCATAATGAGGAATCCTGGTGGAATGGCACGTGTGGCGCTGCCGGTCCAAATGAAGCTACGTTGTCATCACCCCCTTTGTCTTCATCACTTGTCATTTTTATTTCCTGTATATTGTAAGAAAGAAAGAATTTTACTACACATGCATCTCTCATACTCATTTTATCCCCTCTTGAAACCTGTTTAAATTTGCAACTCTTCTCATTATTAAAACCACAGATTCTCTGTGGCAGACACAGGAAGTTAATTTCATTTCAACAGTGACATCATCCTACAGACAACATGTTAACAGCTGTATCTATTATTAATAGTCATTGATACTCATAACAATTACAGATGAATTATGGAGCTGCAGAAGCAATTGTAATTTCTTTTTTTCCTCTATTTGTCCATAAGTCACTGATAATCTTCCAGCATTAGCAGAGAGATGTACCCTGGCCACAGCTGACAGTCTAAATTACAGCCTGACTGCTCCTGGCTACAAGCGTGCTAATCTGTCCGACAGGGTGGTCATGTCGCCGGGGGCTGCATGCTGCTCGTACTCCGTACATTTGCTGAAGCCTCACAGCTAATCCAGAGTGGAGTGAATGGTATTTTACAGAAAAAACAGTGGATCTTTTCTTATTACTGCTTGATAAACAAAGGTTAGACAGAAAAAAAAACAGAAACCCCTCTGAGACTGTCAGAGCTGTTTATTCAACCTCTGCTACTCCTCATTAATGCAATTTTCATAATACAGGGCAGTAACTACTGCAAATCACAGCTCACTCACACAGAGAGAACTACATTTAGTAAGACACAGTAAGACAGCTTAGTAGTAAAAAAAGAGGTCAGAGAGTTGCTGCCTGAATTATTGTGGAACAAACACTGCAAAGAGTTTCATGAAAACATATGCCAGACACATGAAAACTAGTCAAGCCGACGCTCACTAGTAGTGACACTCAACAGAATATCTGCTTATCAAAACTACGCAAACTACAGCCTCAGAAACACAAGCTGACAGTCTCAACAAATTACCTGATATACATTGAGGGTTTCAGTTGCAGCATATTACTATTATTGTTGTTATGAAAAAATCTGTAACCAATTTAAAGTTTAGATGCACACATGTTGTTAATGTTTTGTACAAAGTACAGTCATTCTTGCATTTCTCCCTAGGGTATGTGGCAGAAATACTTAAAGCTACTGTGAAAATAATTTTCATAACTAACATATTCTGATGTTAGTTATGAATCTGATCCTCCTCTGGGTTTTAGATGGTGATCCATGCTGGGCCTTGTTTGAATTCCATATTGTGTTGCCCTTGTTTCTGTGTGTTTGACTCCTGCCTATTGTAGCAGCTCTGTTTTTTTCACAGAGTTTTGTATGGTTTGTCACCTTACCTGCTGATACAGGTTATTCCCACCAATAAGATAAGTTTGCTTAGAGTGTCCCAGTGATGACTGTTGAATCTTAAACCTAGTCAACACATTTTTTAAACTGTCCACGTACAAACTACATTTATGTCCTTGAAAACAGACCTTTTGCAAAAAAATAATTTTCATAACTAACATATTCTGATGGAAGTTTCTGTTATTTGTTAGTTCTGGCCACAAGTAACGGATACATTTTTCTGACGACAAAATTGTGCTATTAAAAGTGGCAATAGAAAAGTTTTTGTTTTAACTTATCATTATGAAGTACATGTTGATTGCACTATATAATGGTAATAGGATAATGACCCCATCTGCCATTGCAGCTGTAACACTGCGCACAAGTATATCCTGCTGAAGGAAGTTGAACCTCCAAATATGGTGTTCTGCAACCATAACAGGAGGGACACAGCGCCTTTCCTTTCCCTGATAGTTATCGGTAGCATTCCCCAGGTAGCAGAAATGGCAGACAGTGGAACAAGAAGAGCAATTGTGGAAACTCTACCTAGCAAAAGAAAGGAAGTGAAAGCCTGAAAGAATGTGTGGAAAAAAGAGAGTGAACTTCAGACAAACATTCACTCCATGGAGAGAGCTCTGGGATGGAATGTTGTTCAAAATTGATGTTCAGTTGGCATTATTTCTACTAGACCACACTTGTTTTTCTGTCTGCACAACCTACTGTACTACAGTGCATAGAGGGTTTTATCTACTAGCTTTAGCTCAGCTTTTAAGACATTTATTTCATTTGTTTGTAAAATTCTGTCTCATCCTTTCAACTAATTCTGCAAAATGGGTGAACATACAGAATGATTTCCCTTCATAGCCATTGGCTGTGTCCAAAATTACTCACTACTCACTACATAGTGCACTATATAGTGAGTTCGCCATTTTGTAGTGCTGTCCAAATTTATAGTGATAATTATTACACCCTATATAGTGGGCTCAAAGTATCACATAATGCATCGTGAAGAGTAATGTTCATCTGATGGTCACTAACGAAGCAACATATACCATCATGCATTGCGTTCGTGCCGTAAGAGACATCTACATTGAATTCCCTTGATAGTGAGTAGGGGATAGTGAATAAGTGAGTGATTTCGGACACAGCCATGTTTTCTGAATCTGCAGATTATTTAAAAAAAGGTTTCCACTGTAACATTATGACACTAAGGCCTAATCTACATGTGTACTAATAAGTGTCTTCTTCCTTCTTACACTACTAAATCTGTCTGCATAAACACACTGTTTAAAACCAACATATAACCCCAAGCTTAAAGCTATGTTGACCAATTAGAAGCCTGAAAAAAAAAGTTATTCCCAGTTCCAGCAGGCTAACAACAATTGTGTATCAAAATCAAAAACTTGTCTTCTTGTCTTTACCCTTGAGGGAGCTTTGCAAAAGGTCTGTTGTCAGGGACATAAAATGTAGTTTTTTTGTGGACAGTTTAAAAAACATGCGGACTAGGCGTAAGATTCAACAGGTAAGGTGACAAACCCTAATACAAAACTGTGTGAAAAAACTTGTTGAAAACAGACAGAGCTGCTACAATAGGCAGGAGTCAAGCACAAAGAAACAAGAACAACACAATATAGAATTTTAACAAGGCCCGGGACAAACCAAGAGGAGCAAATTTTTGCCATACTTAGTCTTGTTATTGTCTAAGTTACCACATTTTGTAATATTGTTTTTCTTAAATACTATTCACATATACTAAATTGTTGCTTAACTTAATTTAACTTGTTTATGTTAAATGGTTTATGTGACTGTAGAATACTGTAATAATGCTGTTCATAATTACTTTGATTGGACAGTTTCAAATACTGAGGACAGGACTTGAGCAGCTGCTGCTCACTGACAAGAGAACTTGGACCATCACTGACAATGGAGTCTGGTCCACTGCCAACCTTAACAAGAGAGATTTGGACCACAACTAATTATAGAAGTAGAGTTTGAGACACATTTGACCATAACAGTGAGGCATGGACCACTGCTAATGATGAAGGTGGAGTTTTCACTACAGCTAACAATGAAGATAGAGCTTGGACTGCTACTCCAACTGAATTAGTAGGGTTGGCCACTGCAGTGTGTGATGATGGAGACTGAACAAAAGTGTGATGCTAGAGCTTGAACCACTGATAACTGTGCTGACAGAGCTTTGGGTCAGAGCTCATAGTGACTCCAGGCCTGAAATGGACCACTTCCAATTGTGATCCTAAAATCCTGGGCACAGATGCATCATGACAACTGGAAATCATCCTCCTAGATGATGCCCATTAATTCCAAAGAAACTTTCTCACCCAAAAAAGAAAAGAAAAGAAGAGAAAAGGAAACTAAAACAAGAATCTTGAGCTAAACAGCAGAACATGGGTTTCAATAGTGATGACAGGACTTGGAACAATCTAAACTGCAATGATGGAGGACCTTAGCAAAAGCCATTCTTTGACATGAACCTCGCTCCCATGCCTTTGATTAGACATGTGGTTTGTGGACTCTTGCATTGCTCTCAAAACCCATGAGGAGGTTTTCTGCTCTGTACAACCCCCGTACACACTCACAACTGTTGAATGCTCACTCATCAAGTTGACTTTCGAAACTGACACTGTCTGTGTTTTCTCGTAGCAGTTGTAAACTACATGGATCATACCCAGTATGCCACTGCTGTCAACACATATAGCCTATGTCAAAGGTTCATTATGCATGATTTACTTTTGTTAAGGGCATTTTAAAGGTTTATTCTGACATCTATTTGATTATTCTGCTGCCTAAAAAAGGTAAAAGACAGCCTGCTGGGTGTTCGAAACTGAGCAATTAAGGGAGCAGCAAACATCAGCCGCTGTCCCCACCTCCAATAGCTGTCAGGCCAACACTTCTAAGTATAGAATATTGAAGATTAAAGAATGGAGGGGTACTGGGATTATTAATGAAACTGGACATGGGCTGGGATGAGATTCTGATGGTATGATAACCTTAAACAGAAATATGATGGTTTCACAGTATTGCATTTACAGCTCTAAAATGAGTTATTTATAAGAAAAACAACTTTTTACATTGACATTGAACAGCTCTACTTGGTCGCACATACAATAGTCACACTCTCTCTTCTCTCCCCCTCAGAGAGAAGCTAAACAGTCACAAAACACCAGACAGCCAGCAGGCTGTTTTAAATTGTTCTTAATTGTTTTTAAAGTGATTTTGAACTTGAAGTAACGTTAGCGGGGAAATTAGCTAATGTTAGCTAGTTAAACTGTTATCTGCCGTAGCTAGACATGCTAACTATCGTAGCTGTTGATTTACGTTGATTTCAGGACAGCGTTACCTTGAATTTGGTTTGTGGGGTGGTGCTCTTGTAGATGCGAAATCAGGTTTGAAGTATTGTCTCCTTTTGCAACCACTCTTTGCAAGCACGTCTTGCAAGTCGTCCGCTCTAAATCGTGGTCGTCTTCTGCCATCTTGAATACAGGTAGCGTGAACAGAGCTGACTGCGCGCACGAACCGGTGGGGGAGGGGTCGTGTTAATCCGCGCTGCACACGACCCGAGGTGCACCCGTACTTTCTGTCTCTGACGAGTCATGTAACGGGGCGGGGTCGGCGGCTTATACCGTAGGAGCGGTATGACGGAAAATATTAGTGGTTTTGAAACTTATATACCTTGAAACCGGTAATCGACACCATGTCTAAATGAAACATCTGCATAATTTATCTTAGATTATCAACAAACACCGGTTGTGTTTTTCAGGTCTGTAATTCTGTGAATAGTTTTGAAACTTTGCCGCAGGACTAACATCCTCACACGTAGACTCAAAGAGATATTTTTGTCTTTTTTGCATTGACCTGTTTCTTTTGTCTAGATTAATTTTTTTTTTAGATTTTCCTGCACCACAGAGGATTGAATTTTATTATTCAGGAAAAGACTGACTGGGGGGTAAAAACACAGCTCTACCTCAGTGTGGTAAATCTAATAATATTCTGTCCTTCCTGTACTGAAGTTTTCTATTTCCTTGTCTGACTTTCCCCGGCCCATTGTTGTAGACACAAACAAATCTGTGATGTTGGGCCTGACAAGTACACTGACCATGAAATTCGGAGATAAACTGAGCTAACCACTAAACCCCTTTGGACAAGCATTTCCTTCAACTTTAATCATCTCTGAGAAAGAGGAATATAGGACACTGGATATTTTTAATGACATTTCTGTGTAACACTCTGAAGTTATGCTATTTGAAGGGTGTTGGTTCATGGAACATATGCTAAAATCAAAGTTTATTAGCTGCTTGTCTCTGGTTATTTTGTGCCAGTTATGAGGTCATATA
Organism: Lates calcarifer; assembly: GCF_001640805.2. Lineage (NCBI taxonomy): Eukaryota > Metazoa > Chordata > Actinopteri > Centropomidae > Lates > Lates calcarifer. The sequence continues at coordinate 8,512,981 of NC_066851.1, forward strand.
CAATGAATAATACAGATGATAAACAGACTGGAAACAGAATACACATAAGGAAAAAATCAACACGGCAACAACTGCAAATGAGCTGCAGATTTTTGAGAGCGCTTATGCAGGTATTTGATAAGATTGACCTGCTCTGTGACTACAAAGATGTTTAATGTGTGGGAATGGAAACTGCATGACTGTTCTGTTCTTGTAAAAGGGATGGAAGAATACTAGAGGTGAGGTGGAGGGGTGCCATAATGAGCAATTAAGTTATCACAGTTGTTTGGGATCATTTTTAATAGCTGCACTTTGCTCATTTATATTATGATTATAATCAGAGCTTTAAATTAAAGACTAACTGCACAAATAATTTTGCTCGGGCTGCCAAATGCATGCTTTTTCCACAAAACATGCAATACAGCTATTGTTTGACTGTGATGCAATGCTGCATCACAGCTGGGTGTGATCACCATTGTAACACACGCCTGGGTGAAGACAGGTGTGTGTTACGAGTGTGGTTAGAGGTTCAACAGATTTGGCACATGCACACACCAGCAAAATATATCGACACCTCTTCACTATGGCTCTAGAGGCTGGGTGATATAGGAGCTACTCACTTGGCCAGTGGGTGAACTGCTGATAGTCAGGAAGCTAAATGCTAACTCACTAGCCAGCCATAAACATGCTAGCACTATCAATATCTCCCTGAGCTTATTTTCTCTGAATTGCAGCATTTACTTCCCCCTTAGCTTTTTCCTCTCCAGACTGTACACAGTTTCATTCAAAAAAGTTATTTATGAAGACAAAAAGAAAGAAAGTTTTGTTTTACTTTTACTCTGCAAGCAAATCAACTGATTGCACTGAATATAATACATCATGTAGAAGTAGATAGATACATAGTATATAGTACGCCAAATTCTGGAGCAAGACTTTTGAAAAAAAATTCTATTAAAAATGTTTTTCTTAATTTGGTGATTTCATTGTTTATAAGGAGGCATTGGTTTTGTATCATACAGCTAATGGTGTAACTGGACCAGTATAACAACTCACCACTCAAAATGATGCAGTACTCCAAAAATAAAAGAGATACATCTGCAAGGCTCCTTCCTTCTTATCTTAGAGTGCTTTCATCTTTGTAATTGTAATGTTCATTCCAGTTCTTGAGATGGTTTCCTTTTTAATGCAATTACCATCCTCCGAACAGCCATTTGTTTTTTGTTTTGTTTTTTTCTTTTCCTATCCTTGTTTTTTTTTTTTTTTTTTTTTTTTTTTTTGCTCAGCCATTCTGGCTATTAGTTGTATTAGCTGTTCAGTTCAATTGCTGGTTCCAAAAACATAAAATGTTCAGTATAACTTACTGCCAGAGGGTTCTTTCCTAGAAGAGTTTTATCCAACAATAGATGCTTGGAACAGCAGTAAAAACTTTGAACAACAAAAGTGCTTTTTTTCTTTCTTTCTTTCTTTCTTTTTTTTTTTTTTTTTTTTTTACAGATTCAGTTGGCAATATAGAGAAATACTTAGTAAATACAACAAGGGATTGTATGGCCTCATCATTCTATTAGCTGAGATATATATTTACTGTATTGTTCATAAATGTTGGTAAATGTGTTTCAGATCAAATACCTGTCTTTTTGACTTTATTTTCACAAGGCTCATCATCTGACAGCTCTGCCTAACTGGTCATCACTCAAATCAGATGTATAGTATTCCCATCTGTTTTATGGCCAGTACATTGTGCTCATCTCCTTAACCACCACTTTGACCAGAACTCTTCATCATGATCTGGTATATATTCTTGCAAAGGAGAGCAAGGAGTCTGTGGGTTGGATTTGGTCGAATGTGCGACGCCAGCTGAGCAGAGATCAAGGTGTGAGAGACTGGAACATCACAGCTTCTTCCATCTACGCATTTAGCTTTAGAAGCAGCAGCGTAAATATGCCCTTTTCAGCACATATACCAGCACCCCAATACATGTACAGTCACACACACAAGAACACTGAATGTGGCCAGACTGTGTGATTTCTTTGAACTGGCAGTGGGCGCTGGACCAGAATCCCTGCTCGCTTATTCCCACTCAGTCATGCATCTGGCCATATCATTACACTCCACTCTCAAAATGGATATTAATGATGATAATAGAGGCAAGTAGAATTACCTTATTTCACTGAGATGTTATAGCCATGAAGATTACATACTCAATTTAGATTTAAGAGATTGGATCACATGGAAAATGTTTTTGTTCGTTGTGGTCCAACTTTCCCAATGCCCTTGCATTACATCTGGGAATTTTACAAGCTGTTGTCAGCAGATGCCTCTTTGTTTGTTTATTTGATCCGATTAAAAAAAAAAAAATTGTAGGGGATTCAAGGGAACTTGGATATGTCAGTTGCAACTCGTTACCAATTTCTACATTACCTCATAATGATGTCAGACAAAAATCTGTTGTCCTTTTAAATTTAAATGGGTAAAATGAGCATCATTCATATCGACCCCTAAGAATAAACAACAGCTATGCATGTGATTAGAACTATGGTGCTTTCGAATAAAAACAGTGCTCTTGTGTAGTGCTATTTACAGATAACAATTAAGCTAGCAAATAATAGCTAGCGAGCTGATGTAGTTCCTGAGTTCCTAAATAATACAAATGAGAATCATATTCCTGTTACATTCAGTAAAATAGATGATAAATGCAGCTATATCCATTAGCTAGCAATTATATAGCAATGGTAGCTATATAATTGACAATATAAATATCTCAAGGCCATATGTCTTCAAACAGCTAGTGTTAACATTTCTTGCTTTAGTGTCCAGTTCATTTGCAAGCATACATGTATGCCAATGCAAGAAAAAAATGTTATTGTAATGAATCTGTATTGTAATGAAAATGTAATGTAATGTATGATCACACCACATCACGATTTCAGGTGTTTCGGTGTTTTCATTTGATTTCTCCTGTTAGCAAAATGTTTGGTAACTTACTAGCTTAAATGGTAAGAATTGTGCTTTATGTTTTACTCTACTGTAAAAACAATTGTCCACTTAGTCTAAGTAAATAACATGCTTTGAACACCTGTAACAATAACACAGTACAATTTTGTGTATAGGGTTTTTGTGTTTTGTTCTGTAGCTTGTGTTGTGTATAGCTTCAGTTACAATTTAACTGATGAAAGCCGTGGTCATCATGGAAACTGCATTGGGGTGGGGAATAGCAAGATGTGTACAAGGACAGTCGTTCAGCAGCCTTTTACATAATATACATTTTTGTTGTTCAGTGGTTTCTGGCAGTGTCACCCAAACAGAGTATATATTACTGCCTCTCCCCATCTCAAGCCAGCCATGTGCTGAAACATTTTCCTCCGTTTTCTGTCCTGCGGTTTATGGGAAAGCTTGTATTTCCAGGAGATTTGTTTGAGGCTTCGAACAAACACTGGAAACACCTCAACTGGATTTGAAATTAGGCTGGAGCCTAATCAGAGACCGGTGGACGAATGCACACAATCAGCAGAAAGTTCCACCAACCAGAGGCAAAAATGGCTGGGGAGGAAGGAGGAGATGTTTAGGCGCCACAAAGAATGCCAGATACTATCACAATTTTACAGACTGATCCATTAACATTTCTGGTTTGCGGATTTTATCCACACTAATAAAAGCAAAAGATCACAAATTCTTGGCCCTTTTAAACGGTTTTGTTCTTAAACCATTGCACAAAACCAGTAAGCACCAAAATGTTAACAGTGAATTATAGTTTGTCTGAGTTGTCACAGTGCAGACCCTCTGCCATTACTCTGTAAGTCACTCTGATAATACCAACAGGCCTCCTGTGCTACTACTGCTGCTGGCACTTTTTCTTGTTTATATTCCTCCAAAATTTATTGACCATCTCTTAATTTCAACTCAAATGCCACTGTAAACAAAATGGATGAAGTATGATGATATTGTTTAAAGGATTTGCTGCTATGGCAGTCCCCATTTATGTCTCCTGCCAGAATGGTAGGAAAGAGTTCCTCTGAGTCGTCCAAGATAAACAACACAATTTAATGATCTTCCCAGGTAAGTTTTTTCAATGTATTGTAAAAGCAGCCAAGCTTTAAAGCAACGAAATGTCAGCGGCACTTTGCTGGCTTGAACCCTCATTTGTGAATGGTCCTGATACCTAGGGGCTGGAGTTAGAGCCCAAGTCATATATCTACTCATGTATTACTCAGAGTTGAGCGTGTTATAAATTTTTAAAAGGGATGAAAAGCATGTGTTTGTCATCTATTCACAGCAAAAGTAAAAAGTAAGAATACAAAGAATATTGTTCATATTATTCACTTTACCTTTACAGATGATATCCATTGGTTAGAAGATATCATTAAAGAGAAGACAGAAATAAAATAAAATGAGTCTAGCTGGAAATTTTCTCCTGTTATATTAAAACTTTTTAATTAAATATTTCTTACTGTATTCTACATTTTGTTTTGGAACCATTCTGAAACTGAAATGAGAGCTGTGTATTTAAGATTAGACTGAAGTTCTTCCTGTCAGTGTAAAGATTATGAATAAAACAGATAAAAATCATATTCAAAACACCATCACTGGCTGTTAAATCATGGATATGCATCATACCACTATCAAAAATCAGCACATTTTCAGCCTCCTGGACCCATCACGTGTCTGCACAGTTTTATTTTATTTCTTACTTGTGGTGCCTGTTCTCGGTTTGGCATTCTCCTTTCTTTCCAGTTATTTTCTCCAGCACAGGAGCATAAACTTAATACTAGGTAATGGCTGCATCTTCCTTTCTGATGGGGTGTTGAGGAAAATATTCTATGATTTAGAGCTCAGACTTTTCCTCACATAAATACAGGCAGCACCTTTAGTCTAGTAACTTTTGTTCTAATCTCAGGATGTAGCCATGGGCCTGCTTTGAGTTTTCATATTGTGATTTTTAAGTTATCCTCATCAGTAGAACTGCTCTAAATACATGCAGGTGATCATATTGGACATTATATTCACAAACGGGGGAGTACAACACAACTAGATGGCTTAGTTTGGCCTTGGTGCTTGGGGACTCTCAGGATTTCCAAAATGCTTGGTGCGTGAGTCTCTCTAAGAGTTTCTACAGATGTGTGAGATATATAATCCGCTGTTGGCTTTGGGCATCATGTCACATACCTCCTATCAAAACACCCAGCGCACCTCAGCACCATCCAGCCAGCAGTCAAACCTGATCCTGACCAGAACAGAGCGTACAAAACTCCCTTGACCGTTTTCACACATTTTCATCCGGGCTGAGATCACTCAGGTCTACAGATTGAAGAAGCCGTGTCCTCACTGCTGCCAGGCTATTGGGGAATGGAGGATGAAGGCAGCCTCCTTCATTCTTATAAGAAACTTGTACCGTGCGAAGGACTAATAAAATGCATGCGGATTCACTTAGTGTAAATAAAAATTTTGTCAACAACTCAACTATATCAGTAAATTTTCCATGTTTCAAAGAAGTGAAGAGTCATAGGCTGCAAAAATAAATAAAAAGGAAGAATAATGTTTTCAACAGATTTTCATGTGGACAGTTAAGACTTGCAGATGTTCTTAGTCCCTTTCTTCCCCCCTTATGGCTGTCTATTGCTATTTTGTGTGTGTGTGTGTGTGTGTGTGTGTGTGTGTGTGTCTGTGAAACATGTGTATGTGTGTGCCTCTGTTGCAGCTGTGAGCAGTGAGCAGAGGGAGCGTGATGGGAAATGAAGTCCTGATTTGTCAGCTTTCCTGTTCAACCTTATTCAGTGTTTTTACAGATAATGCTTGACAGAACTTTCTCCATTTGCTGAACATACTCCTGGTGATTCAGATGGTAAGAAGTTACATTATTAAGCTTGTACCTTCAGGCAACGACCAGTGATGAGCAGAGAATTTAGCGGCTGTTGCTCATTATCACTGAGGCCTCCTGAGCGCCTGGTATCTGCTGCTCAGTGGGTCTGTATTTTGTTGGTCGACTTTCTGCAGGGATGGAAGACATTTCTATTTCATACCGAAGACAGCTTGAAGTATTTTCAGAATTCATAAAATCCAGACTCACTTTTTATTTGAAATAAATCATCGCCAAACACAACTGTGTTTTTTCTTTGGAATTCGAATAAATGAAACACACATTTGATCTCAGTATTTTATTAAGGATGAATCGCACCATACAATGTAACAATGAGTTTTTGGAGTTTTTCCTGAAACATTAAAAGGACATTTCATGGCTGTCAGGTGACACCTCCTAACTCCAGGGCCTGATAATCTACTGAGGGCCTAAACTGAACCTTCACAGAAAAGTTCCCCTGATTCATTTTGACCAGACTCCCAGACAACAACCAGTATTTCTACACTGGAACACAACCCTGGCCTGGGTCACTTATTTTGTAATAAAGAAACTATTGCCATGGCAGTGCCTCTGCATCCTGGACTTAGTGTTAGCTTAATTTGAAGAAGTACACCAAGGCAGAATGATAATCTGTGTAACCAGTAACCATTCTCCAGTACTGATACAGCACTCTGGAGACAGGTCTGGCTATGAGAGACTACATATTCCCAAATAAATCTGTGATAAACAATTTGGTAGTCTGTTTTTACCCAGTTGCTAATCCAGCCTTAACTAATATTAGTGATTCTATCATCAGTGGTTTCTACACTAAATTGGATGATTATGAGGAACTTTGTGGCTCATGAGAATCTAAAATGTTTAGTTAAGTATTTCTCAATTCCTGAAAAGTTATCAGATGACAGTAAAATGGTTTTCTTTTGCAGCAGCAGCTTGTCTTAACAAATTGTAACAGCTACCACACAGAGGAAATCTATCATTAAAACCACAGAGGTATTTTAGGCTCTGACATGCAACACTTGTAAATATACCTGTAATAACACAGTTTAAAAAAGGAAGAGTGGAATCATTTTCATCTCTGCTCTCCACAGATGTAGCCAGTATAAAAGCCATCTACTTATTTTCTTTCAAGTTGAAACAGGTTCTGTGAAAAAAAAAAAAAAGTTGTGTTCATTTACAGCCTCCCCAGGAGATAAAAAAAAAAAGTAGCACAGACGAGTGCAGCAAAGGTGTTTCCAGAGAAGGGATTCCCTCCATCATAATGCTGACATGTGTTACTGTTTCACAACTGCTGGGAGTCCTGGCAGAGATGCCATGCAGAGGTCACGGACAGTCAGAACCAAGATGGAGGAATGTGACAGCAGCCGGTTTTATTGCTGAGTTATGTGGATGCCAATGCAATGCATGATGGGGATTTTATTGTCTCCTCTAAAAGTAATAAAGTTTGAAAAAAGTCTTTTGGCGAGTTGTAAGGGTAGACATTTTGTAGTGAGGAAGCAGTCCATTGGTGGAAGGTGCAGCTCAGGACATGTGGAGTGATGTCATGTTTGAAGTGGACTGTGGTGGTGTAAGATGTCAACTCTCTGGCAGGTGCGCTCGGTGGATGCTCGTGAAACTAAACAAAACCTCAAATTAAAGCCTAAATGTAATTATTGGCTTCTTTGCTTTTAATTTTCAGATGCTTATCGTGTGGTGAGCTTCCCCTGCAAGAGTTTCCATTTGTTTTTCCTTCAGCTGTGCTTGACGCATTTATTTTTGGCATCAGTTGCAGAGCAGGGCCCCCCGGCTTTCTCTGATTGCTGGCTGTCAATCATCTATCGAGTTTAACGGCTTGTCCACATGGGGATGTGGAGTCCCCACAATAAAGGCTGCTCCGCCTCCACAGCTGACATGCATGAGTAAATGAGCTGGGAGTCAACCTGAAAAATGATTACTGTGATGTTTGCTGATTACAGTGTACAGAGCTCTCTACATGGCCCACACGTTTGTACATGTTTGATTAGACTTCCTCTTCTTTATGTTTTCCCTTTCTAAACTTTGACTTTCACTTGAAATGGTGAGTGTAAATTTAAAAAAAAAAAAGATGTTAGTGCATCAAGTATAACAGAAAGTTCAACATTTTCATTAACAAAAATAATTTTATTTTCAAACTTTGTAATCAAAAGAATTGATTAACAGTTTGGGAAACACACATTTTCATTTTCTAGCTTAGAGCAAGACAAGATGATTGAGACCACACTCAATGTCTGCAGAGTAAATATGAAGCTACAGCTAGCAGCTGGTTAGCTTACCACCAGTCACCACCAACCAAAACTCAGTAATTAAGACTGCAACTAACTGAATACTAGTCCTCTCACCCCTCCCTTTCCAAACATGTAGGAGAATCTATGATGGCTCTCAGGTAATGTAAAACTGTGAAAGGTCCTCTCTAGACCCACTATTTAGTTTGTCCGTTCTGGGCCATGTTAGCTCCATGGTGGTCCAATGTGACGGGCTCTGTGGAAGAAAACCGGTTGCCTATGTAGACATGAAAGACTCAATTTAAGCTAAGGAAAACACAGCAGTTCTCAGTTTCAGGTGATTATATACTAGCTAGCTGTCCACTGATTACAGTCCTTCTACTAAGCTAAGCTAACCAACTAGCTTAGATCTTCCAAATGAATACGAGAGTAGTATGAATCATCTCATCTAACTCTCGGCATGAAACAAATAAGCTCATTTCCTAAAATGAAAAACTGTTCCTTTAAGACAAGGTCTGTCCTCTATTAACATGAAAACAACACGTCTCATATTAACAATATTTTTGGAGACATTGTAGTTTTGCATATTATTATTAATAGCTGACATCATTCCCAGTTTTCACAGGTTTTGGACGCCACAGTGGAGTTATCCTCTTTGGCATCAGAGCATTACTCTTTTCTGCTGCCAGTGAAATAAATGCATGAAAGAAATGGACCTTTACCAAAAGGGAAAATATAAAAATATATTAACTCAACCCACATGCCATACAGTACATTCACTGCAGGTCTACTACAATCCTTGAGTAAATATGAGTAATGCCAGTGTGATCCTAAAAGAAACCTTGTGAAATTCTTTGGGTAAATAAATTGATGTTGAAACTTCAGTCACTGTACTTTTTATGCTAGATAAAACAGAGAATTTGAGGCCGTATTACAAATGAAGCAATTGTGGGCACTTACTTGCAGTTACTGGCATTTTGTTTTATGAAACTGTGTTTCAGTTCATTTCATCTTGGGTAAGATCTGGATAAGAACCAAGTTCAAATCGTTATTAGAGGGGATGTAGAGTTGTGAATGAGCAGATGTGCAGATTTCACATCAATGTCTTACTTCACTTAAACTATTCCACAACTTCAGGCATTACTGGATGATAGTAATATTTTTTTAACAAGGCCACCTATCTACTTCTGCACTGCAAAAGTCAACTTTAATTTATTGTTCCAAAGAGGATCCTGGAAATGGCCTAACAGGAACAGACAGAAGCAGACAGGTAATAGTTTGGTCCTTTTACTAGGTCTTGCTCAAGCCATCGAGTGGAAAACTCTTCTGAGATGTTTTGAGACACTCAGACAGATAAAGTATGATAGCAGCTGTTAATGAGGTTAACTGTTGTTTCTATGAAACACTGGTAACTATACTAGTATTGGAGTTTGGCCACTTTTTGTGATCTATCCCCCAGACTGATCTGAGGTGAGAAGTCTTATTTTAAATAGCCATGAGGGCCCACATTCTTTCTGTTAAACGAAAATGATTTCCCCCCTCTATGACAGGTTCATTACTATCCAAACGGCTCTCGCATAATATTTGTCCAACACAAACCATCATAAATAACTTTAGATGGCACTGTTATGTCATCAAAAACTCCCTTATTCTCAGTCTGGTCTGGAATAACTCAACTTGTTATGCAATGGCATTAAGAGTAAGGCTCCAAATTTCTGGCTGTATAAAGCTTTCAGCTGTACTCTTGGTACACTCTCTTCTCTCGAGGCCACACTTATCTCTGTTTAAGATAATATCTGTTCTTCTTTAGAGCCCAGCCAAGACATTTTCTCATTTAATACAAATCACGTATCAGGTAATTGCAGATTTGAGGAAAAATAAAGACTTCCCTTGCACCGATGTTTTCTTAATTGCCATGGAAAAAGAATGCTCAAGAAACAGGCCACGAATATATACTATAATTTTATTTTAATTTCCACAAACACCTGGGTACTATAGTTTTTAGTATACACTACTCAAACTGGAATAAATTGTGTATTTGTTGGGGACTACTTTCAGCTGTGGATTAATACACATTTTGGTGCTCAAGTGAATATTTGAACCAGCTTGAGGGTGCGTGATTTACTCAAAATAAACAACAATGTGTGTGTATCCAGTGTAATGAGAAATGTCACCCAGTGCACCAGTGTGGCTAATTTATGTGTTTTAATAGTTTCTGGACAACAATTGAGGTCTATGGTGCAAAGGAGCAAAATATATCAGGCTTTGGCTAAACAAACAATACTTTCTGGTTTTGGTTTTAGGTTAGAGAAGTATAGAATATCGCCAGCCTTTTCTAAAAGACACCAACTGCTGTGGATAATAATAAGGAAGTACTTATCCCTCTGGTCAAGGATGCGTATTTAAACCAACGCACGTGCAAGAGCACAGCAGTATACTTTGTGCATTCCCATTTGGAGAAATTCTCCTGGCATTAATTACTCCATAAATCTACATTGTGCAGTCAGTGTGGCTGCTCCGCCATGAAGATTCATGGCTGAACTTAGCGTTTGTTTTTCTTTGGCATAGTTATGGATTGATTAATGACCTGCCCACAGGCTTTAAAGGGAAATACTGCTGATTCTTAACGTAAAAATTATAACAGGGAGTAGCAAGAGAGAAGAGTTTTTTTTTCACCTATGTGATTATCACACATTCATGCTGATGTATAAAGACATTATCAGAATATATAAAAACTCAGATAGTGGTTGTGATTGTTTTTAGGTGGTAAATATAAATTACCATAAGAATAGCCTGCCAGGCCTTACATCAATGCCATAAGGGGGTGTTACTTGATGCTTTTGCCCTTCAATAGTGCCATTGTCTTTCCACCATTTGGAGACAATATGTCAGTAATGCCTCACTAACCTCTCCTGGTTTCACAGCTTCGTTATTTGAAATTCCAAGGATCTTGATCTTGTTAAAAGGGATGAAAACAACAGAGTACAGGGAGCTAATTACATCTGGATCAATGTGGAAATAATAAAGATTGATTGATCCACTATGGTGATATTTGCATGTGGAGAGTATTTTGAGTTTTTAAAGTTTCTCTAAAAATAAAATCTCAACATTTTGCTGCATTTGAGGAGGGTGAAGAGGCCAAAGTTTAAAGCCAGTTGCAGTTTACTTTCTAATTTTGTTAAAAAGTGTTAATGGGCTCAGTATTCTTGGTGTTTCTGTTGAATATACTCTGTTAAGTAATGCAACAAGCATGAACATAATTGGCACAGGGAATCATGAGACAATTCCCACTGACACAGACTCAAGCTTATACTTTTCTGTCTTAAATTAGCACACTTGGTCTAGTGGAAGCAGCGTTCATTGTAGAAAGTACAGTGGTGTACTACAAAAGAAACAAGAGAAAATACTCTGTGCGTATGCATGTGTGTATATGTGTGCGTACACCTTCAGGTAAAAAGAGAAACTGTGGCAAAGGAGGCAGACTGAAAGCCAATTGATAAGAGGAAGAGGAAAAGAAAAATCATCAAAACATGCACTAATTCACTGTGAATTCTCCACTGCCATGCTCAATTTATACATTGTCTTAAACTAGGAAACTGACAGGGTAAAGTCTGTTTTTTTGGCAACAAGTCCAACACACAGAAAAGCTTGTGTCAGTTCACATTGCATGTTTGTACTGAATGAGCTAAACTACACTTTGGCAATCTTGTCCGCTATGCAACCAGCAACAGATTGTCACAGCTGAGTACCGTACTGTATCTGTGTCTAACAAATTCAGAGATTAATAGATGGCTCGAAATCAAAGCACATGTAGTGCTTTGTAAGTCATGTGGCCAACACTCCAAATGGTGAACTTGCTAAATGTCCCTGTGCTTTGGTCAAGTTACCCAGCAAACCTCATATTTCAAAAGCCAATAATTCAATGTGATGCTTCATGCTGTGTTCTGTTAAATAGATTCTTCTGCATCTGTTCCCATGTTCCACGGCCCTCCATGGGTATTATTTTAGCATGACAATGGACAGAATAACGTGAAAAACTTTGTACCTGCACTTCCTGAATGGACAAGCTGATATGGACGTCCCTCCAGATGGTTTTTAAACAGTCACATCTGGACAGTTAAAAATACCCCACACAATACATCCTTACAGCTGTAGCAAACAGAAGAAGAGAGACATGCAACATCAATTATTGGAGCATTTGTACAGTAGATAGATGGAATTAATTACAGACATGTACAGTTACAATATTGCTTTGCCAGTTATTAAATTAAAGACCAATGGTGTTGTGAAAACCATGGAATAATGAACAAATTACTCTTGCACTTGGATAAACAACACATACTCTAAAGTATTCACTGATGGTCAAGTCCAACAAATGTAAAAAGATCAGTTGTTGTTAAATCTGCTCTCCATTTTCTCCATGGAGCAGTTTTAAATTTCTGAAATATAAAAGTCTCTCTCGTTTGTGTAATTAAGTACAGATGAAACTACTTGAGCTTTCGTCAGCACAAGGGATTTGTGATTCTCAATCTTTGTGTAATGACAACTAACAGTCAAGATCCCATGTAGCTGAAGCAAAACATTGGAGATCGCAGAGTTTGTGTTTCCTACTCCAAAACAACAACCTGCTTTGAATTCATAACTGAGGACAGGTTCACAGGCTGAGGTCACCCGAGAGGCAGAGGTGTGATGTGGAAAGTCCACATTACATCTCACATGTAGTGAGTCCATCACAGCAATTTCAAACTGAGCATCTGATACTGTGAAATTTATGGACAATATGTTATGTATTAATGCAAGATGATAATTTTCTCTCTCTGGCTGGCTGACAAACATGCAAACAGCCATGGATCTCATCAGAAAGCAGAAAGTGTGTGTGTTAAACAGCGAGCACATGAGGAGATGCTGGCAGCTGAAACAACAACATTCAGGTGTTTTGGCATGTCATATGACTGAATTTGCAGTGGAGTCATTTTACACAGTTGACATCTCCTCCATCCAGTCCTTGTAGGTGAGAGGAGTTGTGATGAGCCTCTCAAAGAGAGAAGATCGTGGGATATTAGCTGCTGTGGCCACTTTCCTCAGCTTTTTGTTACATTTCACAAAAGTAACACAACATACTACAATTTACAAAATGTTACGCTAATAATGTTTTGCTCATTAGCTAAAACATTTCATAAATTTTGATGGTGCAACCCAATTTAGTCATCATGACTTTGACACTAGGTAGCATTTACTAAGAGGTTAAGAGCTAATTATTGAATTAACTTGCTATGTGTGTATAATGGAGTTGTTTCAGTTCTAGTTACCTGGCAAAGTTCACAGCAGTGTCATCTCTGCCACTATATGGCTTTGAATCTTTAGAAAATGTCTCTTAATGAATTAAACAAGCATGTTGCTCAGTGCTACTCCAACACAAACAGTTATAATGAGTCATGATGGTTGAAGTTCTACAGTATTTACTTCACATGTCAAACAGAGGAAGAAGTGACGTTGGGCAAAGCAGTTAAAGCGTAGCATGTTAACTGGCAAAACAGGCTACAGAGGAATTGAAGTGTTTTGACACAATAGATTAAATGCACTTTAAGTCCTGCCACTGTGCTGAATAATTTTTTTATAAATCTTACATATGTCTTTCAAAACTCTCTTATGTTAGCTTTTATGCAAACAATCTTGGAGAAGAAAATTTCCCCCATGTACTGAGTTTTAAAAGAAGAAAGGAACAGAGCTTGTTCCTTTGACCAAGCCTTCACTTTCTGCTCTGCTGTCAACAGCTGTGAATATCTGAAGGTATGTTACAGTGAAATAGCAGTGGAGATATTTGATCTGACAATTACTGTATCATCCTCCCACAAAGACTCTTCTCAAGTGAGTTCAATGCAACCCAAATAGCCTAGTCACACAATAAAAGGTCTGCAAGTGCTTCACATCTGGTCTGCAAAATGGCCGCTTACCACTGGGAGTTCTGCAGTGTGACTGCAGCATATGAAGAGGGAATTCATTTATGCTCTTCTGTCATTTAAAAGTAAAATAAATTCATTAGTCGCTTATTTGGGGTTTAAGGCTGCATTCAAAATTCAAACTTGGACTTGAACAATTCACGCCAATGATGACATTTTAAGGACCTTATAGCACTTGTACAATTATTCATCAAATTATTTATTTGGTCTGCTGTCAAACCCTCTCTTGTTCTGTTTGAATGTTGCCACGTCTCAATAGATGAAAGATGAAAAGCTACTTTATACTCCCACTGTGATCAAACACTTTGGCTTTGACAGGCAGGTTTGACTACGCCAGCTCCAAACATTTGGTGCATTTCAGCTCCAGAGCTTAGAAATCAAACTTTGCAATATCTCAGATTACGACATGACAGTTGTATCATCTGCTGAGTGATTGCACATAATCCACTCCTTTTGCGTTTGTTCTCAGAGCAGACTTTTACCCGACCGTGTGCCCAGATGTGACCAATTACAATAAATACTGTTTGTTGTTCTTAAGAGCAAGCATTCAAATTTGTTTTTCCTATAGCAAACTAGCTTTCATTATGTTTTATTTGCAACAAAAAAGGTCATCCCATGTCACTATCCTCAGCTGCTAGTAAAAGCTCCCATGGGTTCAATGTGTGATGATATTCATTAAAACCACAACAATATGAATAATAACAATATACTTTATTTATAAAGGGCCTGCTAACTGTAGAGACAGCTATATATCTTAACATTGTGAAACAGTAATTGATTGTAACTGAATAGCACAAGACCTTGGAAGCACATGCCCCTGTTATTTACACAAAGAACCACCACCCACAACATAGCTTATTTTCTATAGCAAGCTATAAATCCTCTCGTTGTCGTGCAAAAATACTTCTGGAGACCTTAGGAAACACCCGCCAATAACATGAGAACAACCCACATAGCAGTTACTGTAATGTCTGTGGGTATCCACTCCTGCATTCACTACATTAGCTCCACTGTTAGACTGCATACAGTAACAAAATGTCTCATCATTTAAAGAGGACAAGGAAATGGAGAGCTGAAAGTCAGCAAATAATGTATCTTAAATATTTACATCCCAGCCCCCGAGTGATTAAGTGAACGTGAGGAGCACTTTTGAGTTAATGGTGTTGCTAGATTGTGTATAAAAGAGATCATTAGCAGTGTAAAACTTCCTGACATCAAAGGAAATGTTGATGCAGAGCAGTCCATCTAGTCCATGTTCCCATGCACCCTGCCACAAACTTCCAGAGAACTGCATTTGGGTAAGCAAAAACTAACTGTAAACACTAACATTTTATCACCTACTAAAGCTGACATGGCTATTTGCAAATGCCACACATCCAGCAGACACAGAGCAGCTTAATCATTTATTTTGAGCTTTGTGTCCTGTTACCCAGTCAATGTAATGAACATGTCCACTAGCTAATCGCTAACTTTGTCTGCCTGTTGGACATGTAGCCTGGGTTTATCAGAGCTGTTTCACCAAAAACAGCTGCCAGTCGCAATCAAGAATAACAGTTTGAGAGCACTGGCAGGCGCTAAAATGCACTGTAGAGCTGAGCGGAACTGCAGTTGAGTGATAATTATCTGTGGGTTTGTCACTATGAGTGACTCCTTTCACAATACAGATTGTCATGAAATCTGTCATCAATATAAAAAATATTGATTATAGCAACTTTAAAGATATGTGTTGATTTCAACAGTTAATTTTAGAGCTTGAAGTGAAAACCAACACTAATTCATTAAACCAGATTTAAATAGGTGATGAGATAAGTGAATGCAGCATCTATTGTTCTATTAAACAACCTAATTATCTTTAAATAGCGTGAATAGCTAAATTTAGACCTTGAGGTTTGCCTTGACATTATAAAATGACCCCAAATAAAACATTTGATTGTGACTATTAAACTCCGGGGGTTGCATGAATGAAAATGAGCTGGGCTTTTATGTGGGTAGGTGCTGCCTATACAGAGAAGGAAAAGGAGCAGCTGGACTTGTCGTGTCCACAGGAACGGAAAATCTCTCTCGACAAGCCAAACCTCGTGTATGGCCCGAATCCCCCGACTCCAGTGTGAAGCTGTCTTTCTTAGATATCAAGCATCAGCTTACACGCCCCTTGATCCAAACCGCAATCCTGATGAATGAATGTGCAAAAGCTGATCCAAAGGCAGTCTGAAGGAACAAGTTCTGTCGATTGAATAAATTAACAGAACGTAAAGGATTTTATTTTGTATCCGAGTGACTGCAGGCCATATGGTCTGCTGCCCTTCGAGCATCTGTAGCAGTTAACAAAATTGCTATGCAGACAGAAAGAGAGAGGCATACATGATGCAAATTTCAGGGTTTGTCTTCAGTCCGTGGATAAGGGATCCACTAAAACCCCTTCTACCGCCACAACTGAGAGTTGTATGGCCACAGATCCCTTTTAGTTTGGTTGCTTGTATAGATTGATGTCCCCTATATAGAAGCCAGTAAAGAGGGAATACAGAGGGTAAGGGTTTCCAGTTGGCCATTATTATAGCTTTTGGTAAATAGAGGGCGTTTAGCAGAATGCAGTAGAAACTGGTGTTTGGTTACAGCATCATAACTCAACACTGAAAGGGTATTGTGGCAACAAAATTGTTCCACGTGACTAAACAGTGACACACCGCCATGAGAAATGGTATACAGATGACCACTGGAATTACTGAATTCCTTCATCTGACTTTTTGCTCATATTACAGGAGGATCATCCAAAATATATATATTTGTTTATCTTTCTTTCACTATCTCAGGAAAAAGGTTACAGGAAAAAAAATGTAATTCCTTCTCTGAGTAGAGTCCTGGAAAATATTACAGCATCAAACATGTGAGTGTTTAATTACGTTCTAACAGCCTTGCTGCCCCTTTTCTCTGCCTCATGATTTACTTACCAGGGATTAATTAGACTGTTTTCTTCTTGTGTACCACCCAAGAGCAGTGAACAGATTAGAAACACACACACACACACACACACACACACACACACACACACACACACACAATATATAATAGCAGTATTATAACTCAACCCAATGAATTGACCATTGTAGTGGTGTTCAATCATTAACTAACCCTCCAATTTCCATTCATGTTCAGGCATGCTATCTTGAAACTTGATGACATGCTGGTCAGCCCTCTGGCATACCCCCTACTCAAAGAGAAGGACAATTAAGTGCTATTAGAGGTCTTTAAACTTATCATAGGACTATTTTGGAGGTTTTATCCAAGCTTTGGTTGCCATAAGCCCATAGATAGCCCATTGATCTTGACAAGCACATAAATAAGAAATAAGAATCATACATGGGTAAAGTTAAGGTCAGAAAGATGACAGATGTGTCTAAAAAGTGAATAATTTTACTGGAATTTCTTGAGAAATTCATTAATACAAACTGTGCACATTTATGCAAGTTCACATGCAGTAAATAAGGGAATGCACATGTGCTGTGTGTGTTCATGTACATGTGTTTTTGTGTACAAACATCTGTAAGTGTGGGTATATGGAACACTGTTTGTGCATGTATGTGTGTTTGTGTTGAGTGTATCCTGTAGCATCCAGATGCCCCAGATGTGTTTCAAGGGGGCACAGTGCTTCATGTGGCCTGGAAGCATGAAAATGAGAGAGACACTCATCTGTCCATCCATCTTTACACAAAACAGAGAGCAGCGCCATGTGACTTTACACACTGAAAAGCTCGTAGACTAGAGCATTAGGAAAAAGGCCTTAAGTCCCGGAGAACAAATGATAAAAGGCCAATTATCCCACAGGAGATTTGAGATGTACTGATAGAGAACAATGAATAACTGTACGGAAGCAAAGTATGATCAAAAGACTGTCTGTGACTGGAACTTTCTGTGTATAAACATAGTTCAAAATGCTCCCCGCCGGGGGTCCAAGTAATGGTGAAAATGATTCATCCAAATGCCAGGTAATCACATCTGGAAGCAAGTCCGATCCAGAACAACAGTCTTTCCGTATTAACCCGCAATCATCATTTAGGATCATTTAATTATTTCACAATGCATAAAAAAGAATTTGTTTGAACTTTGTGTCAGCAGTAAGCTATTAAAGAGGCGTCCCTGATTCTTCGGAGATCTATCTTCTTGATAACCATACTAACGCAGGAAGCAGACAGGGTCAAAGCACAGTGAAAGAGACTATAATGAATAACAAGTATTATAAGGAAAAAAAAACTTATTATCTGTCATAGTTCTCTTTGGAGCAAATTTCATCATCTATTGCAGTGAAGTTGAACACTTGAGATTGTCCACTGTTATCTCAAATGTGGCATTCATGCATCTCACCTGACAAGAATTTAGTTGCATTTCATGGTAATTTTTATGGGGGAGATTTAAAGTGGTGGTGCAACACAGCAGTTGGTAGAGGAGCCCTGAATGCACTTAATTTTATTGCGTGTAATAAAATGCAGTCAAGTTCTATTCATTTGAAACCAAATTACATAACTACCTCAGAAATGTTGGGAAGACTGAATCAGTCAGTGCTGAAGTGTTTACAACCCAGTATTTCCAGTAATACTCTAGTATTAACAGGAATAAATGTGTGTAATTTAAAATAGCTGCTCTTACTCATCTCCATCTGTTTGCATCCTTTGAATTTTCTAGTGTTTCAGGTTCAAAAACAGTAACACAACTATTGTTGCTCTTCTGTGATAGAAAAACCTTCTCAACCATTTGATTAGAGGGGGACAAGACCAAAATGATCTTGTTGCTCAGTCTGAGGAATGGATTCAATTTCATCTCCAGAGACCTGGTTAGTTAAATTTACTGTGTGTATCTGTTTTTGAGAAGAGGTCTCAGAGTCTCTGTAACCATGACTTTGTGTCATTCCACCCATGCCATCAAACTGAAAATAATTTAGGATTCTAACAAGAATGATTCATATTTCATTATCCCTCTTGAAGGGCACTCCAGCAGTTTAGCATACTGTAAATCATTTTAAGCTTGTTCAAATTAGAAATGTAAGTTCTCATGCTGCCTTAAAAATGTGAGTTAACTGAACTTAGGTTAAACAGGTGGTTCAACATTGTTTCAATATTGTGTTCCTGCAGTGGAGGAGGTGACAATTTCAGGACCTCCGTTCAAGGACCACATATCTAGGACTCTTGTTTTTCTCAAAAGCACCACCAAGAGAACTGATTGCAGGTGGGGGAAGGGTTAGCTTTGTTCGACATACATGCATAGAACGAATCCGGTTTCCAGTGTGGTGGCAGTATCAGAAAAAAATCTAGGGTCCTAGCAATGTGGTCCTTGAAATGCAGTCCATTGTTTTGAAAATGTAAATCTAACTAAGCTAAGTTGACAGAACTTCAGAGAACAAGTTCAATTAACTTCAGATATTTAGTTGAATCAACTGTTGAGAAATGAAGATAAATTGTCAATTTATGTATTTACAAGTAAGATATCAATAGAATGTTCATAGACAACTTATTTGTTCTCCGCCAAGCTATGCAATTTTTCAGTACAGTATCCATTTGTAGTGCTTACAGCATCATAAAATTTTTTATGGTTGTTTAAGTGCTCACAACATTTGATTAGGGAAAGATTGTGGTCTGGTTTAATTCACATTAATCTCAGAGGCAGCATGTATATTTACATTTAACCAAAACCTTTATTAACGTGCTAACTACAAATCTCGACATGAAACCTTGGTCTCCTCTGAACATAAACCAGCAAGTTTTCTACAAAATGTAATTTAGAACGTAATTTTTTGGAGACAGTTTTGTTCGTACCCTATTCCATTTTTATAGCGCATGCTTTTTCTTTCATCTAATTTTGTCCAAGCCCACATTAAAGTTGGTATCTGATTCTGGTTTAGGTCAAGTCTTTAAATTTTTTAGTTTTAGTCAACAAAAACTAAATACATTTTAGTGTCATTTTTGTTGTGCATTTTAAATTTTAATGTCTTTGAGGCTGCAGTGGTTGCTGTCTTCGTTGCGTACACATGGTTACAGGTGGTGTTCTCGTCTATTGTAGGGTTTGTGCGCAAGACACTAGTTCACACACAGACACACACCAGGCTGACTCTCCTCAGTAAATCCAGCTGTCATTACAAACTCCTGCTGTTCGAACAGGACGGTGCTCTCTCTGTTGTTCCTGCTCATGTAACATTACCATTGCTACCTGTTCTCTCCACTACAGAGCAGCACCAGATTCATAAGCTGGACTCCCTCACTTGTTTGCCAGAATACCATTCATTGTCTGGGTTTAGCTTGAGAGGAGAAGCCAAAATGTTAGATAACATACAAATATTCTTTTAGCGAATGTCTAGAGGAAGATTTAGATCGTTGACTGTCGACATACATGCAGCTGCTGTCTGTTGACTAAGACTTTGCATTAAAACAGTGGTTGGTTTATTTGTCCATTCGTCTGTCTTTCACATCGTCATTTAGTTTTTTATTTGTTGATGAAAAATGTGTTACATTACATCATAGTCCTCGATTTAAAGGTTACCTTTTATTCAGTTTTTAGTGTTTTCATTGTGGTCATCAACGAACATTTTTCATGGTAGTTTTAGTTGACAAAACATGACACCATCAGAATTATTTCTTCCAACACTGGAAGGCATTGTAAAACTGTTTTTATAGTCTGAGTAGCACTCTTTGTGGCAATGGGTGGACTTCTTGTGGCAATTGGTGGAGTGCCCCTTCATACTTTTTGCTGAGTCTGTCATGACCATGCATATAATGAGCTTAATGTTAAAGTGTGAATCCAAGTACCCTTCCATAAATGAGCCCCCACTATTAAAAAAAAACATGGCAGTCAAAGATAAGACAGAATCAGCTGACAGTCTGTCTTTACCAACATTGTTTCACTTTTTAGGCCATGGATACATGATCCCAAAAAGCACAGAATAACAACTTCTGTCCCACATGTTGAGATCACTGATTTAAACAGACTACATATGTGGAGCCTTGGGGCAACTCCTGTAGAGGTCAGAATACACTAAGACAAGCCAGGTTTTCAGACAGTGGTTTCAGAGATTTGATATGTTATCTGGAGCTTTGATCATATCTGCTATCAGCCCTCAGCATTATTTTCCCCCTCTCAGTCTTGGAGGAGGTGCTGCAGATGAACAGTGACACCTGCTGGCTTAAAACCTCACCCCAACACCAACACCCCCCACCCACCCCCACCCCCGGCCTCTGTGGGCATGATAACAGATAACTATTCTGATTGTAAGCTTACTGAGAACAGCAGAATTAGACTGTGGCTAGGCTGTGCAGAAAGTATGTTATATAACAGATTTCTGATGGGTATGGGAGAGAGGTTTACTCTGACAAAAATGCAAAACAAAATTGCCTGAAATTAGAACACAGGAAGTGCTTTTTGTGCCCACTAACAACTTAGGTCAAATCAAGAAACAGACTATTTTTTAAAAAGCACATCAGTCAGTATGATATCTGGCAGTACATCTCTTTTTGTATGCTTTTGCCCAATGACAAATTTCATTCATGGATAAATAAAATTAACCAGACAGACAGAAATTCACTTGGACATAATCAAATTTTTTTCCAGAGTTGGTGCTTAATCTGTGATCTGTCTGCAGTTTTGTCGCTCCATATATCAATCCACACAGTGACTGGCCTGGCCGCCCGCCTGTCTTTCCTCATGACATCATCCCTCACCACTCTGGATCCTATTACCAGATCCTGGTCCTCTCCTCTTCCCCTGAGGAGTCTGCGATGTCTCCCCGTCTCTCTGTGCTCAGCTGATACTGCCACTGGGTTGTTTACTTAATCAACAAGCTACATCTCTCCCCAGGCAGTCCCTTTGACCCATGACCCCTTTAAAGGTTTAAGAAGCAAGGAATAACAAATAAAAGGCCTGTTAAGTAGTACATTACTCACTGTGGCGTCCTGCCCTGCTCCTTGGTATTAGTGTAACCTTACATATGGGATGCGGTCAGACGGCGTCACGGCTCTCTTTTGGCTGGGTCCACTGTACACATACTGGCCCCTTTGGCCATATAAATTACTAAAGAGGGACTGAATGTGTATTTGTTAAAATACAAAACTAAATAAACTATATGGCCACCATGAGGTTCAGGTGCAGGTAACATGTTGGGAAACAGTCCTTGAACTGCTGCATTGACCCCAAGTGTAATGTACACACTTTTGCAGATTCCATCTTCAGCTCCTGCTCTTCCTCCACCCTCAGAATACACTCAACATCTGTGTGTTAAACTTATGAGATCCTCCATAAAATGCCTCTGAGCAGTTCCTCTGTCTGACTTGACCAAAAGCTTCGGTGAGTTTATTGACATCCTGCCTTAAGAGAGAAGAAAGGGCTTAGCAGCTACAGTCTCGGCATGGAGGCAGGCAGGCTGCAGATTGCCTCTGGTCACAGCTTACAAGTAATCCTGCACAGCTGAAATTATGGTGAACACACACTCTGACTCAGCAATGCTGATTGCTTCTCTGTTTGCAAAACCACGACAAACTGCTTTGACTTCCTGGTGTGGCTTTATTGAAGACTTTGTAATGTATGTCAGAACACAACACATCCTACGGCAAGCCAGAGTTCCAGGTCCTTAACATAGAGTCTTATTAATTGTGTACGTATTGATGATATGAAATCTGTGGAGGCCAGATAAAGACAAGATATGACACAAATAAAAGATGTGTTAACATATACACTCTGTTTATTTCAGGAGAAACCATCAAACCTAAACGCATAATATAGTAAAAAATAGAGCAGAACTTCATTGTCCAACCAGAGATGATTTTTTTCCACTGACAAATAACATTGAATTACATGGATTAAAAACACACTACAAAACATTATAATTCAATAATCCTACAAATTGTATGTGGCTACATTCTTTAAATCAGACCACCTTTGTTGACTGCCTATTTCTCTTCTATTTCTCCATCTTTGGGTTTCTGGTCTCTGCTAAGGTTGTTGAATCATAAACAGATGTCAAAAACAATAAGCTCCTCAGTTTTTGACCATATTAATCAAGAAAGCTAGTGGACCTAAAACAAACTTCCAAAATCAAGCTCATAGTGCTGTATTTGCCCAAATCACAGTCTGGGAAAATATTCAGCGATGAGAGGACTGATTCCGCTCAAGAGACAGCAACTGATTAGCTTAACGTAGTATAGAGACTGGACACAGGGTGACGCAGCTAGCCCCCATCTTTAAAGTTAATTAATCAACATTCATAGCACATGTTTAATCTAAACAACATGTAAAAATGGCAAGGTGATTTTATGGGGAGGTTATATATCCTGGAGTCTTGTCATCAACATGTGGTTGGAAGAGGAGATTTAAGGACATCATTGCTACAGGCAAGAAATAGTCATTTATACACACACTGACGTAACAAACACTCCTGGCAGAACAACATTTGATGAACACATTTAAATAAACATTCAAAAATCAATACAGGAGTAGGCTGGACAGATGGATGGAAAATATGTAACTGCTCCTTTAACACTGATCCTGGGCCCATTGGAAAGCAGTACTGATACTGAGTGGATTTAGTGAAATAAAGTGGATGAAGCTCCTCAGTGATGGTCCAGGATCAGCTGAAAAAAAAATCAAACATCTCCATGGTGTTACTGTACAGACAGAATTGATAACATTCTTTTTGTGTGTGTGTGTGTGTTCCTCTGTCTATTGACCGCCTCAGTGTTTTGTCTTTTTTCTATTCAAAACTATAAATAAAAATATTGAAAAGAATTGATAACATTCTACAAATAAAGTATTTGGCCTGTGAGAAGTGGGGCAGTGGGTGAAACATCTTTGGGACACATTTCTGGGGGTGTTTTCTTTTTTCCTTTTTTTTCTCCTCTTGTTACAGTCTTCATTTGCAGTGACCTAGTGCTTTAGGTTAGAAATAACTTACAGAAGCCATTTATGAGCTCATAATGATGGCTTCAGCCGTATTCCAATGAGGCAGCTTGACATGAACTGGCCAGAGCCAAATGAGGTCATGCTTTTAAGTAATGATCAGACCCACTTCTGGTGACACCATTTCCTGCTCGAGAGTGATTATTTTTACACATGCAATCACTGGTGTCCCCAACAAATACATTAGTCTCACACCACCATTGCATTCACAGTGTCCTGCAGCAATTTTTTTGTTTTGTCACCACTACAAAGATTGGCATAACTGAGAAAATGAAGCTGATAGAGGAGAAACCTTGATGGGAGCAAAACCAGGTAACTTGTTACCTCATTGTTCAAGAGCATAAACTCCCAGACCTCAGTGATGTAATGTATATTTGAGCCTTTTTGCGTGCACGTATGTGAGTGCATTAGTGCATGAATCACCACCTGCAGCACGCACACCACTGAACCCTCTCTCCAACAGTCAATAAAACGGCCCAGCCTTGAGAACCAGGCGTCCTCCCACAACAAACGTGGGAAGCAGAGGAAGCGCTGAGTCGACACACTGTTGTATTGTTTTAGCGGAGAAATGTGATGACCGGAGAGATTTGTCGTGAGTTTGAGGGCCTGCTTTTAACGAGCGGAAAATGAAGCCTGGGAGCTGAATTTGCATGAAAGGCTTGGAAACTAATCACGAAGCCCAGTGGGCGCTGGAAAAGACAGAATCCCTGTGCTGTCCATAATCGGCAGAGGCTCAAATTCCCAAGATTTAGCTACTTTTAACACAAGATTTTACACATGTATAAGGAAAGAAATGGTGACATGACTTCATTAAGTAGAGTTAATTCATCACTTTGCTTTGGAAAACATGCTTTAGGCAATTTTATCATCTATAGCTATCACCACCTTCCATGTAGGTTTGCTCACCATGTGTTAAATTAAGTATGAGGTCATTCTTCAGGCAGACGGACTGTTAATGGGGCAGTCTGTGTCGAGTTGAACCAATGTCATGACTTCACTTTTTTTTTTCCTTTTCACTTTATGCAGGAAAAAGAAAATGACAGGCTGTTAATCTCATTATCACATTAGGATCATTAGGCCACATTTGGAGATAAGCAGCAGCTATTACTCACAGCAAATTAAACCCAGGACCCTGATGCTGTAGCCTAACTTTTTGGCACAACTTGAGGGATATGGACCATGCTCCATAGTTGGTATTAAATAAATAGATAATCATGAAATGAACAATCACATAAATAAACTGTTGAAAATGTTCAAATAGAAAGACAATCTAATATTAAATGATAATGATTTAATTTTGAATTCAACAAGAAAAAAATTATTTTATCCTTCTTATTTTCATAAGAAAATAGTTTTACTTCAAAAATGCCCTTTTTCAAAAGTTCATTCCATGTTCACATTTTTCTCCAATAACATTTGTATTTCATGTCACTCTACTTGACAGTGGTGATGTCACAGCCTTGTCACCTTTCAGCCAATCACAAGCAAACAAGTTCAATAACTGCTACCATAATTAGCCAGTTAGCTTCTGTTAGCCAGAGCAACAATGTCAGAGTCATTATAAATCAGCTATCAAGATGCTGCTGTCAGTAAACATAGTAATAAAGCACACACTCACAGAAACTAACTTTTTATTTACCTACCCTGCTAGCGAACTAGCTTATCAGGATTGTAGTTTGCTAACAACACTAACATGGACTCTTCATTTGCTGCTGAGTGCTGAGTAATACCAAAGTCCTTTCTAGGCCTACCTTATAACGTCTCTGGTAACACGCTCAGAGTCCAGCTAAGCTAGCTAGGTAGTATGAACAGTCTTGTTTACTTAAGTCTTTAAAGCTACAGAAGTTTAGTTTCTGCATCTGTGTTTAGTTACAAATGTGTCCTCCACAGCTGCTTCTTGTGCTTCTTGTTGGTTCATTAAGAATAACATTGGCTTTGTTGCTGCTCTAACTAATAGGAGCTAACTAGCTAAATATGGTAGCAGTTATTGCGGTTGCTTGCTTAAGATGTAGGGGGTATGTGATTAGGTGAAAGGTTAGAGCACAGTTACAACACCACTGTAATGAAAAGTGACATTATGAAATATAACTTAATGTGATATTGGGAAAAATGCCATAGAGAAAAAAAGACAGACTGTGATGCATCTACTGATCAGCCGAAATGATGCAATTCAATAAAGATATTAATTAATAATATAAAACAATATTATTTTTATCAGCTGATTTCTAATACAGTCCAACAGAAATGATAAACTAGGTTCTGGGCAGATGGTAAACTACACCCTGAATTCTTCAACTGGTCTGGAAAGTGAATGTGAAAAATAAATGGACCATTTCCAGATCTTGAGGTTTGGAAATTGCACAACAAGTCTGGAAAGTATATTAAAAACACTGTTACCCTTTGCTGACATGCAGCACATGCAACATTTTATGTTTATGTTTTATTCCTGCTGTCATTTAATATAATATGATATTTCCTCTTGTGGAGAGGAGGCTGTTTTGTTGAGAGTAATACTGCCCTACCAGCCATTATCAACATGCTGTACTGTTGGCTGATGTCTGATCAAAAATCAGTAAATGCAGTCAACATATTATGATCTGGAGCAAGTCTATAATATAATGAAGGATAACATATATGGGAGGGATAATAAACCACCACAATACCAACACAGGTAAGAGTTGTCTATAGTGGCAAAGCTACAATTTCATGATAACTGGGCAAACTCCATCTGCTGATGGAGCTCATGTGATATGATCAAAAGCTCTAGAACATTTCCTACATGGATGTTGAGGCTCCTTTCCCAACTCAAGAAAGAACTTTGAACTTTAGCCTTGCTACAGTTTACAGTATGGTGCACGAGTTGAATAATATTAAAGTACTTATTCTTCAGTAAAGGTTCTGTTTTAAAATCTACTGCAACTTCATACGCAGCAGTCCTAATAAATTGATTAAAATGAGTAGTCATACAAGTTTTCCGAATAAATCTTTTGCGTAATGTAGTAAACCTGTATATGTGTATCTTGAAATTGATCAAATATTTTAAAAAATATAAAAGTGAAACTATTTGGCATTATTTATTCTTTCAGTGTTATCCATCTCTCTATCCACCCACCTATCATTCCAGGAAGTGATTTTGCCAGCACACTGAGCACACACACACACACACACACTAGGGTTCAAGCATCCTGTTTGTCTCTGAAGTTGCTGACCTGTTTCTGTTTAGTTTGGACTGTGTAACATGGCCTAAAAACCTGAGAAAACTGGAGATGGCACAAGAGCAGAAGCACCGACCTCTGCTTTAAATATGGCTCACTGTATTCTTTTATTAAAACTGTCTCCTCAGGCTTTTTACTTTGCCGATGATTTCATTGGTGTGTTTTATTCCGCAGACTCGGCCTATGCTGATAGGTTTGTCACCTTGCTTCCCAGAGGAGTTGTTAATTTGTCTGCAGTGAAAATTACCACATCATTTTACTTTTGGAAATGCTTTGCGACGCTTTTGTACCAAGAATAATGTTGTCTTGGCTTTACTGGGGAAAAAGCTCTCAGTTTTACAATCTGCAGCCTGATGACATTAAACGTGTCATTACTTATTTGAAGTCCAGATTCTTATTATCACTGTCCTGTTGAGCAGCTTTGAGAGTAATTCTGATTTTATGATTAAAGTTACTACTTCATAGAGCCCATCAAGGTTCATCCAGCAGTTACATAGCACTGTGGTTCAAATGAAGAGGGTCAGTTAATGTGATTTGCCAGTGCATGTGGTGAAATATGCTAAAACCGTACAAATCTGAACAAAAATATCGAGTTAACATTCCAGTCAAGTCAAGACCACAGTGAGAGTGGAATCAAAATATTTTTCTATGAAATTAAGTCATACGTGCTCAGGAAAGGCCTGTGCTCAGTCTGCAGCAGGTATTTCAATTTCTTGTTTAAATCCTTACACAATGGTTACATCAGCACTGACGTGTGTCATAACTTCTCTGCGTACTGACAGAGAGGAAATCCTTTGACCTGGTGTGCATCTGTTCAACAGCTCAGACCCCGGGCTTAATGGATGAGTGAGTGTGTTGACTACTAATAAGTCTCACGGGACCGACTGAGACTGAGTTAGAACAGTCACAACAGTCTGATTATTATCTATATAAAGAAATGAGAACTATATCAGCAAGTAGACTCTTATATTTGCACAGCACCACTTCCTGTGTATACAACAAAATCCATCATCCTCTAGACATTAAGACATACCGAGAAGACTGATCTCAGAACCATTCCTCTTGGCAAACCTTCCTCCTTGAGAACAAGTCATCTTATAGCATGAGGACTCACAGGACAATGAACTTGAATATTTTCCCTTTTTGTTCTGCTTCTTTACTATTCTGCAATATCGGGGTGGGCCTCACTTTGGCCCCACGGCACTGCAGGGTCTGCTGACTTTCATAGCGCTTCAATGTTCAAGTGGCATAACGCCTTGGCCAGGAAGGACCTTCCCACCTGGGTGTTCCACCAAAAAAGCGTGTTGATGCTAAGATTACTGTAAAGGCGTGACCCCTGAGAGCTATGAATATCCCATGTTCTGTAGTGTGAAGTATATTGTGGGCTCATATCGGGCCAAGCATTTCTCTGTGGGTTTGTAAAAGCTAATGCACGATGTTTAAAGGTAATAATACCCACTTTTATTGCTATTCTGGCATATAGGACAAACAATTATATCAAACAGTAATAAAGAATGATAATTTGACTGATTTACAAGACAATATATAAAGACCTTATTGCTCCTGACACTGATAAAATCAACTAGTGAGAGCAAATTGAAGAGAAACTGTTCTGACCAGTGTCTTTGCTCTTTGTTCATTAGAACCCATGTTTCACTTTTACTGCTTAACGATAGGCGGAGAAGCTGACAGCCTTGACTCATCAGAGACAAGACACATATAATACCCCCAACACACAAATACACACACATCCACCCCCTCCCAGCTGTATCCTCCATAACCGGCACACCGGCATGTGAGCCTTGTGGTTTGAAGTGGAAAAAATGGCTCTAAATCAGAGAACCACAAATCACAGACAGGCTATAGTTCAGCTCCAACAATCACTACTAGTATGCACGTGCAGGCACACGTACGCATACACACCTCTCAGACAGAGCTTTCTGGTCTATGTTCTCATCAATGCGTGTAGCTACATAGGAAAATAAAGACTAGAGAAATAGTTGAGGGAGTGAGGCTATCCACTTAAGCAATTACAAGCTTTGGGGGCCCAGATTTTCCATGACTTAATCTCAGCAGCTTCTGGTGTTCACCATGGAGGCTCCGCAGCGTCTCCTGGAAAGAGGCCTGAGACAGGGAGATGGTGGTTTCTGATACAGATGGATGTCCACCCCCCCCACCCCCACCCCCAGGGTTCAGTGGTCCGGACTTCCATCATACATCAGAGGAAGTCTAGACATTATAAAGGTTCCCACTACACTGAGGAGAAATGGAGGCTTTTCGTCGTCCGATGCTCAATCAATCTTTGCTATCTTCTCTAGCCTCATGTTTTTCTCCCATACATCTTCTGGTGTAGTCTTCTTTTTTCTGATCTGTTCTTCAAGCCTTCTATCACTACAGCTATAACTTACTCTTGACTCTCTAAGAAATGTCTGCAGAGGTTACCTGGATTATAAAGGGCTGGGCTTTGGGTGTGGGCAAACTGGAATATAGCCTGTCTAGGCAGAGTTATGTAAGACTTGGCATTACTGGCTCTCACAACTGCTATGCGTTCTCCACAGGCTGTGGCCCGCATGGCATTGAGCTTAACCCAACAATATTTCATGCCAGAAAGGAAGATAATGTCTGCTGCTGCTCACCTCTGCTTGATGTTTTCTGCATATGTCGGCTCCCCCAGCAAGGCAGGAGCGGCTGTAAAATCTATTTAGGTCAGAAGGTATTACGTTTCAACCCTTGTTCCCTGTCTCAGCAGTTTAGGGGCTTCACAGTGCTGTGACTCCATTTGTCTCCATCCAGTAGATGTTTCTGCCTTATGTATAGTGCGTAGTGTACAGGAAACAAGGAGGACAGGCCTCACAATGATACAACACAGAGGAGAAAATGGAAACCATTTTTCCTATGTTGAACCATCTGAGGAGGCTTGCTCAGCATGTGTGTTTTTTTTCAGCAACACTTTTTCAACATTTGTCTTGCTGCACACATTCACACTGTCTGCTTGTCAACACTGAGCAACTTGACTGGAGAAGTCTGGGGTGAATTTATAAGTGAACCTTCAACAGATGTTGAAGGGATAGCAAGAAATATTTAGACACGTTGGGAATTACGCTAATTTGTGCTTTTGCCAAGAGTTAGACAAGAAGATAAATATGAAGCTAGTCAGTGGCCAGTTAGCTAAGCATAGCACAAAGACTGAAAATAGGAGGAAAAAACTTGCTTGGCTCTGTTCAAAGAGGAAGAATCTGCCTACCAGCATCTATGAAGCTTACAAATTAACATGTTACCTTGTTTGTTTAATCCATATGAAACCAAATTAAAAAGAAACCTTGGGCTTGTATAAGGCTGCAAATCCACCGTATCTGGCTGTTACATTTGAATAAAATCTAATATTACCACTGAGAATTTAACAGAACTACAGATGGTGTGTTTGTTTCTGGTTGCACCTAGAAACAGGGGTAACCACCTTGGAAAAATGTGTGAGATATATTGGATGACTGGAGGTTTTCAGTTGTCTTATGTTTCTTTCTTTTTTTTTCTTCTTTTTAAAAAAAATAGATTTACTAGTAAGTTTTAGGGGTGCTGGTGGGTAGATGGTTCCTACCAAGGCTAGCTGTTTCCCTCTGTTTCCAGTCTTTATGCTAAGCTAAGATAACCAGCTGCAAGCAATAGCTTCATGTTTACAAGGCAGATATGACAGTCATACTGATCTCTAGTACTGAATAAGCGGTTTTCCAAAAATGTCTCATTATGCCTTTAAATGAATGTAAATCTTTTGGGGCATTTAGTCATCCCTGTATTTCTCAAGTTTGATACAAACTACTAAAAAAGACATTACATCAGAAACATTACACAGCCTACCTACTTTTTCACTGACAAATTATTTACATTTACAGCCAGGTTTATAATGCGTCATATAACAAATCATCACTTACGGTAATTTGCCACGATACTAGAATACCGTCATGGATACCTTGTGTCCAAGCGCTGGACTGTAATGATTTCCATTTCACTTATTCCAAGTGAAATATCCTTTCAAGGTGTTCACATGTGTGGGTGTATGTATATACAGTGTGCAGTCAATCAGTTGTGTGTGCATGGGTGTGCTTGACTCAACGTGTTTCCAGGTACATAGGCAGCTACACAAAACCAGTGCTGGAGAAGATCCATGGCAGCAGATGACTGGGCAGCTTCATGTGGACCTCAGATGTTTGAAGCAAGCTCTTAGAAAAGGAAAATTCCACAGAGTACAAACAGTAATTCAACAGCGGCATGTGCTGCAGCAGCTTGACAGTGTATGGTATGATATTCGCAGATCAGAAGGAGTCTATAGGGAAAAAGAACAACATGACTGGTAGCTGTGTATGTGAAGACTTCAGCAGACAGGTCACTTCAGATGTGGAAGATGAGGGCAAAGAGAGGTTATAGCCCTTTTGTAAACTTGGGAGCAACCAGCCTGGGAATAGAAAGATATATGGCCTTAATTTAAGAGTGGGGTCTCCCTGTCAACACCACAAGGATTTAGACTGAGCATCTGAGAGTCTGAGCACAGCATGGACCCGGCTAACAAGCATGCACGTAGTCATGATCACAATGATGGCATCAAGATGAGGTCTAAATCTATGACTGTATCCTCCATGACCGGCAAACATGAGAGATGGCAAACATTTCTTGCTTTGTTAAATTAAAAGCTAAATATCGTTTTTTTTTATCTGTCTGTTAAGTTTGCAGGAAACAGTTAGCTTAGCTGCTTCCCACTGCTGCCAGTCTAAGCTAAGCTAAATGTCTCATGGCTGTAGCTTATTTGGCAACAGATATGAGAGTGGTAGCAATCTTTTCAACTAAGTCTTGGCGAGAGAGAAACTATTATAATAACCTAAATTTACAGTTAGTTTAGTTAGTTTAAAGTTATCCACTGGTTTCCCCCTCATTTCCATATGTTAACAGTTTACCGTTTTACTGATAAACAGTTTATCAGTGGTTGATAAATAGTGCTGTAGATTACACAACTCAAGTAAGTAAGTTGCCAGAGTCTGCTAACTGATTTTCATATTGCGCAGATATGAATGAAAATCAATGGTGCCTGGACTGGTAGGAAACATTCATCCTAAAATGTAAAACTGGTGGCATGCATTCAAAAATGGTCAGCAAAAGTGTTGAGACCATTTCTATTTCTATTTCTATTTATATTGAAGGAATTAAGGCCACTTGCAAACATGTGGGTTTGAGTGTGTCTTCAGATATGCAACTGAACAGAGGTGTGTCAGGAAGAGTTCTGACAAAACAGAGATTAACATCATCTTGTTTTGGCTCTGCAGCTTACAGCAGCTCATTGGCCCCTTGCTTGGTTTCCTTCCAACCAGTCACATATGTCCTCCTGACAGACATTCCTGTTCTGTCCGTCTGCCACAGCAGGCAAGAGCTCAGCTTGTCTCCAAACACCACCAGATTGACGGGGTGGGGTAGGGGTGCGGGGGGATTTACAGTTAAGTGTAAAAATCAGGAGCAGATTGGGTGTGTTTCCCTGAGGTGTTTGATGTGTCAGCAGCCTCACATGGGTGGAGTGCTAGTTCACTCATTCATACAGTACATGTACATACAGATGCTGTCTGCGGCTGAAGAAATACAGGAGATGTCACAGCAGCAGCACACCTTAAGAGAACAAAACAATGACTGATGTGCATTTGGGCATTTCTATTTGACTGTATGGGTGTATGACTGTTTGCATTTGCACATCAGGGGCTAGATACCACATGCAGCCATTGCAAAAACAACAAAATCCTACTTTCTCACCGTAGTTATGGTTATTTTGCACCTAATATCAGTCCAAACCTTCAACAGATCAAGTGTTTGTGCTGCCAAAAAAAATAACTTTTAATGGGACAGAAAGGAAGAGCTGAGTAAGTGGATTATGGGAGTCACTGCAAGCTCCATTAAGGTTGTAAAGAGAGAACTGGATGCACACGTTAGTCCACAATGCCAAAGGTTGTCACTTAATCTGTTTTCTAGAAATGTCCTCTTTTCAAGGTGTCCACAGGCCAAAAGGGGAAGTGTGGCCTCACTGACAGGGTCTCAGGCCAAGGTCCAAGCTGTAAAGTTTACGAGCTCTTGACTGTGAATGTGAACAACTTGAATTCCAGCTTGAAGAGACTTGAAGAGGTAAATTGATTTTCTGCTGTCAGATTACAGAAACAGTTTAACCGCAGCCCTCTGAACTGGTGACCATGCAGGCATTTGCTCGCACGAATATATCTGTAAAGGGGATGTTTCAAGGCTGCATGCCTTTTATGGTCTGGATTTATAGCCCGCTGACAAAACATCACATGACTGAATGAAAACCCAATAACATATACGCACACACAAATACATCCCTGCTCATTAATGGTAATTGGGTGGCAAAATGTAACACCTGGAAGACTTAAGATTGGTTTGGTTATCTAACCTGTGTCTACCCAGGGTGCTTCCCCATAACTGTCACTCACCACACTGTAGTGGGCCTACAGCGGCTTGCTGCCCTGTAGCAAAATGGAAATATTGTGCTTCTGAGTTTAATACCATCTGCCCTACTGCAAAACTCCTTAAACAGTGACAGGAAATATTTAGACAACAAGATCAGCTCTGTTGAAATCACAGGACAGATGGGACCAGACAGAGCCGAGAGTTGAGAGACGGAGGAAGAAAGAGAAAGTGACTATTGCACAGTAGTATGTGAACTGTCCCGCTATGAACTGCGAGAATGTTTTCCTATGATTTGGCCAACTTAAAAATGTGGTTTATTTTTGGATAGACTCATTTAAAGCATTATCAGAACTTTGTCTTTAAAATCATTTTATGCCTCAAATATTTCCTCTTACCGTTTCCTGTCACAAAGAATATACAAAGAAAGTACCAAAACAGAGGTTTGTGATCATACAGAGCATTGCAGGGGAATTGCAAGAAACAGATTTGGAAAATAATCATCAAGATCAGTACAGCAAAAGCAAAAATGTCCTGGATCCTACATTTCCCATAATGCATAATCAATAACCTCTTTGGTTTGCCTGTGGAATGCCACTTTCAATCTCCACATCACTGTCAGTGATAAATCTGTAGTCTTTAGGCTCAAGCTGAGATAAAAATGACCCCTGATGACATCACTAGGGTTATGTTTTTCAGACTTTGCTTTTTTCACAGGCTGTGTACTATTTTTTCTGATTTATGGTCCATCTTCCTCTATAAGAATATTTATATTATATAAATATAATGCCAAAAAACATTTTGGAAAATCTAAATGATCTACAATTTGATTTACTCCAGTAAAAGTAAGAATATTACACTGTAAAAATATTGTACCAAAGCATAAAAAGTTAAAGTACTCATAATGCTGAAAGGATGCTGTTTGTATTACACATGTATATGTTATTGATTTGATTTGTTGGTACTGATGCACTAAAATACAAGCAGCATTTTAATGTTGTAGCTGGTCCATAGAGCAAATTCTAAGTAGTTACTTTACTATTTTTTTGGTGTAATCAATAGTAACATATACAATTTTATTAAGTGATTATATACTGTGTATGTAAAGTTTTGTACCTGCACGCCCATAGTCCATCAACACAGGTGTTTTCACTTCCTGTGCCTAATTAGTCACTTTCTTCGATCAGCATGGGCATGTACAAATTACACTTGAGTGACATCTGCCTAATGGTGCAGTCAAACCAAAATTCACTTTGTATTTTTGTCTGTATGGATTGGTGAGAAACACTTTTTTACTTATGGGTGCTCCTCCTTTCACTTCAAGTAGACATTATACATTTTAAATGAAGGGTTGCATTGTTTGATAAGATAAAATAAATGAACTTCTGCCAGACGAGACAGATTAGTTCATATCTGATCCAGTTCACTCCTCTCAGTTGTGGTTCAAGTATTTCCAGCAGCATTCAAGTCCACCATTTAAGCGTTATCATCGAGCCATACGTCAGGGGAATAACAGAGAGGCAGTGTTTATTTCCACAGTTCCCTCCATTCATCAATCCGGTGATCCCTGCTACTGCATGAACCCTCACGTCACATGTGTTTAGCTCGGCCTTCGCGTTTCCTCCGTGTGGAGTAATCAGAGCACAAATCCAGACGACTCAGACAGTGTTTGGGTCCTAATCAGACTGCAGGAACTCCCGCTCTCTCTGTGGTTTAGACACATAATAATCCCAACGTCAGTCAGATATGTCTGTGCAAACACATATGTGCTGCTTTCATGAGGCTGCCCCTGGCTTTCACACACATAAACAATCTTGCTTTGATTTCCTCTCTTCTTTTTTGTCTTATGTCCGCACATAGTACAAACACATTTGCGCACACGCATACGGGAGCAGTGGTGTAAACCTATTTCCACCTGTTTCTGATTACTCTAATTGGCCAGTGAGGTTGAGGAAATGTGTGACAGCTGAAT
The DNA here is from genome assembly GCF_001640805.2 of Lates calcarifer. Lineage (NCBI taxonomy): Eukaryota > Metazoa > Chordata > Actinopteri > Centropomidae > Lates > Lates calcarifer. The sequence continues at coordinate 8,548,572 of NC_066851.1, forward strand.
CTGGGGTAGCAAAACTGACCCCGGTGAAAAATGAGTGGAAAACTAGGCGAGCACCTAAGTGAGAGAAGTCATACTGACATTTAGAGTCAGGGTTTGCACACTTTGTGTGTGTGCAAGACTGGTAAAGTTTAGTCTGTCTTCTACTTTGAATCATTCATTCTCTCAGTCTCTCTTTAACACACACGTACACACAAACAAGATTCAGCAGAACCCCAGACCCTGACTGGCTCACTGAGGGATGCCAAGTATGAGTGTGAGGCTGGATAAATGGAGCACAGAGGCGATGAGTCAGGGAACCATCCTGAGCCAGACAGAATAAATCAATCACACTCCAGGAGCTGGTATCATTGAAGACTTTCCCGATGATGCCCTTTCAGCACAATGAAAACAACTTCATTCTGTTGTGCTGAAACATCCAGTGGGGCTTGAAGGGAGCTGCAGTGGTCATTCACTCACACGTAAGGAAATATACAGCGTGGGCTGTGGAAGTAGCTGTGAAATCTGTGAGGAAGAGAAATGAAGAGTGAGGGAGAAAGCTATAAAGAGCTGTGTGTGTACTTAGGGCTTTTCAAGTTCAGGCTCCTGCTTTCACTTCAGTGCAAAACGAACCTATACATGCACTGTTTACACAGTTAATATCTCAACAACCTGTTATCTCTGACATTGCAATTGTTTCTGTGGATTTCATTGTCTTGCTAAATGGCAGTATACAGAAGGAACACCTGAAGGCTGATGGCAACTACTGCAAGCAAGCAACCAACCAACCAACCAACACTGCCATCCTCACAGCCAGCTGACTAGCAGACAGTGATTTCATTCATACACCTCCTGGCCACCAGTGGTAGCATGGAGCAACAATGTAGTCAGTGAGCGATGAACCAGTCCTGCACCCTCTTTGATTTTACATGGTTTAAACTGAATGGATGAAGACTTTTTTCTGTCTAAATAAATCCTGTTTTATGTTACTTTACATCCACTTATGTTATTTTTCTCTTATAGAACATTAAAATGATTTTATACCATTCCATGAATTTGTATTTTCAATATTTTGCCTGTAACAAATTTCATGACTGTGACTGAAATGTTCTAAGAGATTGTCAGGGCAAGTCCATGATACATAGCTTATGATTCTGGATGATGGTTGTGTGGTGTTATGTCTCACTGGGCTTGTAGCAGCTCATACTTGTACAAATAATAGTGATGCAGACACAAACACAAGAGACAGTGACTCACATTAGGAGATAGCGCTCACCTGTGCATTGCATACACAGACGATAATCAAACCCAAACATAGACTTTGGTGGTGACGAAGAATGACTCCAGACTCCTTGAGTTTGTCAGCATCTCCACCTGAGAGGACCATACCATAGTGATAAAATCAGGGATGGTTTCCCTCAAGCAGAATAACTGAGCGGAGCCTCAGCTGGGCTTTGTTCCTCTGGAGTCCCCTCTGTCCGGGAATGGATTCATCTGTCTGGGCTGGTTTGCACGGGGTCGCCTGGGGGTTGTGTAAATACACACTCACTCTGGGTGGGATGGACACTCAAAGGGATTTTCCATGACTCGCCCCGGTGAATGGAGCATGCCTTGCTAAACAAACGCATCACCCTCCTCCCAATCACAGACGTAGTGAGTCGCTCAGTTTGCATCGCTTGGGAGTTGGAAGTTTTCCCTTCGATTCATCTTTGTTCCCGCTGCCACCCCCGATTTCTGTCACGACACCAACAGCAGTGGATTTCCATATGATGTGGTTGTTTGTTGTGATGGTGATTCTTTCCTACTGATGTCATCTGGAGCCAGGCCACAGGGAGCAGTTTAGTATCTCTGTTTTTGGAATAAAAGTTATACTGAAATAAAGCATCAAACTGTTGCCAGAAGCACTTCCTAACCACATTGTCCTACACTGAATAACTGTGGTTACAAAATGTAAACTACACAGTCTTTATTATGCAATTTATCATTTATAATATTATATCAGATCATTTTCATTGCTAAGTATACAAATCAACAAGGGTACTACACTTAAATATACACAGCACTGTCATCTGACTCTTCCTTTTCAATGAATGTGTTTGATAGAATCTATTCAACAGGAGATAGATTTCTCTCAGAATGCAATTCATCCTGTTTTGAAGATTCATCTGCAAAAACCTGCTGTCAATGTGAATTGCTCATTTAAACAAAACACACACTCCATCTTGCCTCCTGTCACACTGAGTCCAACAACAATATTGCATGTTTTTCTAATGGCTCCCATCAGGAGATGAAACTCATAAATAATCATCTCGTTCACTTTGTTTATCCCGTCTGCATCTCCTTGGTGACAGCCGTGTTGCCTTCATTATTGCTCTCACAGCCACATTGACGGGAGTGAATATTAATAAATGTCATCAGACTCAATGGACCTGATTTATGAGTTTAGACCTCAGTGTCTTTCTGGGCACAGTGTGACCCAACCACCAGCTCCAGAAACTTCTGCTGAAATCGTTCTCGAATTCTGCAGAAGCTTCACTTTGGGAGATATTACATTTTGTTCTTTTTAATCTCATGTTGCTTTTCATGTCTAGATGACAGAGTGGTGAAAGACAGATGCTTCGTAAAGCCATAAATCTCTCTCCCATGGTGCCTTTTTTGGGTAGAAAGGGCTCCTTTGTCTCATCTTAAAGTCTTAATACTTTTGCTGCACTTAACCTAAGCTCTCTGTCCGTTAAGACCACTGCATTAGACAGTTATCAACCCTCTCACATAGTAAACACATGACATCATGACCAATGCATCCCCCTGATTGATTGTCTGTTTTTGTAGCCTGACCCACAAGAAGGCCCTGGTTAGTAAGGGTCATTTGTCAGGACCTTTATGTGTGTGGTGTTATCCCACATGAATACATATTCAGAGCCACAGTACAGTTAAAAAAAACACACACACACACACACACACACACACACACACACACACTCACACAATTACTTACAGGCAATAAATAATATGACAACATACAGGATGCAAGTGCCTGTTTTTAATTATTAATTCTATCACAAAAAGTAGTATAATCTGTAACTCAAAACTAAAAAGCTCTGAGGGGAGGAATATTTTCCCTGAGATCACATCCTCCTGACTAGATAAGCATTTGTTGTTTTTATTTGTAACAGTTAAGTTATTATTAAATCAAAAACATGTTAAGTGTACTGGCAAAAAGTATTTCCTGTTTGTGATACTATCAGTTTATACAGGCTTGAGAGTGCTACTAAATGTTAAACTCATCACTAATATGATACCAAGTGTGCCATCTAGTGTTTGTAAAGAGGTACTGCAGCTTTTCAGCCTTTTGTGAAAATTGACAAGAACAATGAAGCAGTGTACTTAAAAAAAAAAAAAAAAAGGAATTGTACTGTATGGAATCACTTTACTTCTGCCCAGGGGGCAACTATGGTGGTGTGGTAGCCAAATATGTTCCATCTATCCATCATTTTTTTGTATGAGAGTGTGTGTTTGTCTGAAGCCCCTTGAACTCCTGGAGCAACATGCTTATATAAGATAATGTCTTGTAATAACAACAAATGTGAACACCATGGGGACTAGCAGGGAGAATAAGCACGAGACAGTTTGGTCACATATGGTCAAAATTTGGGATATACCAACATACATACTGTAACATTACTGTGATACTAGAGGTAGACATTCTGACTGTCTCTGCTGTAATTCTCTTGCCTTTTCATGAAACTGTATTGTCGTAGATCAACTTAACTGAAGGACTGACTTCAGTGGGGAAAAAGGCAAGAGAAGCAATTTTGGGAGATTTTCTCATAAGTTGTAACCATTTATTACATCCCACTGAAGCCAAGAGTTAAAAGTCCAAATGTGTACAAGTTTGCCTGAAGTATGTATTTGCTTTTTATGTAACAACTCATATTCTCAACCTCATTCCTTGTCTGTTTTTGCTTATGAGCTAAAAGCTTTATTGCCCCTAGAGGGAAATAGCTTTGCCCAATGAGCCTTATAAAACATCTGACACATAAAAACCAGACATGCCTTTCCATTAAAACACAAAACATCAAGACAGCATTTTTCTTTTTTAAAAAGGCATCAGGCTAGAATGTGCTCCAAAGAGGTCAAAGGTCAAGCTCAGCTACATACATACCTGGGTCACTCAGAGATTCAATAACAACAGGCACCAGCACAGATGTTTGTTGACTACAGGTTTAATTTATATGCAACTTTAGTCTAATTATATTGTATATCTTTCTCTTGGATTTAGGGGAGTCATTAAGAGTAAGCTACTGATATTATCTCACTAATATCCTTCATCTCCAGCACTGTATGCAGAGAAGGAGCCAGTGTTGTTGTTACCTTCAAAGTAAAATTCTGACAGTGTCAGATTATTGATTAGTAGAACCAAAAATGGAATCACGTTCAAGTGAGTTAACATACTGTGAAACATTTGTGTTTAACAAAATGAAATATGCTATGGACAGAACACAGCAGGCTGAAATCTTAGAAATAACATTCATATTTCATACGTCAGTGGTGATGATTTACATGTGTGTATCCGTCTGGAGGTTGATCTGCAGCATTCCTCTGGCTGAGGGTTACGTGACGTGGCAGAGGGATAAGGTGGGCTTTATTTCACTTCAAATGATCTTACGGGGCATTGTCTTCCTCTGTGCCATATTTACACTCTGAGGTCTGGTTCTCTCAAGCAGGAGTGTTTTTTATCAACAGAAGTAGAAACATATTAAATCCAAAAGTGCAGTAGAGCTGTAGAATAAATCTTATTTTAGCCTTTATACGGCTTAAGGCAGCTTAACATGTCTGCATTTTCTGCCAAAATGGCGACAGCAGGACACATGTGGAACTGAGAAATGAATCCTTTTCATTTGTTCAGCTGCCAACTATACATGAGTGCTTTATTTCAGTCAACACATGGATTCATATGGAGAATGGTAGGTTTCATGAACTATGTAAAGACATTCTTTGAAATTGTTTTCTAATATATTGAACCCAAATATACATACACAACACAAATGAAATTAATAGGATGGTTTCCAATGACAGTAATTTCTCATTAAGTTCTATTTAAAAACAATATAAAACAAAACACATTGTAAATAGCAGAAGGCAAGTCTGCACTAAAGAGCAACATGCAAACAGTTCTCTAAATATTACAATCACTTGTCATGAAATAATATCTTTTGAAAAGAATTTTTAATTTGCATCCAGTGCATGTCAATGTGTACATACTGTACTAAAACTATGTCTCTCAATGTATATTAATTCCTTCAATATATATATTTTTTAAATTCTATAAAATCAGGCTACAATAAAAAAAGCAGTGACTCCAAGGAATATGCAACTCAAGCTGTAGGTGGCGCTGCTTAATGAGTGAGATGAGAGAGGGGAGGAAACTGTGATGATGACCCCTGGCCTACAGCGATCACAGTTTGTACCACAGAAGTAACAGGAGTCCATGTTGTGAAGAAAATCTGAGTTGTATGTTCTTACTGCTTTTCTTGCTGTAAGACAGGGAAAATAATCAATAATCATACTGACTTTAATAGTATTATAGATAAAACAGCGTACTGCTATTTCATTTTCAGATTTGTAGTTCCAAAAGCATTTTAAATAAATGCATACAGCACTGTGAGATTACAGCAGGACCATGCAAAATTGTACTCACTAGGTTCATAGTAGTCGTAAACCTGCACCACAGCATCCTGTACATGGGCCACTTTGTAGTGTCTAATGACTGGGAGGCCGATGCAAACCTCTGACTTGGAAATCTGCAAATAATACCAGAAAGGTAAATGATGATATACTACTGCCTGCACTTGCAATATACAGTTTAATAGTTAAATAAATAATAGTTTAATATGTTAAATACAGGTACCAGCTATCTGCTGTAGGAATCTTTTTTACTTAAGAGTGGTAGGGGGGGGGGCATTAAACTGTAGTGGGCATAGGCAAAGTTAGCTGACAAACAAACGTAGATGCTGAACAAACAGCTAAGTCACATTGAAGGCCGTAAATGACAATAACAGTGGAACGTTTGTGACAGTGGAATATAGCTAGCAAATCTAAGCTAGTTATCTAGGTTTATAGCTAGTTTACAGCTAGCGTGGTTGGTCAATTCACACAATAAGCTAACCTGAGCAGTTAGCTAAAGTTAGCTAAGCTGCATTTTTCGGTTAGCAACAACAGTACAACACCTTAGGCTACCCTTCTCCACTACAGGCCTATTACACATTTGATTATACTCAACAAGAAAACAGTGGTTCTTTGCAGATTCGTACAATAACTGTCAGTTAGCGTATAGTCTGGTAACAAGTGACATGAGAGGAGTCATTCTACCAATAGTATAGAGTTTTGTGAGGGATAAATCATTATTCTTAGAATAAACTTGAACTGCTTCGAGCAAAAACAACAAACAAACAAACAAAACAATTACAGTAAAATTAAGAGATTTTAAATCACCATCAGAGTTATATTCCTGACAGTGTGGTAAAATTAAACCATGTTTTGAAATAAAAATGAAAAGTTGAGTTCAGTGAATAAATACATTTTTGTCGGCCAGTAGAAAATGTCATATGGGTTTGAGGTTGCACTTTGGGAATTTGGACTCGTGACTCAGCATTTCAAACGATCCTAGCTACATGTGTGACTCTACACTACACTACATCCTAGATTGTTCTACCAGCCCTATTTTGGAAAAATGTTTGTATAACCAAAACTACAATTTTCCCACCACTCATACTGGTAAGCCTGGCCATGAAATGTTCACACACTGATGATACACTTACTGAATCAAGGTACAGGCTAACTTTCTCAGGCAGTATCTCCACCTTTCTGATAAGATCTGTTGGGGTAGCAGCTCCAGGAGACAGGCGGAAACCACTGAGCATGCCCACATCCAATATAGCCATACCTGTATGAGATATCACCTGACTATCCTTTAATCTAGAGAGGAAAAAAGCAAGAGGTCATACACATTCAGGGCCCCTGTGTTATGTAATACGTTATTGTAATGGAAACATAACATAAAGATAGATAACATACAGGTATATATTAAAATAAATGTTAGAAAAATGACGTTAACTTGACATATACATCTATCTGTGTTACAGTACTTACCTCATGCATATAGACAGCACCATGTGATTGTAGCCTCTTTCTTCAGAAACATCAACTTTTAATGAGAAAGCCTCATCATCTGAGGTGTGCAGGAGGTTCTGTGAAAACGCTGCGCTCTCCACATTGTAAAAGACATTCATCTGGATGAATTCATGGAGATGGTTAAAAATGTAAATACGCAGATCTGATGATAAAAAGCTAAACTGTACAGTTCAGTTTCAGATACCACAGCTTAAATACCTTAGTCACAAAAACAGTATCTGTCGTGAGAAAACTAATTGAATCTCTGTATTTGTTCACTTGTTTCTATGTGAGAGTATTAAATGACAGGTTAAAAACAAGTTCTATGACAGAGGGGGTCTGGAAGAAAAAATAAAATAATACAGTGAAAAGATTCACCTTTCACCATAGTCCTCTGAGTGATATTATCCTGTATACTATGGTGTGTGTTCCAGATGTTAATTGCTGAGAGTCCATTATCATGCTACATTTGCATTTCGCTGTTTTTGGTTTAGCATTTACAAAGCAGTACATTGTGCTGGGTGAAGCTATCCTGCACAGCTGCTGTGTTCAATTTATTCTGGTCATGCTCTGGTGGTTAAACTGTACTTTATGTTGAGCTGAATATTTTGTTAGTATGGAAACACTCCTGCATTGTAAGGGGTAGTGTGGAGATTGTGGTGTTATATTTTCCTCTGACACAAACAGCTTTAGCAGTATACAGAAGAGCAGATGATAGAACTTTACCTGAAATGTGGCAAATCCTCTTCCTTCCATGTATATGTTTAGGTGTAGATCTTTTTCTGCATTAATCTTTAAGAACATAAAGTAAAAGTAGAAAATCCAGCATTATATAAAATATCACATATGCACATATTAGGCATCAACTGTGGGATCCCACATGGGTTTATTACCTCTTGGATTTGAGATATGCGATAGTTCGTGGAGTTGATACTAAACTGAGACACAAACATAGGTGCTGGGGCAGATACATCAAGCCTGAGGTCAATAGCATTGGCACCACTAAATGCAGCGTAGTAAGCCAGAGCCTGGAGGGCAACCACTGTGTCCTGAGGAAGGAAAAGGGTAACATTTCAGTGTGCTTTGGACTCAACCAAACAGGCCTTACTTTATTTCACAGTTACGTATTTAAGCATCAGTTACTTCAGTAATAGACTGAAGGTTTAGTCTCACCTGTGTTGTCCCATAGCCTCCAAGATGATTCCTCTGCTTACTTAACCACTTCAGCAATGAAATGCCCTCAACTAAGCTGCCATGCCTCAAAAGAGCCAGCAGCACATAAGAGGCCATCTCTATCTGTGCTGAGTGTGGCTGCCAGTCATGTGACTTCAGGCCAGCAGAGGATATCCACATTTTGACTCCATCTTTGGAATGAAATGACAGAAACTGTAATCAGTATAAGGATGTCCACATACCGTTCCTACAGATTTTATAATGTGGCAAAAGTCTTCATGAATCTAGACAAAAATGTACACAAATGTGTAGAATGTCATGAATTGTCTTTAATGTTGCTGCTCCTCTTGATTACATGGATCTGGATTGGAGGAACTTCAAGATCCACAAATCAAATTTTGTAGATTGATTTGAGTTTGAAATCTCTTTTCCAGGAGACTTTTGTAAAACTTTACCAGGATGCTTAGTGGCAGTATAGTGTTTGGTAATATAATAAACAAATACTTTTAACTCAATATAATAGTTTTGTGATATATCAGTATGAAATTCTCATTCTCACATGTGCACTTTCCTCAACATTAAACAACAGAGAACCTTTGCTAAATTACCTGTGTTGTCAGCTCTACTGATGATCTCAGACAGGACAGTTTTAGTCATGGGACTGTTGGCCAGAACTAAAGCATAAGTCACGAGACATAGGCTGTAGTTACTGACCACCCCACTGGACACTTTGTCCTCCAGGTACTTCTGGGCCAGGGACACATTGCTTGAGTACCTTTCCTTCAAGAAGACCCAGACAAAAGGTCATTACTGTCAACTGACTTTTTTTCCTCATACTCTTAACATGACAGCCCTTAAATATTCCTGTCACTCTCCCATGCAATTTCACCTTCTCCACTGACATACACATATTCTCTTGACATACCGCATAGGTCTGATCCTCCAGCAGTGCTATCAGTACATAGGCAGTGAGTGCCACTGATCCATTATCCGAGTCCTCCCTGCATCTCTGTGTGGATCAGCCTTCCCACCTCGGTGAATTCTCCCTGAGGCCCCTGGTGTTTCAAAAGCCAAGTCATGGCTCTGGTCAGGACACTCTGGTCTACCCGCATGTAGGGCTGAGCCTGAAGGAAGCAGCGCAGCACAAAGGCTGTCAGCCTATGACCAAAGACAGAGGAGAGGCAGCATGAGAGACTGGGAGATTACATTTCTATAGATTTAATGTATATTGATTCAGCCCAAAAGGTTGAGAAGCTGCAGAAAGACATTCTTTCCCTTTCTTCTCAAATAACACATTAAGACCAATTTACTTTTTGCAAATCAAACCTTATTCACCCGCGTTTCAGGATATCAACACCATAATTCATGGAAAATTCTCAAAGCAGGTGAGCACTGCATTAAATATATAAAATGATTTCATCTCCACAATGCGGAGTCTTTCACCTGATTTACAATAAACTACATGTCGCTTGTGCCATTTCCAGTACACTGGTGACCTACCATGTACTTCCCGAGGTGTCACTGGCTCCGAAAGCACTGAAGGAACCGTCATCTCGTTGGTAGGACAACTGTCTCTGATATCCTTACAGCAGATAATATAACATGTTGATATAATATGAAAAATAAGCAACAAATCCCTAAATTTAATATAGGTAATTATCATCTAAATAAATAAGATACCACAGTTGTTCTGTTACACCTAAATAACAACAATAACTATTACACTGTATACAACAAGGATATGGTGTAGTTTACTATAAATAAGTGACTTCAGTGAGTCATGTAAAAGCTGCTTACCCCCCATCATATAGCCCAGAACCTTGTTCCTGATCTCCGCATCATCCAGGGTTGACTGATCCAGGTACTGGAGAACATAAACACTTGGAGCAAAGTGGATCATGTTCTGCTCCCCACAACCAAGAGGCATCTGAACCAGTGTAATCCAGGTTGTTGAAGGACAAGGCCAAGATATCACCTGTGTAAAGCAGGAAGGATTTAACTGTTGCCCAACACATTTACAAATAGACCAGACAGACCTGACGTCATGTCATTTTTGAAATGTATGCTTCACTTGACTTGCACATAAAAGAAAACCATACTTCTAAAAAAAAGTCAGAGCTGTGGTTTAGGTTACAAGCTATGGAAGAATGATCTACATTAGAGAGACAAAAAGTCCATCCTGCATATTTTCTTGGTGTTTAATAAAGCTGACTATCACAACAAGGGTTAACCCTAACCCACAAGCACGAAAACCACAAATTTGGCTCCAAATGAGGAAAATACTGAAACTTGCCTCTTTACCATGACAAATGGCAAACATCCCTGAACCTGAATGGAGCCAAGCCAAACAGCCTGACAGCTGTTCAGAATGTGTCCACCATAAACATTCCTGTTTGATGTCCATTGTTTCCATTTTTCAACGTGCACTATCTAAATGATGTCAGGAGATTGATGCGCAAATCGTCTGAACACAAAGGAAAATGCGAGCATTTATTACACATGCCTAATTGACTAAAAGTAAACATGAACTGCAGTCAGACGGAACTGCCACTGGCACAGCAGGGAGGATGAATGGCAGACGTACCAACCAGTGCCACATGGGCCCTCTGGCTGCCCGGCACCACATCTGGTGGAAAGGAGAAGGAGACAGATCTGGATTTGTTGTGGCTCTCTGGTACCAGCTCCAGGAACAGAGACTCTGAGAAGGACTGTTCAACACCCTCAGGCTGCAGGAACATGGAAGTAAGTCACTGTTATCATGGGATTAGCTGTATGCCACGTAGCACTTGGTATTTTATACTGCACCCTTACCCACAATTCTTAACCTCACTGAGAGATGACTTCACACACTAGATTCATACATATTATCCAATATATTTCCATCATACCACACCTTCACAAGAACTCTCCAAACAAGGCTGTCTGAGGCCTCAGCACACACGGCGTCCACAGATATTTCCATCTCGCCCAGAGCTACAGGCCTTATAGGGAACAGGGCTGAAGCAGAGACATGACTCCCTAGGGTGAGTTTTTGAGCATTTACCACAGAGACGTCTCCTCTGTCTCCCAAAACAAACTCAAAGGCCTTGCCCTGTGCGAGCAGCACGATGACCTGCAGAGCAAAACACATGAGAACAAAGAGAAAGCCTTTTAGACAAAGAATCTACAAAAACAGTTAAAACACCATGAATGACAATGACAGATGTTTATTATTGGAATCAGTGGGAGTGGTAAAAGGCTGAAATAATATGGATAATTTACCACTTCTGTTCCAGCCAGAGTATATACCACAAATTTGGTCCTGCATACCTCTATGTCCCGCTCTAAATGGTTGATGATGTTCACCTCTAGCACAATCTCCTCTCCCCTGATGAGGTATGATGGGACATTTAGAGACAAGGAGAAATCTTTGGACACAGTCAACTGTGAATAAGAGGACACAGACCAATTCAAAGCTATAACAAAAATACAAAAACAAAAGAAATCACTATTGAAATGATAAAATATCCAGTCAAAGTTAATTGAAAATTTGTTAAACCTGCAAAGCTTTACAGAATGAAAAAATTTCAGCAAGGTTGGCAGCAAGGGGAAGAACAGAAAATTAGATCCAAAATCACTTCCTATGTCTATGCCTGTGTATATCACCAGCATATAGTGGCACATACTGAGTATTTAGTTACCTTTTGTGGTACAGGAGTGAAGCCTAAACCCAGGTTGTCTGACATTACCAGTGCTACAGCTCCCAAAGAAGTAACACCATCTGGCACTGTTATTTTCTCACTCATCCATGTTTTATCACTGAGTGAAATGACACAAAAAAACAGAATTTATTCAGTGAGTTTTGACCCAAATATGGGTTTGCAGTGAACTGAATAAGGCTCACTCATTTTTAATCTCTTACCCAAACACCTCTCAGCACTCACCTAATATTAGTATCTAACCACAGCAAGGATTCAGAGGCATCCATCCACTGGCTCCAGTACTTCTCCACCAAGAGAACATCTCCTTTTGCAAACCCTCCAGAGGAGAGAAAAGAGATCAGAAAAGGCCCAGGCTGTATTTATATCTAAAGACTGAAGGTTAAATCTGGTGTTACTGAAATTGTGAGATCAATGCAATATGCTAAGTGGCCACAAGAGGGACTCAAGATAGAGAGCGGATGCTATATTGAATGGCCACATTGATTCACTGTGTTGTCACTTATCATACCAGTTTTAGATCCATGAGAATTATTTTTCTCATACAGGTTGGCATTGGTCAACATCCTAATGTCACATTCCTGTGGTGTGAAAGATACAAAAAAGACAAAAACAATCATAAATTTGTTGTTGTTGTTGCTAAAAATACAACCATCAACAGTGTTTTGAGATGTGAACACTAATGATGCATCATTAGTGCGACAACCTATGAAAAATAGGTCAGGACTCTGCAGGTGATGTAAGGTGTAAAACAGTCTCGGCTCTGTAGATGCCCGAGGAGATTTCAGTTTAAATGATCTATTCTACCGGACACAATACACGCCGCCAGAGCTTTGGCAGATGACAAAAGGTCATCTTAGGATGGCCCACTGTGGTGAAGCTTTGTTTCCTCTGTCTTGCATCCATCAATAACCCTCAGGCTGTGCACCCAACACACTAGAGTTACCAGCTCCTACAAACAGCGGAGTCATCTCCTAACAAAGCAGACAGATAGGTTACATCCAGACCAACTGGTTTTAGTGGTCACACACTGAATACTTGTAGAGTGCCCAAGTGGGAAAAGTGTGTGTGTGAAGATTAAAATGACTGGGAGGACTGGTGCTTTGTAATTAAACTGTGAAATGGACAAAGCAGGAATAAAGCAAATCTGACAGTATCTAAACAAGTGACTTTCTGAAGGAGGTTCACAGAAGATTAAATTTTGCTCTTTTGTCAAGGCTTTACTATACACTGTAGCTTCTGGGTTCATATCAAGTAACTTCAATCACAAAAAACTAACTAATTAGTGTTCTGAACGGCAAAAAGACCTATTGCCATACCTGCTTTACTTTTAAGTCCTGGTCATCCTCCGGAGAGTCGTCATCATGAGTCCCCATAATCACAATTCCTACCTGGATCCTGGGTTCTAGGGCAGTCACAGTGAGTGATACCTGCTCCCCTGGTTGGGCCTTGTCACTGCTCCAGTTTAGAGACAGCTGAGGAAAATAAATACACAGAGAATCACAGGCCTGGCCAGGAGAATTATGCAACTATTTGAATAACACAATAAAGTACAGTGATGTAGTAATAAATTAAAGTACATAATCGTGGTTGAGGGGTACAGTGCACTGTGTCACTGGTGACCTCTCCATCAGAGAGGATGCAGTAGACAGTGATACAGGCCTCAGGTAACCAGGACAGTGTTGGGGTCAGAGAAAAAGAGGATGAATTCTTTGTTCCAGCAGCCACCACCTGACCTCTAGAGCTCACCTGGAAGTAAGACAATAAAGGAGCCATTTGCATCTGACCACAAACCTCCTCAAATTTTTCATTTAAAGAAGTAATAAGCACAGTGATATATAAAACATCACAAAATGATCTGTACATGTGCGTCCACTATCTCGCGCACAGTGTTTGCAGGCTTCACAATGACTGATGAACTGATTGTAGCTAATAAAGAGAAATATTCAAGAATAATTTCAAAACTGTATCAGAGCTTACAGATGCATGAAAGTAATCTTTGTCTGAAATTTTCCAGTCATATGAAGGAGAGTATATATCTAATATACTAGTATCTCTCGGATTCCTAAGGATGTTAAAATATTGCATCTTCGATTCTTGACGGAAGGTGTAAAATGTGACCTGTCTATAAAACCCTGCTGATTTCCTGCAAAACAGTAATAACCAAACAGTGATGTAAATATGTTAAGTGCTTTGTTTGATATATTCTAGCAAACATACCACAAAGTGAAGCACAGTCGGTTCAGAGGTGCTCTCCACATCTATCTGCAGAGGTGATCCAATCTGAAAGTTAAAAAAAATATATATTATTACAAAATATGTCTATCTACATAATTAATAGAATAATTTATATGCACACATTAGCAAAGCTACAAGATACATGTGTAGGGTTACCTGTGCAGGCAAGGTGTTAATTGGGGAGATCTGAATATATGAGCTACTAGGAGAAGAGTAGTTGTTGTAGACCATCAAAGTCTCCTCACTGGAATGGAACCTGACCTGAATATAAACACAATAGACAAAATATGAACTTGTGGACAAACACTCTGGATAAGATGCCATTTGTCAAATCTGTTTCAGAATCTTTGGATGTTTAGTTTCACTTCTACTTAAGTTTACAGGTCCTGGGGTCATTTTTCTTACTGGTAAATGTGTAATCTTATACTGAAGCTACTCATCTTACACAACTGCTGAACACCACTTTTCCCGGAGGACCAACATTCCAGGTACTATAAATCAACATACTCACCTGAATAAAAAGCATCTCCACTTGATCCTGTAACTTAAACTTAATGTGGACGTTCCCGTCCTCGGGCACGGGGACAGTTTCAGTTGTTGGTTCAGTATTTGTGGTGGACTTTCTCTGAGTCACCTCAACCACAGCTGAGTACATTAGATCCTGTGAGCTCAAAGGCTTTTTGTCATATCTAGAGATCTTGAGCTGTGGAATACAGAGTAGGCAGTTAGCTCCTGGAAATAAAAACAGCTGTCACATAAACAGAGTCAAAATTATAATTCACTCACTTTTGTAGAGAAGTGTAAAGATGGTTTTAGTGAAGGTGGAAAATCATGGAACATCAGCTGGTATGGATTCTGCACAAGGTGGACCTCGACTGTTTTGTTCACTTTAAATTCTTAAGTGACAAGAGATGATATCATTCAGTGATTTATAAAAGCAAACACACTCTGCACATTAATCAACACTGTTTCATCTTTCTCACCAGTAGTGTTGCTGGTAACACAGGCAACAACGTGTACATGACTGTCGCTGCTAATTCCTGATGAAGTGTGCAGGGCTTGAAGTTGATCTTTGCTGAAGAAAAACTGTGTTGATCCATAGATCTGAAAAGCAATGGTCAAAAATTAACCAGTGCCATTAAGTATCCAGATACTTTAACTGTAAACGCTGGCTAAAAGCACACAGAGCCTATTGTCAGTGTCCATTCTTTGATGAATGAACTAAAGGGACAGTAAATCCTCACCTCTTTGGATTGTGTTAGCATGTCTGGAGGGGCTGCATCATACATATCAGGTGCCAGAGTGACTGAGACAGTTAATCTTCCCTGTACAGGTTGTCCGCTAGGGTAACTACAGAAACAAAAACAAAACTTCTTCAGTGTAATCTCTAAACATATTTGTAAATGTGACATTATCCATATGAATTAGCTTAATTGATCTCACAGTGCTCTGACTGATCCTGAGATGTCATCTCCAACAAGGACCCGCAAAGGTGTCTTTACCAGCATTTCAAATCGGGGACGATCTGGAACAAATATGTGGGGGAGGCAGGAATTAAAAGACAGGTTTATGTTTTTGCAAGTTTATCTTCAAGGACAGGGTTCACCATTTTTAAAATGAGTCTTAGAAAGAACAGTTAGGTGCCCATATGAAAACTGAAACACATTATGACATCGTTCCTCTTGTTCCTAAATTGCCTCCAGTGTAAGTGATTGGGGACAAAATCTTCAGTCTGTGCATGAATGTATTCAGAAGTGTATCTCGAGATAATACATAAAGCCTCAGCAGTCTGATTTAAACAAATCAAGTATTTATCATCCAAAAGTTACAATCTAATTTTTGTTCCCCCTGACAGTGTGTTGTGCTGAGCTGCCAAGGAAGGATAGCAACAAAATGAGGGGATTTGGTGCTAATAAGGCTGGAACTTTGGAAAATACCCATTAGATTTGTCTAACTGAGACCGATGAGGCCTCATATTAATGTTGGCTGAACTTTGAAATGCATTTTTTCACAGTACAAAGACAAAAACAATATGGCAATAAATCAGAGCTCTGTTACCGTGATGTTCCACAGTGATTTTTTTCTTATCAGTAACACCCTGTAATTAAGAGGATAAGAAGTTATATTTTTTTAAATCTATATTGTTCAACTCAAATACTAGTCTTTTCAACAGATGTGCAAAGTTTTATATATAACAAAAATTCAATCTTACATTCACAGTTGTTGTGATCGCCCACTGTCCAAGAGGAGCTGTCTGGGATAAGCTGACTTCCTGCAACACAATCCCCAGATTCCCTGCAGACTCCCACCTGTCAATGACATTCCCACTGGGATCCTGCATGTGACAAAGACACATCAGGCGAACTTTCCACTACCTGCACAATGCCCTGGCTAAGAAATCTATTCAGCCTCTGTGGCTTTTGTTCTTTCACACAGACAGACACACACACAGAAGGAAGACAGAAACCTACCTGTACAGAGATATCCACTTTGCCTTTGTATGGACGCTTATCCAACTGGACAGACACAACTCTGACTCTGACCGTATCGCCTGGTTGGTAGCGTGATCTGTCGGTTTGGATGAAGGTGGAGACGTTCTTAGGGTTGAAGCTGAGGGTGGTGGTGCTGGTGAAGAGGAGGCTGTCACTCCTGTGGCCTCTCACCGTCAAGTTAAAGAGGGAATTCTGGGTTACAGAGCCAGGAATCTGGGGCGAGTGTATGAGCATTATCAGAAACACAAACATGTGATATCAGGCTCAGGCTTAGAAATCAGTCTTATTCTTTGCGGGAAAAACTGCAGTGAAGAAAGAGAAGAAACATATACTCACAGGAGGGAGTGTAAGGATCCTGGTCAAACCTTAAAAGCAGAACAATGCTTTAGCTCTCTAAAATCGTTACACAAATCAACCCTAAATCTGTGTGTGTGTAACTGCAGTGTCACCTCCTTGGAAGTCCTCCGTTTGGGCTACTCTGGTGTCACCATTTGCCAATTCAGCCGTCACCTTGCCAGAGAAGCCTGTAAAAACAGTGACAGCCAGGGGAGTGGGTGTCCCAGCATGCAACACCTCTGGACCAGAGATCAGAAACAATGTCCTAACAGAGGAGGGAAGGAAAGAAGTGTTAGTCAAACAAGTCAGTCGTGATTTATCAATACATAAAATATGAGCTTGGGTTCTTTGTAGTGTAATTTGCAACAAACTGCACTACTTACCTGTTTGAATCCTGAGTCAATCCGGGTGCAGCAAAAACCACAACACCCAAACACACAACCAGGGTCCAAATCCCGTCCATGCCTTGGTTCCCCGCTTCGTCACACGTCCAACTTTTGGTTCAGACACACAAACTGACGGCCACAGCTTACACAAGCTCAACTGACCTGGACTACGTCTTGTGAAACTCCACCTCCTGTCCTCACACCAACATCCCTCACATGATCACATACACTCTTACACACACCAGAATGCATACACATATTATCACACATTTTCTCTGTCGCACACAATGGATAAGTGGAGGGGGGTGTTCACACTCTTTAACGCCTTTGCCCAGGGGGAAACATCTCATCTGTCTATTCAGAGGCTGACAATTTCCAGTCCTGATGTTCTGGTGTTAGTGTATCCATACTGGGAAGAAAATACTTCTTGAATGGCAGAAGGATTACAACGCTGCATGTGATACGTGACACAAAACCACCTGGGAGTTTAATTCTTAGCATGAAAATGGAGGCTGCTGTTTGAATCTGGATTGTTTTTGTAAACATTTAACCACTTTATAGCACTCGCTGTGGAGAGAGAATAAATCCATGTTATCACAATTCAGCTATGTGGTAAACAGGTTTGACACTTTAATTACCTTGCGTCAACACAGGGTGTCAGGACAACAGAAAAGCGGGGTGATAATGAGGCTTTGTCTCGGGAGAAACAAAGTGGATCAGTCACCAAAATGTAGTTAAACTTTGTCTTGATGCTCTCTATCCAAAAACAGCCACTACTGTTATCTTATATACCGAAAAAGGGGATGTAACGCCATTGTTTATTTTATGTATGCCAGTGTGACACAAAAATACAGGTTACACATAGAGTTTGCAGCAAAAAATAGCAGCATGGAGGAAAATAGCAGGCATTGTGGGGCTGTGTTTTAACCACTAAGCAGTAATTAAAATTTTCACTCAGGAACATGATGACACAGGCACAATCAAGGTCTGTATTAACTCTTTCTGACCAGCAGGAGGCAGCAGACTCAAGGCTAATTCATCACTTTGAAGTGGCATGTCAAACCAGAAGAGATGGGAATATTTGACTTGATAAAAGCCCTCAAATGGATGCTCATGTCCAATCTTTTTATTGTAGCAACTGTTAAATGAACTCAAATTTTTATATTTGGTCACATGGTTACACCATACTCACACATTATTATTTGCTTCATATTAATATTTTATTTCTTTGGTATCATGTTTTTTTCCACACTAGTTACATATAAACATGTTTTACAACGTAAGGTGTATTTGACCAATATTTGGCACGTACGACTTATATTTGGCAACAAACTAAGCTTTAAACATGTCCTAACAATACCTGGCTTTTAGTTTCTCAGCACTTAGTGAAATATGACAGTGTGTCTGTGAGGATGCAGGTGTGACGTGACACGATGTTGAAACTGGATGTGCAAGCCTGTGTAAGCTTGTGTTTTTCTGCTCTATGTCACTGCTGTAATGCACATCCCTGAGCGCCTAAACAGCACTGGCACACTTGTGATAACATGGAGGCACTTTTTAGATTTCAATCACTGTCACACAGTCCTTGCTTTTCCTGTGAGAAAACATCAACAGCCAAAAAAAACAGAAATTGACTGGTCTGCAGCCTTGCAACTGAATGCCCATCCAGCTTTTACCAAGACTACAGCAGCTCTGTCAAATCTGTTCTGTACATCATTACATTCTTACTCCAACAAAGTGCTGACAAAGTGCATATTTACAGAGTGCTAAAAGGTCCAGGAAGAAGAGGAATTTTAGCAAAGCATCACATACAAGGTTAAAAAGCAAAACATATTGGCAGATA
Source organism: Lates calcarifer (assembly GCF_001640805.2). NCBI lineage: Eukaryota > Metazoa > Chordata > Actinopteri > Centropomidae > Lates > Lates calcarifer. Next base: position 8,567,884 of record NC_066851.1, read on the forward strand.
AAAAGACATGATGTAATACAGTACTTTCTGCCAGTGAAGTACCAGTGTGGAGACACATACAGCAACTCATTCTGTACATACAACTACCTTCCTAAAAGAGATGCTATAAAAAAGATCCACATTCTGAATTTCTGTGAGGTGGTCAGTCACTTTTAAAGCTACAATATGTAACTCTTTGCATTAAATAGGCAGTGCTTTGTTAATCATTCACTCCTTTTTACTCAACTGGATACGCTGATGATACACTGATGTATGTGAAATATCACGTCATTAATATGAAACTTATCAAAATGTAAACAACAAAAAAATGTAATACTGACTGTAGAGTCAATGGTAACAAACCAATCAAAACTTAATACTTATTACATCACTTCCACAGCCTCTAACCCGGTCACAGCAAACAAAGCAGAAGGGACTTCAACCCACAGGAGCAAAGTAAAATATCCAAACTATTATTATTTTAGAAAAAGGTGTGTTTCAACATTAAGCCTTCACCAGGCTATCTAGAAATCTATTATTTCAACAATTTAAGGATAAAACATATCTTCAGAAAAATAAATTTGTGTGCAGTGTTACAAACACATCTGCTTAGCTTGAAAATTTGATGTATGTAAAGACAACTATTAAATAAATATAGTAAGTATGTCCAATTTGCTAAAATATTTCCACACCATTTTTCTTGCTATCCATAAAGACACGTTAAAAATGAACAGAAATTATAACAGAGTAGGAAAAGCTGATGTCCATTGTCCTTCCGTTATGGATGGCCTTTTGGCATTGTTATTGTTATCTGTAAAATATCCTGTACCTTATCATCAAGCAAAATAATATTTTAATGTCAAAAAGTTGCACATAGTAGCTTTAAATGTCAATTTTTTTTGCAAACAGTTTCCCAGCACCTACCAAAGGTATGGTATAGTATTCAGGGAGCCATCATCATTATAAGTTGAGGTGCTGCTTTTGATGAGTCCTTAAGGATCCACTACAGGACAGTCTGTCAGTACCTCCAGCAGTCACATTTCAAAGTGACGGTACATGCTCTCCACGTAGCTCAGGACCCGTTGCCAGTCAGGACCACCTGCTCTCAGCATCTCCTCTACTGTCTGTTGGACAAAGATTTCAAATATGTGCAAAATCAACCTTGCATCGGTCATAGAAAAGCCCAAGGAGGCTTGACTGCAAAATTGTTTATTTATAAAACACACTGAGACATACCAGGGTTTGTGCAATCCCAACAGTCTCTCCTGTTTTGAATGCCAGACTGAGATTCTCCCTCTGTAAAGAAAAAAATGAATCGATAAGTGGGACACCATAAATCACTTGGTCCTATTCAATGCACAGACGCCAAGCACAGTTCCTACCTTGTTATCCAGGGTAAGAGTGCTGTAGGGGATGTGTGAGGGGAGGTAGGTGTGGTAGACAGCACAGAAGGCGAGGCCATCAGCCCAGCTGCTGCTGAAGTTGGTGATGTCAATATTCTGCATGGAAAAGGAAACAGAAAGGGGAACGGGAAGACAGGAGTTCCAGTGGTTTCAGTTTGAAAGGACAACACCAGTGATGAAAATGTGGTAGAAAATCTAAAAATCAGGACCCATTACACTTGGAAAACTGGAATTCTGACTAGGAATATTTAAAACAGTGAGACACCTCTCCAAGTCTAAGACAGACATATGTACAATATCATGTCAAACCTTGTAGCCTTGGGTTCTGCTCTGACACCAGCGGAGAAGTGAGTTTCTCTTAGAGCCTCCGTGTCGACGCAGCAGCAGGTTGAAACCATCCTGGGACCTGACAACAACATACAAACTGCTAAGGACCTCATTTTTTTATTTGAACACTACAGGTGTTGTTGTTATGAGTAGAGATTTTATGGAGGTATATAAGAATTTTTTTTTGTCCCAGCTGACTCTAATATTGAGCTTTATGAGTTCATTAGACAAATGTACTCTGGTCAAAACAAGTCATTAGATTTACACAAGATGTAGCAGTTAGGTTGGTGTCTTGCACACAAAGAGTGTGTATGTGTGTGTGTGTGTGTGTGTGTGTGTGTGTAGACTCACTTGGTGGGAGGTAATTCAGTGAGGGCAGAGTTGTACTTGTTTAGAGACTCCTCACGTTTTCCTGCAAAGACAAGCAGCAATGCTGCATTACCTAACAGCAGGTCATTGTTATGAACAAGCAGTGCTGAAAGGAAAGACATTCAGGTATACAACCCGTGACCCATCTACTGGGGGGCAGTACAGCTGGCTTATCAAAACTTTTAACCCTGAACACAACCATCTGCTATGGCTGGAAATTACATTATAAAAGGGGTAAGAGTGGATGCTCTATAGAGTTAAGAGACACTGCAGAATTAGATAATGATTTCCTATGGTTTTGTGTGTTTTACATGCCTCCCCTTTCACATGATGCATAATAATTTGAGCATTTATAAAAACATGTTGATTTGTGCAGCTTTAAAGGTGCACTATGGAGTTGTCTTGTAAACTAATGTATGTTTACATTCAGCATTTTTTAACCAAAACATGCTGTACATATCCTTGAGGTCTAACAAATTTGATTTTCCTTCCCTCCTCCCTTCCATCCAATTTTTTTAAATGTTGTAAACCCTGCATTGTTTTCATCCTTGTTGTTTACAAGCAATTCTCTTCTTCACTGCCCTCGAGGACACATTGCTATGTTTCTTTTAGTGCTACCACCATCAACTGTCATTCAGCAGCATAGCATGAAACAATCAGCAATCAGTGTGTGTTTGGCTGCCCGTTTGCTCAGGAGCGTGCATGTATGTCACCGTGGGTCCTCCTGCACATGCACAGCACAAAGAAAACACGGTCCCACCTGTAAAAACATTGCTCAATAGCAACGCTAGTGATCAAAAACTCAGCGGGGTGGCTATCCCTCACTATTTCTGGATAAAGTAAAAAAAAATAGCAACAACACACACACATGCATACTGTGACACATTGTACATAAGCATGCTGTACACACGCACCTGTGTCAGTGCTTGACTTGCTGTCTTGCCAATCCAGACTTCTTCGGCCTCTTAGTTGTGCCAAGTTCTTGAAACAAACAAAATTCATTCAAATTAGGTCAAAATCATTACAAGCGCAACAAACCATTGATTAAGTGCATAAGAAGCTCCTGGCTAACAACCAAAAGTATCCCACCTTGTTTGTGGGTCCAATTGTTGTGGCAGTATTGGACTGGGAGGTTCCATTCTGCACGGTGAGGGAGTCTGAGGAGGCAGGTAGTCTGGACAGGCTTCTGTAGTATTATAAAACACAGAAGAGAGAACAGACACGATAAACCAAACCAACTGTTTTTGATGGCATTTTTTCCAGGACAGCTTTTCCACTCGGCTCCAGCTGTAAATTCAACTGTTCAAACTGTCCTCAAGTGGCCGTGTCAAGACTTGTGGATGAATGCAACACATTCGAAAGAAGCCACAATCACAGTCCTGACCAAATTTGGTAATTTTTGCATACTATGTCAGAGAGAAAACTGTTTAAGACAGGAAAGAGGCTTTGATTTGAAAAATCTGTCTGAACACACTGAGGAGCCACCTACACAAAATGTTCAGCATCAGTAATGTGCTTCAGAAGTACTATTTGTTCGTGTGTATTCTCCAAAAAGAACAAGGTCAAATAGTTTATCGCACCTTGATCTCTCTGTGGTCACTGTCCTTCGTGTCTCATTGGGTCGCACCTCCTCTCCACTCCTATCCTCATTGGTCACATTTCTCAGGTAACGTTTGGTCACACCTTTACAGCCTGCTCTCGCCTCCTCGCTGGCAACATTCTTTGTCACGTCATTCTCACCCTTGCTATCCATCCCTTCTCGTCCCAGCCTGTACAACACCCTCTCCCTGCCCCTCTGGGTCCCTTCCTTGCTCTCAGAAGTGTTGGCTGGTTCTGCATTGGGCCTCTCTGGTTCCTGATGTGGAGCCTGTGCATCATTTTTGCCTTGAGCCTGGGTGAGAGTTGCCAGTCTCTGCCTGCTCTCCTTCAACTCCCCTCTCAAGGTGACCAGTTGCATGTCAGCCTCCTTCTGTCTCTGCTGGGCGGCTGCCAGCTCCCTCTCGACGTCCTTGTGTGCCGTACGGAGCGCCGTCAGCTCTTCCTCTGCTTCAGCCCTCAGACGGTCTGCCACTGACACTGCCACCTGGAGGTCAGCCTGGAACTGCAGCCATTCCCCACGCTCGGTCTGGAGGGGAAATCGAACTTATTGTTATTCCAACTGATTAAAGTTGCAACATTGCTTGCCACTATATTTGTGAAGTAAAATTTAACTTAATGCTTTTACTTTACTTACCCAGGTTCATCATGTTCTTTCTATACAAAAGTGCGCTTGGCCAATACATTTCTGATAGATATTTCATATTATTAATGTTAAACACTTTTGTACTTTACCGATGCTGTTAAATGGTGTGAGGCTGTTCTTAGTCACATTACCATGTTCATCATCTTAGTTGTCAATTGCTTTTCAGGTATTTGGTCATAAACCAAAGCAGTGGGCAAACTATACAAAAAATTTGACCTAATGATGATGCTAAAATGTTGAGCTAAAGGATCACTAAAGATATCACAATTCATCCTGACGTGGTAGCGTGGCTAACAAAAAACAAAATTCACTATTACAGATACACTGATTTACATTGCTTTCATGATCATAATACGTGCAGCTTATGTTTTCATTGCAGCACTGTACAAACAGGTAAATCATGCTGCTATACTAAACATTATTGCATTACAACATTATTATACTGTAAATCTCTTTCTACAATAACTCCATACAAAGGATTAAAACTGGGTCTGATTGCCAAAAGCAAACATAACTGAACCCTCAGCAGACAATGACAATAATCAAAAGAATGATCAAACATCCATTTGGGCCTCATTAAGAGACTACAAGTTGAACTGAACTGATCGGCAAGCCTCAGCAAGCAGAGAGAAATGGCGCTGGCAAGTCATCTCTAATGAGGCATAGCTGAATTGGGAGCCAAAAGGTTTTCCTCATGTCATCTAACATCAAGTAACCAAGAATGCGACCTCAATTTTTAGAAAAAAAAACAGGACCACTAACAAGTCTGGACACAGACAGAGAAAACACATTTAAGCAACATTTTGGGAGCCCAGCCAAAGACGCATTGTGAAACCGCCTTCTCTGACAACATCCCTGTGGTTCAATGAGTGTTTTCCTTGTTATCCACTGTTATTGAAATGAGCTTCACTGGTTAAATGAGAAAATTATTCTGAAGCAGATTCAGTCAAGATGAATGGCTAAGGTAGAAAACATTTTCAGTTTTCATTCTTTAAGAGTATCGTTGCCTGGGACATGCACAAACACTACCCCAGACATCAAAAGACTCACTCCAAACCGATGAAGCCAAGAGGTAAACGATACCAGACCATTAAAAAAATGTTAAGCGGTCATCATCATAAAAAGAGAGGGAATGTGAAAAAGGAATAGAAGAGAGGAAGGGCAATAAAAGCGGTTGAAGTCACACACAGATTTAATAGTGGCAGCATATCGACTGTGGAGCGATACAAGGAAGAGTGATGTGAAGGACTGTTGAGGTTGGGGAGGTTGGTAATTACATGAAGAATGGATAGAGATGTGGAGGAGGAGGCGCTATCCGAGCCAAGTCGCTCCCTCATCTGACCAGTGACTCAAGACCACAGCTGGACCCGATTACACACACACACACACACACACACACACACATATCATATTCCCCTTTCTTCTCCCTCACATACACCTCCCGTATTCTTTTACCTCACCACCAAACCACATTGTTAAGTTTTCTCACACATCTCCACACTTTCAGGCTAAGTCGGAGCACACTCTCATTGGCAACATGTGTCAAATGAAAAGCAGAACAGTGGTTTCTGTTTGTAGTTCTATATTAAGCAACACTAAAACACAGAGTAGGACTTGAAGGATCTTGTCATCACAGAGTTTTTGCTATCTGAGTGTGGACACTCCAACTGGAGCATGTCTGTTTAAGGAAACAGGAAGGGGTGCTCCACAGTTCACACTGAGATAAGGGTGTGGCATTGTCAGTTTTAAGACACACACGCTCGCTCAGTCCCGCAAGACCATGACCTCGTGTCCCCACTGCAAGACCAGATGTGGTGTCCAGCATTCGCAAGCACACACATACCCACCCACACACACACACACACACAGGCACACTTGTTGCCTATACTGCTGATGCACATCTGATTTCTTGACGATTCCTGGAATCAGTCCAGCACACTTGGGGAGATAGTGTATTATGTGTGTGTGTGTGTGTGTGTGTGTGTCTGTGTGTGTGTGTTCAAACCATCTGTCCCTAGTTCACCTCCACACCCATCCTTTCTAACACATACTTGGGGGAAACATCCCAACTCTGTAATGGCTCCTCTCTTCAGCTTTCCACTGCCTGTGGTGCATTCAAAGAATGGTTGAATAAACTCTTACGCCTATTAAGAGACAATTCACTCCCTCTATAGCAGTCAAACACATGTACAGTACCAAACAGCCAAAATTCCCACTGAATGGTGATGGAAAATGACTTGAGAGAGCCGACAAGTTGCATATCTAAATGTCCTCAGACATCAAAGAAAAGGGTCCAGAGTCACTGCCATTTAAGGTGCAGAGCAAATTCGACACGGTATGAACATAAGCCGCCCCCCTCCATCCAACTCCCAAATACAAAATCTTCATTCTACATGCGAACAGCCTCCGTGGCCTCCAGATACAGGACCCTTTTGAGTCTGGTTTTGCCGAAGCAGTCTAGCGAGGAGAAAAGAGAGCAGAGAGAACCTTGGAGATCATTCCTGGAAATCTCCGGCAGCGTTCACCTGGAACTGATTCCAAAGCAGGGCTTTGAGATCGACTAAGTCTCCAGGAGGGAGCAGAGATCTGACCTGCCACCCACAACTCAGCCATGAATGGAGTGTTTTCATTTTTGTTGGTTAAGACAATTGAAGGCTGGTGGTGCACATAAGCACAGACAGATGGTACATTGGATAACATCCTTAGTAGTTCGCTGCACATTGGGTAATCATGTGTCTAGTTTTTCAGGATTCGGTTTAACTACAGTACATCAGAAATACATTATGGTTGCTGGATAGATAAAGAAAGACAGAAGCATTTGGGAAAGTGGGGACGAAGACAGATGAAGAGGTGTGGAGGAGAGGCTTAGCTGATAGAATGTGACTGGAAGAATAATGGCTACTTAAATTACATGGAAAAAAGGTCAAAAATAGGAGGTCAGAGCTAAAGAAAAAAAGGCTTAAGCAAGCTGGGGTCAGATGAAAAGCTGGATGGAAGTGGAAGAACGGATGAGGATGGGAGGGAGTGAGATAGTGAAGAGGTGAGGAGAAGACAGACAGGGGAAGGGGAATGGAGCGGAGCATTGCAGCAAAAGTTGTAGGGTAATTGTTTTGAGTTCTTGTGCTCAGGGAGGAGCGGTCAGCTCTCTAATGGAGAAAGAATGAGGGAATGAAGAAAAGGCAGAGAGGCACAGCAAGGGAAGGTGGGGAGGAGGAGGATGTTGGGGCGGGTGAGGAGGGGTGAGGCTTCCCTACAAAACTAAAACCAATTGTACTCGCCAAGACTTTCCAATCCGTCTGTACGTGTTTGTGAGTCTTCTGTCTCACGTGTAGCACACACACAAAAGCACATGGCCAGCCAGTCATTTCAAGCTGCAGCAACCCCCACCCCACCCCCCCACCACCATACAGCACAAAACAAAACAAGTTTTGTCTCCTGAACAGCCGAATGTGAACCCCCTCCTCCGCACTGCACTCCCCTTCTCCGGCTCTCCACAAAAAGGCTCCTAGGACAGCAGCTAGCTTATATAGCCCTACAGAGGGCCCATGTAAACACAGTGTTGGATTGCCCTGATTTTTAATACATGGCTACCTCTTAGTGCTGCACCACAGTCTCTCTGAGGTTTATGGGGGCCTGCGAGAGGCTTACATTTCCAGGTCCTTATGGGGATGTGGGAAAGTGGAGGAGAGAGGAAGGAAAGACAGGAGGGAGCAGGGATAGAATATCAAGTAGAGAAAGAGGTGACACCATGGAGGTGTGGAGGAGAAGAGATGGAGTACATGTCTGTCCAATTAGTACTTGCTTAAAAGTGAGGACAGTTACAGAGCAAGGGAAAAAAGCAGAGAAGAGATGGTGTTGAGGGAGGCATACTGTAGGTCATATTCCAGCTGTTGTAATCTGTGGCAGATCTAGAGGAAGCTGGGAGCCTCTGGCTACAATCCTCATAAGGGAGGGTCAGGAATTGGAACGAACGACTGACAGGAAATTACCGCAGAATATCACCATCCTCATAAGAGTATGAAATGCCTGAGCAGTTGGGACTCAGAGTGATTTTTTGCAGAATTTTTAGTCTTATTGTGCATGGTTTATCCTACTTTGAATTTGGGACCTAAAAATGGGTCAGTCCAAAATAGCCAGTCGCCCTGTTGGACAAGCATCTTATGCCTGGATCCCTGAGAGGGAAAATAAACTATCAGGTTGAAACATTTGTAAGGGGTCTTGATGTAGTGTGTACTATAACAAAGAAAGCAACAGGTGTCCCGCTAACACTGAAGAATTAGATTCTCTCTTGAAAAGGAGCTACCACATGCAACAATCTCTGAGCAGATCTACAGGCGTGAGCTACAAGAAACTTGAGCAGAGGATGGTCTCAAAGATTTTCCTCTTTTGGGCCTCTCAGGAGAAGCAGAGGACAGGAAGACCTCCATTAGCAAAATAGAACTCCCAGGGGGCCAAGCAGGGCCCATTCCAGGGCCTATTGTGATAGAGGGGGATGGAGGGTGACAGGGTGTATTTTGCTGTTATCTCCTGGATGAAAGGTCACATGCACTACAGTGACTTATGTATAATTGGAGAGCGTGACTTCCTGTTTACGTTGCTATACTTAACCACTTTACTATTTCAATTGTGTTGTGTTTTTTTTCATGAGTGAAAAAATAGAAACAGTTATGAAAAAGGTACATTTCAGTGGCAAAAGAAAAACTAACTCAAAAAAGGTTTTTATTCAAAGACTGAGGCATTTCCTCTGTTTATGTGGTGTCTAACTGACGCTAAGCTCTACTTCTTCTAGTTACCCACTAACTGAGTACATCTGTCATGTCCTTCACTTTTGCATGGGACATACATGTGTGTAGAGTTACCACTCAAAAATCATAATAATTTTTACAACAAAGGGTTCTTCATTTCAGACAGAGCTAGACAAAAGCAAGTTCCTCCTTTCTATCCAGCCACTGGCAGTTTTATGGGCTGAAACGGTGATTATTGCTAAAACATTTGTAGCTAGCTAATCTTAGCGTAGAGTTTAGAGTTTAGTTTGTTAAAACCTTTGTCCCTGCTTAACTTTTAATGTTTCCAGCTGACTTGTTTTAGAATGACAATCATGTAAGTGAGGTCTTAAATATGCACTGATAACTACATACGTGATAACTACATACGTGATATTGTGTCCTTGTTCTTATTGCAATGTCGAGCTAACATTTCATTTTAACATTACCCTGTTCACTGCAAAAACTCTGCTCTAAAAAACAAGGGGAAAAAACAAGCATATATTTCTTTGATTTAAGATATTTCATCTTCATTTTGGTTTTGCAGTGTATTTCTCAATTTTAGGCTTACAAGAGGCTCTTAGGATGAGGACAAACCAATGTCTTTGCCGACCATAACGAAAATTATAGAGTAACACAGAAGACTGGCTTCAACACAGTGAGAAAGTACTACAGTATATGAGCCATCTTTTAACCCCACAAAATATTGTTTCCTGGCTTTGAAATACTCAGTTTCTAAAGTTAGTAAGCTAGTTAGCCAAACATGCTAAGCTTACATTAGAGCAGATAAACACCCTCTTTAATCTGTTCCATACACTATGGCTGGAAAAGACACACCACTCTCCAAACTGTCTATAAACAGAGTATCACTCTCAACACAGCTTTGTGCAAGTTGCTTCAATGTCAAGTACTGGACCGGCTGGGCCACGCTAAGAATGAACAATTGCTGTTTTGTGAGAGAGGTTTAGGTAACGGTCATTTGTCATTATTATCACACTGAGCACACACCCAACAACTGGTAAAGAAGAAACTGGCCAGAGTAACAAACAACATTATGAGCACATCTCACCTGCAAAGTACTCTTCAAATTCTTCACCTCTGTCAGTAGGTGCTTCAGTATCTCTGAGGGAAGGATACAGAAATGTCAGAAGAGATCACATGCATATCAAATACAAAAAAGAAATGTCAAGGAAATGGATTTGCCCTTCTCAAAATAAGTAAATGTAAATGTGTTCAAACTAAAATTCTGTAAGCCTGAATATTATTCTTTGGCAGTATATAAAGTATACTCATAAAAAATGTATGGAAAATTGAAATACTAGCAGTATAACAACATATATCAGTCTTGCCTGTTGTGTTCGTGGCCTTGTCATGACTGCCAGTGATACCCAGTGATGTCCTACACTCCTCCAGCAGCTTCTCCAGTTCCTCACCATGGCTGTCCCCAGCTTCATGACCAGGCAGTAAAGACTGACTCAGACCACTGTCCCTTTCTCTCCAGTTCTGCCCCGAAGAGCTGCCCGCCAAAGGTGAGGCACTACACAGAGAAGAGGGGCTCTTTGTGGGGCTGACAGCCACAGTCTTCCCTTGGGAGACTGGGGTCCTAGGAGTAGAGGTTGGAGGACCCCCATTCCTCCCCAAGGTAACCTGTCCTTTAACCGTACTAGTCCCTGGCTTGTTGTGCACCGGGCTAACTCCAGGGCCAGTGGTTGAGCTGTTTGAGCTGACAGGTGGATGAGTCCTCCAGTCAGGAGCGGGACTGGAAGTGCTGGGGGTGGTCGGGGAAGTGGTGGTGCTGGGATGTGATTTCCTAGAGATGGATGTGATGAAGGGGACCGGAGGTGGAGGTGAAACCGGGGCAGCAAGGGAAGGTTGAGAAGAGGTAGGGTGGAGTTGGGGGACACCAGGCATTAAGGCAGGCACATCACCCTGTGGAGAAGTAGGAGGAGTGTGGAAACTATCTCCATGGACCCCTAAAGAAAAAAACCCAAAAAAACAAGAAATTCAGATAAAATAAGGTAGATAAATACACAATGTATAAGGACACTCTCCAAACATGTTTTAAGATTTTGCATTTTATTGTTCTTGCACTGCAGGTTTTAAGTTTTAACATCACTTATGTAAGTTATCACAAGGTCATACTCATCTTAAACTGAGATCTATTGTGAGCATGAATAAACTTTCCCCCTCCAGCAGATGAAAGTGAAAACAACTTTCTGGTGTCAAACTCTGAACACACATACATAATTCTTCACAGTAGTTTTTTTTTTTAAGTGGAAGGGGGGCTTTAAAGTTCTGAGCAATTGCAAGAGATACTGAAAGAGCTGACAAAACAACTCCATCATGGACAGACTGACGACAGAAAACAGTTTAGTGGTCACTATCCTGGCATGTTGACACTGAAAACACCATTCAGTGAGGTGACCACAACAACAAGTCCCTCATTGGCTGGCAAGGCCATGCCCCTGTGGACATTTTAATGGAGACATTCCTCCTGGACTGCTCATCTGCAATGCTGCCGCGACACTCATTCTCCAAATCGAGGAACGCACACATACACAGAGGATAAATGTCACACGGGTGAATTTGCAGCAGTGGGCTACAAATAAATTTCCAAAACCTGACACGGCAGCAATAACACAAGGGATTTTTACGTTTTGGCACAGGGTTCCTCGCCCAACTAATAATAACTTCAGAAGCTATGGGAACCACTAGGCATCGTGTGTCTGTCTTTTCTCTCCTACTTTTCCTTCTTTGGACAAAAGCCTCACTGCTAGCAAAATGAATGTGCTATTTTCTTAAGTGATGTAAGAGCAGCAGTCAAACATTTCCAAAGTTATGCACCACCTGCTGTAAGGTCCAAATCACTGGATAAGAATGACAGGATTGTCTAATAACTCTCTCATGCCACCCCTGCTCTTTATTTCTTCATTCCAAACGTTAATGTGTTCATCCAACCATGGGTGGCAGATTGACTGAATGAGTGTGTGTGTGTGTTCATTCAGGTCTGTGTGAGTGTGTGTGTGTCCAATAGCATTAGGCTTCCTATGATTAATCCGCTGCCCTTGTGCTGAGCCGGGGAATTCTGCCGATTCATCACAGCTGGCCCGGCGGGGCCAGAACGAATCACACAGGGACGCGAGGAGAATGACCACTCACTGAGCAATACGCAGGAGGGCTGCCAAGATTCCTCCTGCCGCTCTGCACACGCACGCACACACACACACACACACACACACACAGTCTTTCCGCTTGCTTCTCCCTTTGTTGCCTTCAATTTCCTGATTATCCCTCATCCACCCTCTCTCTTTTTAAGGGATTCTATTGTAGTACGCTCGCTCTTCCTGTATCTGCCCTCTTTTTTCCCTCCCCACTATCCCCCTCCTACTACATGAATAAGAGCCTTGAGGTGTGCTGGCTTTATTCTCAAAGAATTTCAAAAAATGAGGCCAACACACACACATGCACGCACACACAAACGCACACTGCCAGCCATCTGTGTCTACTGCCAAATATTTGAAATCCACTTCAGAATGCAGACACAGAGCAAAGAAGATTTAAAGGAGGTGATTTGACCAGAACTAGAGAGAGGTTTTAAAAAAGTAATTTCAGAAGTGTAGGTGTATGTGTGTGTGTGTGTGTGTGTGTGTGTGTGTGTTGACATACCTGTGGGTCCATGGCCGTCCTTGCTGGAGAAGTTGCCCATACTGCAGTAATGGGGTTTGGGCCACAGATGCGGCCCTGCAGGTGCTTGTTGCTTTTTCACTCAGCCCAGACCAAAGTGACACTGTGGAGGTGACCTACACACACACACACACACACACACCAAAACACACCACACACAGGACATCCAGTAAGATGATGAATGAAGTCATGCACTTATGCACAGTTATACCCAGCTGAGAAATAATTCACTGACTACAGCTCTGAACAGGAACCGACTCTCGATTCCCTGAAAGTTGATGGCAGACTGGGGGAGGAAGCAGGGAGCTCATGCTGCTCATTTGAATGCTAAGAAAATCAAGTGTGTTTACACAATGAGGCAGAGCCACGGGGGTGAGATCAGCAGGTCCCCACAGGCAGGACACTCCAGTGTGACCACATATGCCAAACAAAGTGTTAGCATGTCAGGTTTAAAAGCATCTGAATGAGTATAAAGTATACATAGGAGAAATGCGCCAAAACCAACACAGAGGCAGCTTATTCCGCGCCATCGAAACAACAAAACTAGTCCGAGTTGACTAAATAACATTGACATAATGTTTTGATGAACATAAATTCTCTCTAAAGCCACTTTAAAGCAATTCAAACTTTTACACAAAACCCCGAGTGAAAGGCGCATCCAAGAGTTTGAAAACGTGTTTGGGAAAAGTACAAACTTTTCGCCAGCTGCGTTAAAACCCATACCTTTAATCTGAAGAGCAATGGAAAAAGTGGATACAAACCGCTGAGAGCAGACAAATAAATCCCAAGTCCTTTCGTTCTGAGTTTGGTGGACTCTTCTCCTTCCACGCTTTGCTTCCTCCGGCGCTGCTCAACCAAGCGCGCTGCCCTGGCGTGTCTTCACTGAGGAGAGGGAATGGCTGCTGGAGAAATGAAACAGCGTTTCCTCTGAACTAAGTTTAACTTGCGCAACATTTTACAGCTGGAAAAAAAACAGTCTTGATAAGAAGACAAAGGCTGGTTTTAATCCGCAAAGCAAAACAAAGAGCGAAAAAAAAAAAAAAAACGACACTAATGACCGATGGCACCGGTGATGGCCGCTGGCTGTGTCCACTGGAGGGCACAGTTAGGCTGTGTTGGAAAGACCTGTTGCCTCGGGGACGTGGTGGCTCTCCTCACCTATCTCTTGACTTATTATGAAGCTGGTTCTCACAGGCTGGTGACCCACTGACCCACTGTACCAGACAGCTGCAGGCTGAAAATTCTATTTTCTACAGAGTCTATACCAACTTTTATTGGATAGATTTCATATAAACCTAACCACTGAGTGTTTGGCTCCCACATCACTTCCACTGACTTGATGTTTCAGTGCAACATCTGCATGCTCAGCTGTGAATGCGTTAAACTGGGGTGGTATGTTTACGCTCATTAATTCAATGACTCCTCTGATTACTCTTTACCACTAATGCAGCTCTTTGATTTGGTTTAATCCTGATGTAAACAACACAAACAGAACACACTTGTCCAATTATTGAAGCAGTACACAGGATAAAAACACACATTTAATGTAACTTAACCCCTAATCACAACAGCAACAAAGACTGCTGCGTCTCTGCTGTGATATGTAGATTTAATTATGTGTTGCTCCTCAAAAAATAGCACATTTGCCAAAATACTAGGCACAGTCATCCATCTTTCCAGCTTCCATTTTCTATCCTAAAGGGTTTTTACGCCTGTTTTTGTAAATTCTGATCAACTCAATAATAAAGAATATAATGAATCGTCTTACTTTCTGTATTTGCTGTTTACTATGGGTTTTAGTGACCCTTTAATTTTGACTCGAGGCAAATAAAATACATTTCCCCCGATTACCCAGAGTCTGTTGTCCACTGGCTATGTGGAAGCTTTAAAGTCCATCTGACATCTGGAGTTTAAGCAAATAAATAATAGCACATATTTGTCCAGTGTGTATTTTATGAAGTCTACAGCGTCAGTAGTGATATCTGCCCCTGGAAGTTTGAGATGTAAAATACCCACTAATGAACCACTAAAAGTGCAGATTTGTGTGGGAGATTTGTTATGGATTGACATAAAAAAATGCTTTTGGGAATAGTGTGGATGTGAATGCCAGTCCTGTCCAACTTGTTTACTTGACCATATCCATAATATTAGTCTGCTACATCATAAAGTTATGTAGCTCCAAACGAGGTCTTGGGCATAGAGATTATCTTAACAACAGATGACGAATGACTGGAGGCTCAAATCTACCTATTGACGAATGATTAAACTGATACAAAGTGGTCTAATCTCTTTAAGCTTAATTACAGCAAAACAGCATGAATTGCACATTGACTAAAAACATATTTATTTCTTGGTAGAAAAATAACAACTTCATCGCATAGCACTTTACAGTAACAATGAGACCCACAGGTGTGACTAAAGTGCAACAGTAGAGCAGCATGTTTGCCAAATGCTTTTATTTCATAAATCTCTTCTAACATCTTTTCATCAAATATTAATTATATTGCTAACAGAACAAATCTCTCCTCTGATGGACAAAGCTGAACTCCCATTTGTCGACCTTTATGGATTGTAATGGATGAGCACTGATGCATGGAACTCCAGGCAAACAGAAGAATAATGCCCTTTCAAACATTCCCTGTAATTTATTCCAACTGCAAACATGTTTTTTGGCAGATCTCCCTCATAAACTGTATGATGCTGAGTGAAACGGGAAGTTTGCTGCAGTGAGGAGACAAGCTCTCCCTCACTCTCTGACTGAGATCAATGGGTTTTCACAGTGCTTCTGTGCTCACTGTGCACCACTGCAGTATAGAGAGAATCCATCAAAACTGGCCAGGTGCATTACACAACCTCCAACCCCTATCCACATTGATTTCACACTCAAAGGAGAGCAATGCTTGAACGTGACGCATTGAGTGCCAAAATGTCAAATACTTTCAGGCTTTTATTTCAGAGCAGGTGAAGACCAAGTCTAATCATACATGTACCTGAATCTGTTACCAGCAAAAGCAAAGCTTTGAAAGACCCAGTTTACCCTCTGCTTCTCCATCGGGTGTATCCTGTTGCTTCGAGACCATCACAACCCCATTATGATATTGTTTATGGGTGTCAGTCTCTGTCCAGAGTAAGGTGACCAATTGCTCAGTGTCTGATGCCAGTTGGAGCCATTAGCTCCCTCTGCTGAGTGGATTATGACAATTTTGTTGGTGACCTCCTGCACCAGTGTTCTGATCTGGAGTGTCGCTACTGGGGGCTCTAAAAACTCCCAACCTGCCACAACTAGCTGCTGGTCCAATTTGGCAGACAGACAAGGGATAGCTCTTCAGCAATGAAAAAATGGATTACAAGGTCTGGCTGACCTCTAAGTGATGAAACACTCAACTTTCTCACCAACTTCATTTTTCACAACTTTCCAGACTACTAGTAAAACTGCCTCCTCCTCCTCCTGTCCCCTGTTTATGGAGAAATAAAATCTCCCTTTTATGACTTGTGTCACCATCATATCAGTTTCAATTGATTTCTGCATATCCGCACTCAGCATAGGAGGCAGTAAAACTTAAAGACAGTGTGACCCCGCGCTATCCATAAGGCACAGCACGCATTCTCAACCACGCTCAGTGCCTCGCCAAATGTCAAGTCCCCTTTTCACTGCCAAATGTTTGGTGTAAACACAAATAGAAACACCAGTTTCATAATCTATAAATCCATGTACGACAGTGGGACCAATGGTGGACACCGCAGGGGGAACGGTACAAAGTTGGGATGCGCAGGAACAGTCTGACTCTCATGGGTCCTTGTCTCCATAATACCAGATTAGGTTAATGAGTGTGTGTGCCAGGAATGATTTTCCACCTGGGTTAATCCGCGCTAAGGTCACAGGCTTATCCAGGAGGAATCACCATTCTTCCTTGCCCGATTGCCACCCGCAGCGTCTCAGCTAGGTAAATTAGGATTCATAATCCAGCAGGTTGTACTAATGTGAGTGTTGTTTACATGACTCAGGCCTTGACATCAAATGTAAATAAACTTAAAAGATATGTTTTCTATCCACAAAACCGCCCTGCTGCTCTCTGCTATCCTTTCATCACTCTAACTCTCTGAGGATGTAACTTCTCTGAAAATACCAGACTCTGCTTCAGCCTCAACCTGTGTCTCCCACCGCTGTCTCCTGATTGACAGCCGACGCCGGACCGAGCCAGCAAATGCCAGGGCTTCTTGACGGATGGCACCTGCTCCTCCTCAGAGGAAATCAATTGAAGTCATGGGCAGGGGATGGGCGGCTCAAGCACTTACACATGGCTGTCTGCCTGGGGAAGGGTGGGTTGGGGGAATGGGGGGGGGGGCACAAGGAAACGGGTTGCCAACCATCTGTGTACAGAAGGGCACTGCCAAGTGTCAGTCCCTCATTACGCCAGGCCTCAAAAAGACACACAATGTCTCCAAATTAAACATGTTAGCTCATTCAAGCCACATTCAGCAACAGTCTTTGGGAAGTTCCAGCATCATTATGTACTCATCCAACCATTCACATTGCTTAGTTAGTATCCTCTTAGTGCATTAAAGACTCTAATATTAGTGAATAATTTACGCATTCCAGTAGAATTTTACACAATTTTTATATGAGTTGCACTACTGACAGTATTCCAAATAACTACTAGATATCACTTCCAACTTCCTGCCAACATACAGGTTCAGTCAGAGTCCACACTATAGCACATCTTCAGAGAGCACATGGGCCGCATTAGCACAATGGGCCAGCATAGCTACGATCTTAGACGTGCAAAAGTGTAGTTACTGGAACTCAACCAATGATGTTGGCCAGCCTAAGTCCTACCTAGAATCACAAGTTATTTCAAGGGAACTTTCTGGCCCACAAAGGAGGGAGGAGGGATCTCCTGGCAGGCATTGGCCCGGCGAGTTACATCCAGGAGGGGGGTCCTATGGGCCGCAGCGCCCACCACACTGGCATCAGTGTGCGTGCCAACCCACTGCAGCACACGGGCGGAGGGCCGGTGGTAGAGGGCCAACTGCCTGGAGCTGTAGCCACACATGCCAATCCCCACAGCCCCCAGCAGCATGGCCATACCAGGCATGGTCTTCTCAGCTGGAGGAGTCACAGGCACATTATGGTAGGCCTGGGTCTGAAAGGGAAGAAAAGTGGAGAGGGAAACATGATCAGAGGAATGTTGGATTTCTTTTTTCTTTTTTCTTTTTGCTGTAAGAAAGATAAATTAATTGTCACAGGTGGATCAAAGTAGTCCAGAGGTAACGCAACTTCCTTGCAAAGAATTACCCAAGAGTTAGGATTTGTTAATGCCCCAAGTATATGCATGCACAATTGTCTGCATCAGATGAGTGAGAGACAATATGCTCACCTCAGCCCCCCACCCCCCACCCCATCCAACCCTCCCACCAATGCCCAAGAGATTAAAAACCCATCTTCTCTCACTTGCCAAATCGCAGTCTGTCTCTTTTGACAAACAAAAAGCTTGTCTATTTTGCGACATGGGTAATTTCCTCCATGGGCCTTTGACAATTATAAAGAGCATAGAGGAGCAAATAATAGAAACCTCATAGTTTCTAATGGAGCTGTGTCACAGGCAGTTAAGAAGCCATTCCTGTGGCTCACTCACCCAGTTCCCATTTCCATTTACAATGCAATGGACTGTTGCAGGCTTGGATGGTAAACACCACAAAAAACATGACTGTGAGCTAAAACAAAATGCATCCCACAATTACTGGATGGCATGTATATAATGTGCTGCACTGTACTTCATCATCTTGTCACAAGTCAATCTGTTGAGACAGTGGATTGACAAAAATGGCTGCATAATGTCTCAGTTAAACTAACTTGCTGTATGCTCTGCCTCTGTCTATAAAACTATTCATGCCCATAAAGCCAGTACCTTGCAAAGACTTCATTACATCAATGGCTTCTCTCTGGACTGTCAAGTTATTTCATCTGCTACTTTCTTCTACTCCTCAAGAACCACTAAAAACAGAACATGCCAAGCTCCATGCAACCTAGACTTCAAATCCAAAACATTAAAAAGGCTTTCAGCCCTTTTCTTTAAAGGTCTTAAATCAAAACAAAATGCTTGGTGCAGATATATTGCAATAAAGTGCAATCCACTGCAGGCAACTTCTAATGACTCAGCACTTCACACCCCTGATACCCAGTGGTACAGACAGCTTTAGTGTCACTACGCATCTGACAGTAAAAATCACAGCACATGAAAATATGGAGTAGGTGGTTACAGTATCTACTTGTCTTTAAAACTTATATATGTTTATAATAAAGTAGCATTCAAACATCCAAACCAAACCCTCCTTATTTTGTGAATGACAAAACAACTAAATTCTTTATAACTTGCTGAATCGCTCACACTCACCTGCAACAACCTGATGTAGCCCGGAGTCAGTCTTGGGAGTCTGAAAAACATTCTGGAGTGTTCCACGATGGCCTTCCCGTTAGATCAGGGGGGAGTTTTTTCTCAGGCTCCTCTTCCCCTGGACTCCCGGGATGGGAAACCCAGTGACAGAGGGTCTGTCCTGGCGTGTGTGTGTGTGTGTGGACTCTTCAACCTGTGCTCAGCTATCTAATGCAGGACAGCCTGGTCAGCCCTTATAATGCCCTGTCTTTACATAACAGGCAGTCTGCAGGTGGTGTGTCTAAGGGGATTACAGGAGTTGGCACACAGGGACACAGCAGTCGGTCTAAACAGAAGGCAGCTTGAAAGTGCGGGAAAAGTGGAAGTGGAGTCATGTTGAAATAATTATCCTGTGTTATTGTTTTAGAAAATCCTGCTGTTGAAATTAACAGCTTCACTCAAACTGTAACTAAAAATAAATACAATATGCTTAATTATCATATGCAGACTTGGTCTGATGTATTACATAATGGGAACACAATGCATTGTATTAAATTAAATCTAGTATTTTCTATGTAATCTGACACACATTTGCAACACTTGTGATGAATATCAATATATAATTAATTATTATTAATTGATAATGTTATTATTTTGTACATAATTTAGGAGGAGATAACACTGTGAACACTGTCATTTTCAATATTTTGCATTTTGCTCAGAATATTTTCAGGTTTTTGATGCATATTTCCATCTTGTTGAAAGGGAATATGTCACCAAAACAAAGTGAAAATGATGAATGAGAACTTGTTGATTACTAGGTACAGGTAAGACACATTAGCATCAAGTGTAAATGATTTCTGACTTCAGCAGTCCCTTTAATATCCTTATACAGAAAACCCAAGTCATTTGAAGTCAGAACCACTAGAATCTCTGAATCTGCCACATGGGTTGATTTGGATGTTTTCCTGTTGATGCTGAGGATGGCTTCTCCTGCCATGTCAGCAAATTTCTTTAAGCTTTAATATCCTTCCTGGCCTCAGGGTCCTGAGCCCAGAGGGAGGCCTTTTAATGAGGTTGCCGTGCTGATAACGTCTCTCTCTCCCGTGGACGAGAGGAATTCTCTCCAGTGAGAGCAGCCAACAATGACCTTTTTCTCATCTCTGGTAATAGGACCCAATTCTGCCTCCAAACTCATGCATCCATGAATAATCGCAAACCCTGGCAATAATGCCACAAAGTCGACATGATACCAACTTGTGATGGCAAGTGGGGTTTGTTAAATGAAGCCATACAGCTTTTACTGGAGAAAAAAAATCACTAATGACTTCAGTGCTAGAAAACAAGCCAGGTAAAGCAAAAATATCTACAAGATAACAAGTCTTCATGCTAGCAGCGAGCACATGTTAACATGTGAGCATGTGAGCACGCTAACATGCTCACATGCTAACAATTTGCAGGTGCAATATTTACATCTGTTGATTAGTGGTAAACAAAAGCAGAGCATAAGTAGATGAAATATCATTAATTTAGCGGGAATTTGATTATAAACCAAAATATTAAAGATTTTTTACATTTTTGACCAGTGGTACTAGATGAAGTTAAGCTTGCAGTAACTCATATTTTGGCCATTTGAGAGCAAAGGGAACAAGCTGTGAATATAACAGTGACACAACTTAAAAAACAAAAAACAACGGTTTTAGTGAACTTGTTAGCAAACAACTGCTTATTTACACATTCCACTAGTTATGTTATGAAGCAACATTAGCATTCATTTGGAGTCCTCCTTCTGGCTATTTGGCAAATGTCAGTCCAATACTCACTCTAATTTTAGCTCTGTGTTTGGTCCCCTGTTGAGGGAAATCCCTGGCTCAATGGTCACTTAATGTAAACAGTTTAAAGCTGAGGGAAACTGCAGATGTTTGATAAGTCACCTTTCACACGTTCATTGTTTTCACATTGTAATTTTATACATTGCCGTAATTATTTCAAAATGATGGGTTGAAAAACAGATGGACAATGTACAACAGTGAGAACTAAACCTACAAATGCTGGATTTACATACTATGTTACATAAGCATGACAGGTAATGTGGTCTTTGCCCTTATTGTCTCCTCTGGCTAATGTCTGCAGAATGAGCCCATGAACTGTGATCAGACACAGCACCTGGCGCGTCAATCCATGAATGGAGGCCACAGATGGCTGCTCTCATGCTAATTGTTCACCAATATACTACTACACACACACATACACTCTGAGCTGTGTGTTACAGTGCATGGTATAGACTGCTGGTCTCTACGACTGCATCTGAGTTCTGGGAAGACAACGGCTCCTCTGAAGCTAGTGTGTGGCAGACTACTCCCACACAGGTCATCACAATGGCACTGTCCAGCCAAGATAATTCTCTGGCCTTTTCCTGAACCCACCCCCTGGCATTGAGCTCTGGGTAAATGTATTAGAATAGCCTGAGCTGTAGACAGGTATCATGATGCGGAAGGTTAAGCTACTGACTCCCTGGGTGGTCTGATTCCCAAGGTCCGACAACAACATGCTGTGTTGCTATGTTGAGCATACAGTTGGATAACACCAACGAGGGTTGTGGGAATAATGCAATGGGATTAGGTCTCGTTCTTTATCATTCAGCTCCATAATGAATATCTGCTGAGACACCATTAGTGTCATCAGTACCATCCCCCTGAAGACCCTCGATTAATCTAGTGCAGTTATGTGAGACAGCAAATTTGAGAAGGCACATGGAATAGCAACGTGGTCAGAAATTGATTTGTGGGGAGTGTACTGTAGATAATTGAGGAGCTATTAGGTTAACCGACCAGGTTTAAATGTCATAACATCTGCAAACAATACTCGAACTCTGGCCGAGCTGACATTTACTTCTCTGGCAATTAGGGGATTAGATGAGGAGGATGAGTGCAATGTTAACACCAATTAAATGTTTGATTTGTTTGAACTACATGAAAAACAACTCTAACGAACAGGGAGGTAAGTAACAGCTCAGCTGGTGGGTGGAAGGATTTCCGAAGGCCAGAATTAACTGGCCTTGTTTTCTACTTGAACAACATAAAGGCATGAATCAAAAGCAAAACATTTTAATAATAAAAAATATTTTATATAGCATAATGTTAAGTCCAACATTTTGCAATGCAGTATGTAAGAGGAAAATTTCATAATCTAGTGGTAGAAATACTCCTTCAGTAGCGTCTCTGTTTCAGTGAGACTGGCAGTCTCATGGGTGTGTTGCAGAAAGCCCTGTCTTCTTGTCTCCCTGCATGGGAAGAATGTCTGTGATCCAGTATTGGAACAGTGAAACGACGGCAGCGGTTCCCTCTAAAACACAGAGAGACAGAGAGAAACATTTCGATTACAGCTGAGACTGCTGACAACACCATACCACAGGAACAGTCAGTGTTTCCACCAAAGAGACTTATTTGCTGTTGTATTTCGAGCATAAGAAATCAAAACCCCCTGCCACTGAGCAAATCTAACTTCCTACCTCTCTGTGTGCAGACATTCAAACTAACACATTCATCTTCCACCCAAAACAGGATCCTTTTTTTTTTTCACTTATTCTTAAGTTTGAATTCAATTTAGTCTGTGCAGAGCATAAAATGGATGGAATAAAAGGGAGCAGTCGAGCCAGTGTCATTCATGAGAGGATCTCCAGGGTAGAGTAAAATATGCTCCTGCAGTCAACTGATTGCCACTGCAAGGGTAGATAGAGAGAGGAGAGCTTCACGTGAACTCACTTGAAGGACTTTCAAAGCTCTCCAAAAGCACAGGAATAAGCTCCTGCATGGCAGTGGATGTGGGTTAAATGCTGATTTAACAAGGTGGATGTTCACCAAAAATATAAAATAATTTGAAATTGTCCACTTGCAGCCATTCATAAATGTCTCAGATACATCAACTAATTCTCAACAAAGTACAAAGGCTTATTCACAAAGAATTCATCAAATTATATTTTTCTGCTCTGATATAATCTGCTGGCAGAGTTGCATTTAAAAACAGTGAACTGAAGCATGAGTCATACAATATGAGGTGGGGAGGGGGGTAGAAAAGCTTTCTGGCAGCTGTGGAGCAGGTGCATGGAAAGGATAGGCACAACCAGAGGCAGGCTCTATTGTGGGCGCCACTCGCGAGATAGCACACTGATTTTTACATGGTGTCGTCTTGGCGACGGGCAGGCAGAGACAAGCGTCACTGTTGTGGCCACCGACACGGTGGTGGCCTGAATCTCCTTGCTGGTCTGTCTCACTCTTGTTCTTGTACACAAACACTTTGCGCGCGTGACAGCAGCAAAGTCCCTGCTGATCCTATTATGCAGCCAGCTAGCCAAACACACAAATGCACAAACACAAACACACACACACACATGCACACTCACAGGCGAAAAAGTGTCTGGGGACGCAAGAGATGTTTTGGTTGTTGACAGAGGCAAGATGAACAAGTTGAAACATGTTAGTTAACTCATGGTGGAGGTCACCGGCGTGTGAGATGTAATATGGACAAGACCAGCTCTAGTATTGCAAATCAAGGGCAGGTATGTACAGGTAAAGGCTGATAAAGGCAAGTAAGGGCAGGTATACTCAGGTAAACAAATATCAACGTATGGTCGCGCAAAATGGGAGGCAAGCACGGACAGACAGAGGCAAGTATTAACCTGCAGAGACAGCTCAGTGAAGTGCCTGGGCCGGTATGGACAGGGATGAATGCTTGTAACGAATATGAAGCAGCATTGAGTACAAACTCATCAGCAGGTTCTCTTTCCATAACTAGCCTCTTGCTCTTCTTTGGAAAATGACAGTTAAATTTTTGATGAATTAACTGATCAGTGCACAGACCTGCAGACATAGGCGAGTTGTTATCGAGTTCCCTCAGTGCTTTTTCCAGTTTGTCTGTCGCTTTCTGTTGAACAAAAGCCTTGAGACTATGGAGCTGCTTCAGGACAGGGTTAGGCTGGCATCTGCTGGATATGTGGCTCAAAAGGTCATCCACTGTGCCAGACAGGAGGGGAAGCTTGTCTGCACGCAATGAGGCTGTAGGAGTGCAGAGGAAGAGAAGGCTGTTTGGTTAATTAAAAGCATTAAATTCACGATTTAGAACTTTATCTAATATTATAGGAGTGTGATCCAACTCAAGCTGACAAAACAAGAAATCTGCCTTCATACAGAGCAGTTGCTCAACATATAATTTGATATCTTTACTTATATAACTGCTGCATGTGCTTCTCTTAACTGTCTAGACACTGTATAAAACATCACTAGTATACTCTATTAAGACATTTACAAAACCAGACTGGGTGAATCACACATATGTGCAGTCACACTATTTATTATTAATCTCAGTCATTTACAAGGAAGCTCTTCCAGGTACTAAGGACCGAGCAGCTTTCTCTTGTTTTGCACACTGGTCAGGGCCTAATCTCAGGCATACCCTGCATCTTAATGAACCTGTTTCTCTTGGCCAGTTAAAAGCCTTGATTAAAAACTCAGTGACCGGAGAGAGCAATTGCTTTCCGCAAACTGGATTTTGTATCGTCAGTCTGCCACGAATAATCCCCGTATTAAACATAATTTATTTTGTAACTTTTACAACATTCAAAACACTGTAACTTTTGTAATGGTGGGCTATCTTGGTTTGGTTTTCCTTAAAATAAATCCTGAATGAGTCAATCAAAGCGGTTGTCGATGGACACCAGTCAGCACTCAGATTGAGATATGGTTCATGACTAAATGTCCAGGCACATCCAGTACATTTTAAAAGCACTGCAATTCTAGCTGTTATACTTTCATCAAATTACTGATATGTTTAACTACTTTCTGCTACATCATGTCTCAAAAAAGCACAGCTGTGCTGTTACAGAGGTGCAATAAATTCTGGTCACTGGTTTGATTAACATGCTTGCAGCTTTTCACAGCTTTTGATATGTTTGTAAACTACATCTATGAATAGCAACAGCTTCATGAATAATATCAAATCAAATCAAAACCAAATTTTTCATGGCAGGGCATTCATTTCCCAAATATTATCAGTAAATGAGGGATATTGCAGTGCTAGTTTTAGCAATGACTGGAAGATTTAGAACAGGGAGCAAAAGAATCTTTATCCAAAAAGGCAAAGCAGCTGCTGCTCAATACTTACAATCTGACATATAGATTTCCAGTGTTGTCCTGAGGAAGTCTGACACTTCGGCAGCTCTCCTCTCATTATCCTCCTCCTCCTCCTCCTCCCCATCTTTTTGGTACGTGAACTCCAGGGCAGCAGCTCTGGGCATCACACCCATTGAAAGCAGCCTCTCTTTGTGCCGTTTCTTCTTCAGCTTCCTCTTCTTGTTCCTGCTAATGCGCTCTCCTCCCTCATCCACGGCTGTCTGACTCTGACCTGTGCTGTGCTCACTCCCTGGACCTGAACCATCTTGCCCAGAGTCTTGTTGAAGAGTCAGTTTCCTTTTCCGTCTTCTCCTTTTCCTTTTGTGCTCTTCTTGCTCTTTATCTTGGTCTAGTTCTTCATTGCTCTCATGGACGCTCTCAACTGGGGGCAACAAGATTGTAAACTCTTTTATTAGTTACAAAACACTGTTAAACTTAATCCACTACAGTCTCCATATGCCCCTCTACTCTTGAAGGACCTGAATCAGAACTGAAAAAAATGGCAGATTCTTGTATTCATTTTGTTAAAGTTACAGATTTGGAAGGGACACCTGCAATCAAACCATTAGGGGGTTTCAGGAGTTCCAGGAATATCCAATTATGTAGCAGTAAAAGCTGAGAGACTGCAGGTTTCCTCCAGCCAATCACTGCACCGGCTGATTCCACTAATTAGATACTCTGTCTTCTTCGCTGATTGCATTCAAATCAGCTCGTGTGGTCTCTGATTGAAAAGATCCCTACTGAATCTTGGCTTTATGTGGAACAAACCTGAGACCGCAGGCATTTAATAAAAGTACAGTGCAATCAGTATACTGTATGTGTTATGTGGTGCCTCGACAGAATATCAGACAGAATCCTCTAATCTGTCTTTTTCATTTATAATGTAATCATCATGAACAATGAAATCTCCCATGCTCCCATTTCCTTTGTTTTGAATCCGACACTATGTGTGATGAAAGATGAAATAAAAAAGGAGCTGATTGCTCACGCACACACAAAATTACCACATTCCTCCTACCCTATGGAAATCATCATTAGGGCTTCTGCAGCTTTTGCAGTTTGATTTGTTTCACAGTTTACTCTTAGGTAAAAGTTTTATCACAGTGTTAAATCACTTTTATGTAATGTCTTAAACTTTAAACTTAAACAGGAATGACTACAGCTTAAATGTGAGCCCATGCAGAAAACAGGGCTCTTGTTGGCTGAGCAGCTCCCTCTCCACCTTGTCACACCGCCCCTCTCCTTAACAACCTCAAGAGGCATTGTGAGGTCAAAAAAACCAGCTCCCATCGAATTCTTAGTGACCCGTTCACAACAGCAAGCAACTGACTGGCTAGCAGCCAGAACATAGAGCAGCTGAGTCAGTGCCAGTGCACTGAACACAATAATGACCAAAAAGATTCAACAGGAGTCACACACCATTTCAGTCTAACAAGGACTGGAGTGATAACAAACTAAAGTTTTTTTGGCATCATGTCTATATGAGCATCAGTTTAGCAAAAGGTGAACATGAACCTGAACTTGCTGTCATTTTGTTCCTCACATGGTGCACAGTCTGGCTACCATCTGCGCAGCTCAGCTGAGTCATATCCCTTACAGAACATGTACACATGCGCAAAATTTATGAAGATCTTTTATTAATTCTGTCTGTTTTATGGTAGATTAAAAATGAAACACAGTATCTCATATCAATTTAGTTCTCAGCATAAAGAGCTTAAATAGCCACATCCCCAACACAGTATACACTCACTGAGCACTTTATAAGGAACGCATGTAGACCCGCTGAATCCATCAATCAGCCAATCATGTAGCAGCAGTGCAAAACATAAAATCATTCAGATACAGGTCAGAAGCTTCATGTAATATACGCATTAGACATCAGAATGGGAAATTAGCCAAAGCCTAGCCTGGTGAATCTAGATTTCTACTGAGGCCTGCAGATGTTAGGGTCAGAATCTGACAACAACATCATGATTCCATGCACTTGTGTCAACAGTTCAGGCTGGTGGTGGTCAGTCATGGTTTGAACACCTAAACTGGCAGGGGAAGACTGTTGACTGAAGAGTGTTGTTGCATCCCTTTGTGGCCACAATTCAGACATCTTGTAATGGCTACCTCCAGCATGATAATGCCCCATTTTGCAAAGCACAAGTCATCTCAAATAGATTTCATGAACATGGAAATTTGTTCAGTGTACTTAAATTGCCTCCCAAGTCACCATGACTAAATCCAATAGAAGACCTTTGGGATGTGGCTGAACATGAGATTGGTAGAGTGATTGTACAGCTGACAAATCTGCAGAAATTATGTGATGCAATCGTGTCAACATAGATCAATCCATTCCATTAAAAACTGAGACTGTTTTGAGAGCAAAGGGAGGCCATATCCAGTATTATTATGGTGTTCCTAATAATATATTGATTACATTTTCACTTTACAATTGTTTTGCTTCAGCTTAATGTCCATACTGAAGCTTTGGTTTTCTTCTTCTTCTGTGAAATACACACACACACACACACATATATGACATTCTTTCAACAACTCAACAAGGGAAATCTAATTTGTCCCACCAGTACTGCAAAAATTCCCCCAAATATGTTGCACTTTGCTTTGCTTTTAAATCAGCTCAACTGGGATTAAGTCTGGAGACTTACACTTAAGAGACTTAAACCCAGTTAAAGTCTCCTTCCAATATCTGAAGCCACCCCCAGTCTCTTTTTCTAAAGTTATGTGTCATTATCTCGCAGTAGGATCAACCCCTGACCATCCAGTCCATTCTTTATTACTACTATTAGTATCACTGCAGTGCAGTATTGTCCTAATAATGTATCAGAGGGTGTAGTAACAGTTTGTTGCTACATCCTTCAGTTTGTTCCAACGCTAACTTTGTACAGACAGAGGCTTCGTGAGTAAAAAGCTTACCTTTATGCCATTTAAGGCATTTAAGGCATAAAGGTAAGCAGTATACATGCAATTGTCCGGTCAGTCAATCATGTGGCAGCAGTGCAATGCACTTCACCAAAAAGAATAGGAGATCCTTTCTGCTGGAGACCATCCTCCCTTAGCATTGAGATGACCTAACAACCCTTTCAGGAAGGACAATAATGTGTAACATTTCATCATTCTACAGGCTTGAATCGAAGATATGAATTAAGTAATTTACTATCTATATTGAGTGCGGTATCAGTAGAGGGTGCAGTATCTTTGCTCCATCTGTGGCCATCGCTCCATAATTTAAATATTCATATAAATTGACAGTTTCAGCCTGTCACTGATAACAATGTTGTTCTACTTAGCACTCTCACATCCACGTTTATTGCTCCACTGTGTAAATATATATATTTTTGTCTTTCTCCACCCTGCATTTCTATTGCATTGAGCATGTCAATGGCACAAAAATTTCCTTCAGGATTAATATAATATCTTAACATCTTATCTTCTTATAAAATTGACATGAAGAGCATGAATCCATAGACCCAACCCTTCCTTGTGTCACTAGTTCAGGCCTGTAGCAGTGTAACAATGTGGGGAATATTTTCTTAACACACTTTGGGCCCATTAATATCAGTCGGTCATCTTTGCAATGCCACTGTCTTTCTGAGTATTGTTGTTGACCATGTGTAATTAAAGATGCTTTGTTAGCAGAGGAAGGCGCTACCTGGCTATTAGTATGGTGTTCTTAATAATGTGATCTGAGAGTGTATCTGAAGGAACTGGGAAAAATAATAAAAACAGGAAGTGAGTGTCAACTTTTGGTGTGATAGCTTAAGAGACAGTAGTGTGTCCAGAAAATGTATCTGCCTGTCAAACAAATCATCGCAACTGCAATCTACTGCAGGTACAATAACACTAGCTGAGGCCCACCACATAAATATGAAAGAAGCTTTAGATTAGTTATATATTCATATCTTACTAGCCATGTAACAATGCACTGGAACAATGTAAACACAGTGTGGAGATACATCTGGTAAATCAAGACTACCATAGAGACTGTCTTAATCACTCTAAAAACATTAATCTTAACTATTACCACATCAGTTTGTTACTGCTGTACCATTTCTATAATATCATATTGATGACTTTATTATCAAGAAACCTTTTTAAGCCCAACTCAATCTGACCTTAAACAGGACTCTTAATTGCAATTTCCATCAAGGCTCACTGCCCACTAAATCAAAAATATGTTCAATTAAGGACTGTTAGGTTGCTGAGTGCAATTAATCAAATTTAACCTCATGATTTATTCTAGTGGGTACCTTTTGGATGCTGCACTGTCTGAGCCAACAAATCTCTTTTATTTCACTGAGGTAAAGCAGAAGCCTGTCAGGTGGATGGAGGTCTGCATTAAGGAAAATGATAAGTACAGAGACATGTGTAATGAGCCAGGGCTTTTATTACAGCCTGATCATTTCAATAGTTGATGAAAATAAACAGTCTTTAAATGATGCATATCAGCTGCCAAGCATGTGACTTATCCTTCTATCAAACTGCCAGCCAACTCTACTCATCACAGGTCAAGAACATTTCACCTTGGCATAAAACATCAGCTCAAAATTCAGCCTCAAAGATGGCATCAACAAGGGCTAAGGTCTCCAAGCTAGGATATACACTCCTACTCTGACAAACAACACAGTTAATAGAGTGGTCAAAGTGTAAAAATAATCACCCAGGCTCAAACACCATCTGCGCTACATTCAAGTACTCCTCAGTTCATGAACACAATTGATTATCACTGTCTATTTCCCTTAACTGGAGAGGCAGAGACAATCAGAAAGAGTAACTTTAACACTACAGAGAGCCACCCTGGAGAAACCCCATGCCGTAAATCTCTCCTCACTTTATTGTGCAATTCGAAAGTTCATAAATACAAGATTATGGTCAACTTACCAGCTGGGTCTTCAGGACTATTTATGCTTTCTAATTGGGGCAGTGTGATGGATTTCTTTGAATGAGTCTTATAGTCTGCAGGAGGAGGTAGAACTGTGTACATCCGCCTGTGGGGATTAGCTGCACTTTGTGTCTGCCCTGCATCTCCTGAGAGAGACGTGGTAAATAAAGAAAAGGTAGTAAAACCCAATGTTAGGAGCAGGACAGTGGCAGCAATTCTGTATGTACGGTGTACTGTGGGGATGTAACGATATCAAAATCTCACGATACGATGACAAGGCCAGACACGATTTTATTGCAATATTTAAAAATAAAGACCAAATGAAAACTTACATTATTTTCAAAATGAAAAAAAAAACAGTTGGTTGGAAAATTAAGTACAAGAAATAGTCAGTCGTATTACCCATATTGTTATTGTTTTTTGTTTATCAGACACCTCTTCCCCTCTGACGTGTGGAAGACACGTCTGACCTAAAAGACGCTGGAGCATCTATAATTTCAGATACTTCGTCTCTCTCTCTCTCTTCCCTGCGTTGTTTTGCCTTGTCTCTAACATCAGCGTCAGTCAGCTTCGCTGGAGATTTGAAGAGAGAGCGGGCGGAACGCAAAGGATGATGGGGACGCATGGGATGATGGTCTCTATAAGTCTTATTTCGCTTCGCTCTACTCCACAGCGGCTGTAGCAAAACTACAGTTTCGCCCAGAAAACCTCCACGACGGTATCGGGACAGTTTTTTAAATCGCAATATCGTGAAATTGATGACATCGTTACATCCCCAGTGTGCTGGTATGTTAATATGGGTTTTTTCTTTAACTTTTGTAAGTAGCAAGTTTCTGAGCTTACCAGCAGCAGTGTCGTTTTGAGAAACTTTTCTTTTCACAAAGGTTTTCTTGGCTAGAGCGTCTACGATACATGGTGGGCTGGGTTCCTTCCTCCAATTTGGGAGCTGCGGGGTAAAGCCTCTGGAGTACTTTTGACTGAAATACTAAATGACACAGAAACAGATATAATACTACCTGTTAATCAGACGCATTTGCACAGCATGTTATGAACCCCACATGTGTAGAACACAGGATGAAATCAAAGAAGCAATTTGACTAACAGACGAAAGAGGTGCAGCATAATGGATTGTATACATGTCGTTGGAATTATATTATTATGGGAACAGTGAAAGCACTACACTATACCCCAACGACTGGCGAAATGCCCAACCACTCATTTAAATTTGAGTAGTTTGTCAGTACAACTCAGTGCATATTAAAGCTTTCAGGAGTCACCACCAGGTTTTACAGGATCTTAGTGGGAGAGAGATAACCCTTTAAATAAGGTCAGCATAACTTGTTTTTGACTCATTACAATTAGTTTTTATTGAACAAAGGTAACGGAGCACGGTGTGGAAAAAACCACGAGGTAGCCATTGTTTGACAGCGGTACACGTGCATTTGTTTACAACATGGCTTGTAATCTGCTCAACGCGAGACTTTAGCCGGATAGCTACA
Source organism: Lates calcarifer (assembly GCF_001640805.2). Classification (NCBI taxonomy): domain Eukaryota; kingdom Metazoa; phylum Chordata; class Actinopteri; family Centropomidae; genus Lates; species Lates calcarifer. The sequence continues at coordinate 8,599,579 of NC_066851.1, forward strand.
TTAGCTAGCTAGCAACAATCAACACAACCTGAGTTTTTATATGTAATTTTTAATGTTGTAGGCGAAAATCTTTATGCTCACCTTCTTTCCTATGTGCCATATCGACATACCAAGCTGACTGGAAGTGAAGAAGGTGCAAAAATGAATGTTGCAGATGGTTAGGCAGCTGTAGATAATATGCTAGCAAGCTAGCCAGCGTGCTAGCTTTTAAAATCAGCTCGCGTCATACGAAAAGCAGTCGACAGCACAGGTAGAGGTGAATTTGTAAGGGCTCCCTGTGTTAAAAATATCTAGAGCTGCTTAAAGGCAATTTAACTACACGAACTAAAGTGCAGTACTGTTTGGACTCCTCTAGCTACACTCTTGCTACTATACTCTCTCAGTGTGGTGGAACTGACAGCTGGGGGCGGGGGGACTCGAGGGGACTCGAGACTCGGTCCAGCTGCGCCAATATCCATTTAAAACAATGGCAATTTAATGTTAACTTCATTATCATAAAAGATGTGTGACCTATGTATCAAGATTTAATGTATTGGCTGCATCAGTCGACTCAATTCTTCAAATCGGCATATGAAGCAGCATTATTTAAACTGATATCTACAATATAACATGTAATTTTGACACTGCCTGGCCACGGTGCATTATGGTGAAAAGGACTGAGGGAACAATAACTTAAGGTTTTCTGATGAACGACGAATTAAAATGTGACTCCTGGTTATTCGAAAATGACTTTTAGTCAGTTTAGTAGACGTGTCTTCCTGCCAAAACAATCAAAACCAAATTGTGTTTTAATGACAATTTCATTTGCCAACTTTCTCTCATGTAGTGTGATGAGTGTAATGCATCAGCCTAGAGCTCCCCGTGTGTTTGGATCCTGCAATAACAGCGGTTTGGGGCGTGCGCACACCAAGCCAGCTGTAGGACCGGGTGGAAGCGAGATGAGAATACTAAACAGGCACCTCATGGCTCAGCATCAGCACCGGGCTGAGTTAGGATTTGCGCACCCTCCAAACTTGGCTTGGGACCTCAGCATGTGAACGGGCTTTGCAGGAGGAGGATCCACCTAGAATGTCAGCTCTGAAGAAGGTAAATCCCCCTTTCTCTTTTATTAAATTTTGAGTACATATTTAACTCCTAAAATATATCATGAGCAGGATTCAAAGATTGTATTTTATTATTTTACAGCATATTAGAAGATGTATGCAGTGGTGAAAAAATGGGTGTGCATTTAAGCTGTTTGGTTGCAGAATTTTCTTAGTTGTACAGGGTAATCAGACTTTTAGACTATTTGCTTTTTCAAAATGGTAGAATTGTAAAACCTTGTCATAATTATTTAAACTATGCTAAGAACCAAAATGCACATTTGTCTAATTATTGTCAGTTATTACAATAGACAAATATAGTATGTTTTTTGTATCACTTTTGTATACACATGAATTTTGTTCACCACTCCTCTGCTGTGCCTCTTGGATGGCATGCCTGCACTTACATTTATCCCTGAGGAGGAGGCTTGGATGAGGAGCATTTCAGGCAGAAAAAAGCCCTCTTAGCACAAGGTTAACTTCTCAAAAGGATGTTATGTCAGGTTTGAGCTCCCCCAGACTCCCTCTGTTGTGCACTGTCACGTAATACTGTATGTACCGTGCCGACTGTGGGTGGATGAGCTTCACTGACTGTGTCTGACAGAGCCAAAGCCCAGTGCTGGCAATCTTGAATGAGAGTGGAGCTCCTTACAGCTTAACAAAAGAAGGCATTGGATGAGTTGTAGGTTTTGTAAGAAATCAAGAAAACTCCACAGACCTGTGTAAACATGTTACATAATACGTTGCAGCGGACAAGGCATTGGAACAGCATATGCACAATTCTCACAAGCCCCCTGATTAATCAAGTAGTGAGACTTGTGCTGGTGTGAATGGGTGATTATTGCTGGTGAAGGGATCGAGCCTCCTCTATTGTTGCAAGATTAGAGACGGTTAACCGCTTGTTTGTGCAAAAGAAGCTTGTCATCACTGTCAGTTGTACACTGACACATTGTGTTGTTTAAGATTCAATGCAGTTGCAAGTATTGATGTCTCAGCTCCAATAGAATCCCATGATTGAGCAATACAAAAAGAAGGGAAGTTGTATAGAACGCCTGCTTCAGCACTGCTGCCGAATCCACAGCAAATACACAGTACTCAGCAACGCACTGTGAGTGACAAAGTGCTGGCTGCCAGCACTCACATCGTCAGACATCATAATCACAGAGGTGCTAAAAATAGGGGACCATATTCATTGCAATGCTTTAGAAGCTCAATGGAGTTATTGCTGTTTCACCCTCGTGGCTAGAAGTTTTACCAAGATACTCCTGTATTCATACCCTGCTCAATAATACAAAAAGTCCTTATTTTTAGACAACAGTGGTCAGCCTGCCTTTCTTCAGTGACATGCAGCTGCTTGGAAGAGACTTTGGCGTGTCATGTTATGGAGTTGAAATAGTGCGCATTGAACAGTCCATACATGGAAACTGTGTTTTCTGCCATAGTAACAGGCACATTTTATTTCAGGTACTAGTAAAGGGTCCTGTGTTCATTCATTATGCAGGTGGCTAGAAATGCTATAGAGCAGTGGTAGTGATGGCAAGTAGTCAGGAGGAAATGTAACTACTTTAAATCAATGAGAAAAGATTTGACAGTATCTTTGTGTGTGTGAATCTGTGTGCATACTTCACTTGGGTGTGTCTGTGCAATAAGTATGCATATGTGACTTGTTTATACCTAATAGAGAGAGAACCTGTGGGTGGACAGGTGGCGGGTGGCAGGTGAGAAATGCATGTCACCTCTGTGAGTCCTTATGTGACTGAAAAAAATAAATTACTTGTCACTTACCAGCTTTAGGGGGCCCCACCTTTCACCTCACTCACATCACCACCTCTGCTTTAAATCAGCCAGACTTTCAATGAAAGCCTGATGATTCATACAAAATGGAGAAAGGCAATTTCTTTAAATAAAAAGACGAGAGCCCTGATTAAAAGCTGCCACGTGCTCACAAAGAGTAAAGGACAAAAAAACTGATTGGAAACTGACACTATTTCCCCTCTGAAGTACTTTGGAAATGAAGGTAGCTTGTTTCAGGATATTTCCAACACTGCTGTTAAATTGCTTGCCTTCACAAGCAAATACACACATGTGTGCCCGAGCAAACAGAGTCACCAATGGGAAGCTTGTGTGGACTTTACCTACTTGGCAGTGACATGATAAGGCTCTCATAATCTGTTTGAAGATGCACAGCGAACTTGAAATGCTACATTTATGCGTGTGGTGATGTCATTTTGGTCTACAGGGAGGAGAGGAGCAGCGGTGAATGTAGACTAGTCGAACTAAAAGTAAATGTTGAAACATTTAGCAGGCTCTTTTCATATTCATCCACTCACCGTGACAGATGTGTTTCTGTTTTCTGCCATTCTTCTCCTCCTTCTTCACCTTAATACTTCCTCCTACCTTAGTCATGCACTCTCATTCACCTTCTCTCTTTCTTTCTCCCTCTTCCTCTGTTTATATGTTGCTCTTTCTATGTCTCTATTCAATCCTGGATGAATGCCCCCCCTACCTCTGTTATAGTTTGGTTTGGATAGAAGAATGTAGAGAGAATGGAGGGGATGGGACAGAGCTTTATGAATCTAATAATGCACAAGAGCCAAGTTTGTGTATATATACAATATGTGAGTCTTTGTGTCTCTGTGTGTGGGTCTGTGTATACCTGTGCACCACTCAGTAAATCACCTTTGTGCTGCAGTGAGCACAGATCTCCCAGGCAGGTGGGTGTCATTGCACTCTCCCAGTGTTACTGTCCGTGCAATAGCTGCCATATAGCCCTAAGTCAGATGTGACTCATTACAAGGTCCATTAGCAAGCTGGTATACTATCTGTAACCTTTCCTCTCCATTCTAATTACAAGGTCATAAATACAGACAGTTTGTAATGTCATCATTTATGATGATTTTACCAGGCTGCCTGTGACAGCCAGACTCGTTCATTTTCATCATACCAGCAGAGACAACTGCCTGTGTTTCCTGTCAGCTGTATGCCTTTGAAACTCTTTGACCGAAGACAAAGGTAAATCATCTCATTGTTTAAATGGAATTATGAATTTGTCCCCTGAGGCCCACTGTGTTAACACTGTCAAAATGTGAAATTTGATACTAATGCAAGTGCAAAGCCCCGTACAGTTGCAAATGTACTTGAGGTCTCCCTTGTAGAGCATAAGTCCTAATACCATTACTGCTGGCAAAAGGCCCAGGTCTTTTACAACCCGTGTCTTGACCAGACCCTTTAAACCAAGCAATGAACTTGAATATATTGGCTTAATAGAATAGCCCACTTTAATGAAGGACCATCAAGGCAGCAGATTTTTTGACTGGGTCAGGTGTAAGAGATTTGATTAAGCATCAGAGAACTTACTTAACACTCTAATCGTCCTAATATGGGCAAGCTGTTTAACACAATTTCTACCAGTTTTACCCAGATGCTACTTTTCGACAACTAAATACTCAGCACTTTCTGGTTTTGCAGTGAAGAGTCAGAAATCAGTGGCCTCGCATGCAGTGTGCTGCTGATGCCACGATTACAGTGCACATAGGTGGGTTTCACCTTTGGAGAGCAAGTCTGCGGGAGCTCAGCGGTGAAATTATAAATTAAGCGTGAGAAAACTGCCTTCATCCCTGCTGTGGGAAGGACATTCTTGATATTGATAATGAAATTTGGAGTGAGGGTGCAGTGAAAGCAAATACCTCGCTCAACTAAACCCTGTACACCGAGGATGGAGAGACCTGACAAATTTGAGGATGATTAAGATAAGCACAAGTCAAGCAATAATTTCTTTTTTCAATATTGAAATATGATGGTTCCCTACCACAAGTTCAATATGAAGGATTAAGAGAGCAAAGCTACTTCCTCATTACTTTATTATTTTATTAACACTTGCACATGTTACTGACACTGTGTCAGAGAGATGTTAATTCAACTTTATGGTCATTCTGAGGCCTTAGTTTGTGTTGTTGTTCACTTTAGCTGCATTATACTGAAAGATGTTTCTAATATTTTGTCTGTTTGTGTGTTTTATCTATTATGGCTATTGCTCTGGTGAGTGGTTCCAGTGCAGACCTTATCTTCTGCTTTATCTGCACACCACTGCATTTGATAGCCTGAGTGGGTAGAATGGTGCAGACAGCGCTCTAGGCAGACAGGAAGAGCTTTGAAATGCACTGGACTGACTCCACTTCCCGTCTGTCCTCTCAGATCTCCATTAGCTCACCAAGAGTTGCACTCGAGCCCTCAGCAGCAGGCGCCAAGATATCTTATTATACACTGGCACTTGTGATAATTGCCTGTACTCCCCAGTAATAGTGTGTGGAGATAGGTAGCAAGTCTGAATGTCTGTGTATGTTTTATGGTGTGTGGACAGGTGTTTTCTTTGCGAGCATCCTGAAACACCACTGTGACGAGAGCAGTCTTTGTCGTGGTCAAACTAGGCTGTGTTGTCCTGAGTCTCAGATCATGTGCAGAGCCATTAAATGGATGGTGTAATGGAGCCTGACTTGTTTGGAGGCATTTACGCCAGTCTTGTGCAAATGGGGTGACAGGGTTCCTGCACACAGTGGTCATCACTGGGTAGAAATATAGCTTAAATAACAGCCGAGATTCATTTACTTGTACTTTTTGATGTTGTAACTTTACTTTTATGAGCATGCAGCTTGTGCACAGGTTCAGTGATGGAGGCTATTTCTGATCCTTGCTCTCTGCTCTCATGAGGCAGGCTCCATCAAACAGCAGGCAAAACAATCTCACAGACAAATGGACTTTCAGGGGGGAAAGTAATCAGTACTTTTATGTCCTGGGTCGTTTTCACAAAGCTGATATCAGAGAGAAAAGTTTCCTCATCGACTCAAATGGTGTGGGACCTTAGTTGGCCTGTTTGATTGTTCATCCCAGTCATGAGAGCATGCATTTGGCTGTTTCCACGACTTCCTCTGCAGTCTTTGTGCTCGTCCGTCTTGAGTGCTCTTAATGCCATGTCTCTGTGAAAAGAACCACGTGGCTCAATACCTGCTTTGTCCAAGATGTGTAACTATATTTAAACTGACAATGAAAAAGTTGGAAAAAACATCCATAAGCCTTGTTTTTCTGATCATTCTGAAAAAAAAAAAACACAAAAATGAATAACTTAAATGGATGCACCAGTGAATTTTCATGTGCTACTCCCTTTAGAAGTACAGCTATTTTATTTTTATTTGATGAGCCACTCAAAAGGTAGCTAAAGTTGATGTAATGGTGGATATATGAATGGTTTATATCAAATCTTGGTCTCACAACATCTCCAAACAAATATGTATCAAATTCAGAAAATTAAAAGTAAATAACTCCTCAATCACCACTTGCCTATCTTAATAGCCTGCTCTATGACCAAAATACACTTACACACTGTACTATTATCTTGTGCTCTTTGGGACCATATGCCATGAGAAATGTCGATGCAACAGGGCGATAATACGGAGAGTTGAGAATTACTGGTAACATCTACCAGGGAGTTTAATGATATCTCCACAGAATCCTTTTTCTTAAAGCCCCCGGCAACAAGAGAATGGCAACCAGTCCAATTGGAGGAGCATGATGGTAAACTGCTACAACGTTGCCAAATGGAGCCTTTTATTAACTCAGTGACTCAATACAGTTTGAAGACTCATTCACAAGATTAGACCTCTAGTCCTAAGGGCATTATTTTGGATTATCATTGAGGATCTGTTTCTTTCTTTTGATGCATCTCCATTGACTGCAACAAAAACTGCAAAACTGTCAAATTAAACTGCTGATTTTTAATGGGTTATAATCAATTAGCTTTTGACATAATCAAGGTTATTTACTTAATGTATGGTTAGTCTTGGCACAAAATCAGCTTAGCCATAAAATGGGATTTGAATGAAGCTAGCAATTCAAATCTGTGTATATAATGTGAGAAAACAAATCTGTGTAAATACCCAAAATATCAAGCCACATTTCCACTTGCACCAGTAATATGTGACCATAGGATTGTCCTTGTGTGTCATGTAAATCTGTCTTGTTAAAACATGGTGACATAAATCCTCTCTTCCCACCATAAGCTTAAAAAGACAAACAAACTGATGCCTAACGCATTTTCAAATGTGAAATTAGACGCCTTGCATTCAGACTCCAATCCTTTTAAAGCGTAAATGAGAGGCAAGTGACAGCTCTGTGTGTCTGAAACAGTGAAGAGTGTCCCTAACAGTTCATTTCTCCACACTCCTCCAGTACACAAGGCTCTGCCAGCCAGTAGGCTATCCAGCATCAATTATAACTCTACATCATGCAGCTGTTAGAGTCATTACAAACCAATCATTGTATCTCTCATCTCTGCAGAGCCTTCTCATATTTGTATCTACCACTCAACTTTCTCATCCACTTGTTTTCAGAGTAGCATTTTGTTGCAGATCCTGGATAACAGGGTGTGCATACAGACAATACTTTAATGAAAACTGTTAAATGATGAGATGCAGGGATGTGCTTTAGTCCAACAAATTGTTCTCATGTGAGGTCACAACAATAACAAATGTAAATTCTTTGTTTTGTTGTCATCAGAGCCTATCTGTCAGCAAAGCTTTCAAAGTAAATAGCCACACATTTCAAAAAGAGATCTATAAAATAATTATTATTTATCCTCTGAAAAAAAAACTTTTAAATAGAATGGTTTATTTGAATAAATTCTATGAAACACAACATAAACAATGAAAGCACTTAGTCTTTTTCTTCACAGTTGCAATTTAGACATACAGTACTTGTGATGACCTGTTATTAGTAGAAGAAGAATAATTTTCTCAATCTATAAAAGACATACTTAAGCTCATATGAAAAATTTAAACTCAGTAAATTTGGAGATACATGGTTTTCACTGGACAGCAACACGTACCTTAACCAAAGTACAGGCTCATTCTGTGCCATCAAGTTGTACCCACACTATATCATCCACATCCTGGATTATCACTGCTGAAGCAATGGGTCGGCTCAACAGCATTATCCAGTGCTCAGGTATCTACCAATATGCCTATGCATGTGTGCTTTGGTTAAAATGTTGTAAATACTAACACAGTTGTGTCCAAGTGAATGAACACAATGTCCAATTTATAGGCTTTGATAGCAATGGCTTTGGGTCCTCATACTCAACAACAAAGGATACTGTTACCGCCCTGAGTTGACTGAATGTTGGGGCCACATCACCTACTATATCTACTGTACATAAACTACTATGGGCTGTAATATTCAGTAGTCTAATGTCTCAGTAATTTCCCTCCCATATTAGTCGTAGCTGCCTTGCTTTAGGCATCTGACTTTATGTCAAAACATCCCCCTCTTTTCCCCATCTTTCTGACAGGAGTACTGTTGATATTCTTTAATTGTTTCAGGTCCCCTAATACCACTACTGACACTGCAAAACTTGCTGTCTTTTCACCTAATAATTTCTGTAAAGCTCTATGGTGTGAAAGTCTGTTTTTCTTTTTTTTACTCTGTTACTAATTTTTTTGTGAATGAAATTCACACATTGTACAGAAGAGGCTGCCTTATATGGCAATTTTAGGGGCAATGATTATGCTAATAGTAGGTTGAGCATGAATTGAGTTGGACAGAATTCTATGGACAAATTTAATTGCACAAACTAGAATGAAAGTGTTTATGTTATGATGGGATTATCTCTCCTCTTGATGTGCTCCTGGTAAAGTAGAAAATGAGGCTGGATGACAGAAGTCAGTGTGCTTGAGGCCTTCCTCCTGTATGAATGATGTAGTGCATTGATAGCTCATTGAATGTCCCCAGGAACAAGACATTTCTATTTTTTATATTTGGTCTTCTCTCCCTTTTCAAGAGGTACCTTTATATGTGCTCCTCTCTTTAATTAAAAGGGACACTTATCTGATCAGTCTTGTTCAGTTCCAGAGAGGAGTAAAATAACTCGGAGTGACAGAGGAGCCTGAGATAACCAGCAAGTGCAAATGTAAAGGAATTTTAACACCAGAGAGAGAGACAAAGAGGTCTGTCTATATTACGGAAGTCATTTTGGACAACAAAGAGCCTGTCAGTCAGATGTAAGGACAAAGAGACACCTGCTGAGCCACCTCCGCATCTCTGTCTTTGTTTTGGTTCCCTGGGCTTCTTTTGAGTGGAAATCCTGCATATTTGTACCTTTTCGAACACCAGTAATTGTATTCAGTGTCACAGTAAAGCTTAACAACACTCTTATCTTGGAAGGAATTTAAAACAGGGTTGTTTTGATTCTGCACAAAAATGGTTCTGCAGTGTTTCCCAAGAACAAGGCACAATCTGCTCACTTACAGAAGGCAGGTGATGATAGGAAAATATCAGCAGCCAGGATGTATAACTTTGGATGGATTAAATTTTTAGAGAATGCCTCAAAGAATAGATTGTAAGCATACATTATTGATCGGTATCATCATCTCAGGCTTGTGAGTAGTGCAATTATTGGCTGTTGTATTTGCTGCTACAACTTCCTGGCATAGTGAAGCTGCTGATGGAGCAGAGAAAGCTTCTAAAATCAGCCTCCGCTGACGAGACCGCACCAGATTGACCGATCACACTGCCAACCCCCCCCCCCCCAGCCCCACAGTCAAGCAATATTTTATTTCTTTGCTACTCTGTCCCAATGGATTGTTAGAGTATCATATTTTCCTTCACACACCATTTAACCCACCTTTCTTCTATTTGAAGATCAAACCAGAGATAAACTGAACCTTCCACACACACATATTCACGCCGGGAACATCATTTAGTGCTCCGCCGCTCAGATCACGGTGCAGAAGAAAGGTCTCAGATAAATATGGGCGCAACTTCTTTTGATGCAAATGGTGTGAGAAATAGGTGTCTGTTGCTACTCTGTAATTGTGGGTCACAGCATGGCTCAGTGCATTCTCCACCTTGTTTATCTGCTTTGAGCTGCTGTGATATTAACGTCTTTTCCCTCTCCTGCTCCCTCTCTCTCTCTCTTCCACCATCCCCACCCCCCAACCCTTTTGTTGTTTCTTGGAAGGTGTTGCCAGGCATACTGCAGAAGCATTGCTGTATCTTACCAGACAGGAACACAGGTAAGGACCAAACAGATGCCCCCACACCCCTACTCCACTAAACACACCAGTCACACACAGCGCTGAGACACAAGGAGACAGCCAGTCAGTGGGAATAATGAGTGGGTGGTGATGCTGGGGAATGGGTGCTCAGTGGGTGGATCATATTTGTCTGTCTACCTGTTTTTGTGTGCGCTCCGTACATCATACCTCGTCTGCTGGCTATATGCATTCCTACTGACTGTTTTACACCTTCCTACCTACTATTTGGCCATAGACACTTTGACATTGTGATTCTTACAATATAGTTGTTATTCTTAGTTGCTGCCACACAATGTTATCTCTAGCAAAACGTAACACGTTTCAAAGAGCCTAGAATCATATGGGGTTCTCTGTGTGGCCTAAATTTTCTCTACTTACCAGTATATGTCAGAGGGAGGGGGGCAGTTGTTGCGAACTTGTGATGATGACAGGGCTTCTTCACATCATTGCAGGTGTGAAGAGGTTGCTGATGAAATTGAAGAGCAGGGAGATATACTCAGGTACCTGGCTGCAGTCCTCACAATAATGACTTCTTCTACCTCTCTGTGCGTTTTACTCTTGGCGACTCAACCTCTCTAACCTCTCGACTGCAATGAGACTGCATGCACATGGGCTCCCACACCATCCATCCCACTAACAAAACCTTCACTAATGCTCTGTCCGACGCGTATTGGCTACGCTGCGGCTCCGCTCATTTGTCAGACTCATGGCCATTTTGTCACCTTAGAGAAATCCACCCTCTACGGTGAACTTAGTCCTTTGTTATGCACTTTGTTCTACAAACAGTGCAAGACTGATGTCTTACCTTAGAAAGTTGTGTTTCTCAGACACATGCCGAGAAAGCTAACTGCACAGCCTTCCCAGGTGTGAGGCACATGCTGAAGAGAACAGCAAGGGCACAGCAACCTTGAGAGACTTGGAAACTTGTCATGAGTTTTAGGTGATGAGGTTGGAACTCCGAGTCATAACTGATAACGGTGAGACATCTTGTAGCGTGAAATTAATGTTTGATGGGGCATATAAACGAGATTATCTGCATTTAAGCAGATAAAGCACTTGACAAACCTGTAAATTGGCAGTTTTAGTGTTATTTTCAGTATAAAGATTCTGTAAGCCAGTCCTAGGCCAAATGTGAATGCTCTATTCCTCTTTCCATTCAAAGAGGTGCCAGGTGGGTGGGGTTTGCTATAATGGAACAAACCTCTTTTTATGCCAGGCAAGTTCAAGCAATTACAGAAAGGTTCGTGAAGAGCTTTACAAATGTTAGCTCAGGTTTTTGTGGAATATTTTACAAGACTTAACTCTCCCAGCAGGATGACTTGCTGTGTGTTTAGTTGAGGTGGCTGGCAAACGCTGCATGAATATGGAGGACCCAAGGGTGCACCTCTCGACTGGACTTTGAACAAGGTGTTCTGACAGAGTGGACACTTATTAAAATAACCTTATAATAACCTTATGAATATGGATGTCTGAGGCTCTGAAACTTTGCCGGGGTGATTTTAGCAGACACAAGTCTGGGATAGGGTAGAGCTACATTGTGTGCATGCGAATGTTAACTTGACAGCAACATCAGTTTGACTGCAATCGCTTACAAATTCCATTTCATCTTAAGAAACATTGCTCTTCTCTGAAAATGTCTTTATTCTGATATATTGTGCTGTCAGGAAGACACAGTACGTGGCACTTCTATTGAATACTCAGCAGTGGTGCATCAACAAACCTCTGATTTTGTCAAACTCTGATTTTGTCAAACACTTCCAACCAAAGTTCATAGACCATCATTCAAGTTCCATCTCAGATATGACCATGGGCATTTGCTGAGTAACTTCAGTGAGGCACAGCTGCTAACAACCTCAGTGCCCCCAGTATTTTCTGTATTTATAATGTCTACCTTGGCATCCTGTTCCCATGGCAACACAGCCTGTGGTGTTAGTAGATGCACTGTATCCATTCTTGATAAGCATCACTTCTGTCCACTGATTGGATGATGTAGGGTTGTTGTATTTGCATATGTTAAAGAGATGGCATAAATTAACACTGGCACTGGACAAGGATTCTCATTAGAGAGTACAGTAGTGTTGAGTCAGGCTTGAGTCTGCCCAGGGAGTGGTGTGGAGTGAAAAAAAATTTGTGAAGGGCTTGAGGTAGGAGAGGTAGAGTGAGATGGGTAGAATATTTGGAAAATGACAAAGAGCAAGTAAGATTAGAGGAGACTCTGAGAGTAATGGCTGTGAAAAGACTGGTATCTCCTGCTGGTGAATATAATTAAGACGCTGCATTGTGTGTGTGTGTGTGTGTGTGTGTGTGTGTGTGTGTGCGCGTGTGCATGTGCTCTGCTCTGCCATACTCTGTTGAGTGAGGGGCGCCCTCTGCTGGGCAGTTTTCCCTGCATCTACAAATCCATCTCCTCCTCAGAAATACTTTCCTCGTATGCTCCCTTGCTTCTTTTTCTCTGATTCGAAAGTCTGTGCACAGAAACTGGAGGGATGAGGCTTATTGTAATCTTACACTCTCTCTGTTATCAGTGTGTCCCTCTGCTCCTAATGTACTCCGTAAGCGGAACCTTTTGTGCTGATGAGCACTCAGCATTTCTATGCCACAAATTCACAGACCATTCCTATTTATAGATATTAATTAGCGTGTGAATATTTCACCACTTTGTTGCCATTTTTCATGTCCATGCTAAATTTCTGTCATCCTATTATCATCTCATCCTATCAAACTCCCCTGCTCTGACATTGTGGAAAAAAAGTACTGTAACTAATAATTTTCACTTCTGTAATTCACTCAAACCTCATATTTGACTTTAGGATGACTGGAACATAATGATACTGAGTACATGCTCACATCCACTGAATGAGCAGCGGGGAAGGTATTCTTACAGAGAGCAAAGTAGATTTAGATGTACAGTCTCTTACATTGCTTATGCTATTATACCATCAGCATAGAGGTACTGTTAAGAGAGATGCTGACTGTTGCATTCTGGGAAACCCTTATATCATCCTTTGCAATACTTGGACACTTCTTTTTTTATTTATTTTGCATTAATGGCCTTATATCCTCATTGATTTTGTCTTCCCTGAGTCTCACAACCCACCTCTAACAGCATCTCTCTCTCACACACACACACACAGAAAAGCACATCAGCCTCAGTTTACAATTCCCATGTGTTTTTCCTCTGCAGAGAGGTAAGTGTATTTCTCGCTATTATAGGAGAATGTCACTGATATCAGTAAACATTCTTAGGGCATGAATGATTTGCATATGGAGCACGCCAAGTCTCCAATTACTGTGCATGAGGTTTTCCTTTTATTTTGAGTGTGAAAAGCAAAACATTTAGATATCTTTCATTGTGGCGTTTGCTGCATGTGGCTTGGTCCCAAAGCCCAGTTTGTTTGATTAGAGTTTGTAGATACTCCAAAAAAAAAGAAAAGATTAAAATATTTTAATTATAACTAACTACTAGTGCACAATGTCATAGACATTAAACATTTTACTGTTGAGATCTTAGAAATAAGCTGTTTTTAAAAAAAGAAAGAGGATGAAGTATCATCAGCAACATGAGAATGTTAGCATCACATCATAGTGACATTTAGATGGTGTAGAGCTCAACAATAAATAATACATGTTTGTAAATGTCAACAAACACAGAAAGAACCAAGCAAGTTTGCCTTACTGTTCAATCCAGACAGTCATGTTTTTCCATCATTAAAATGTAGCTTGCTGGCTCCAATACTAATAAAGCAGTTGATGTGTTACACTCACAAAAATTTGCATTAATTAGCTAACTTACCACATTTGCTGTGTATCTTGTGTCAACTTAAAGTAGAAGGGTTTGTTTGAGGACATGTTGCTATGGAAACAAGTTAGCCAGGAGGACTCGGGGGATACATACGGGACGCTGGTGAAAAAGCAAGAGAAGTCTTTAAGAGATGAAAATCATAACAAAATATTAGGCAACTGCACTTTAAAGTCCTCACAGGAACCTCATAACATTTCAAGTGAAGGAAGTTCTTAAAAGCATCTTTGTGTCCTCAGTTGGAAAAGTTTCTGTTATGTCCTCATGCAGACACAGTTGAAGTCCCTGAACTACATCAGTCTAATGGCTCTTCTCTTTACCTCACTTAGCCTCTGTCCAGAGTCGTAGCACGTCCATCTTAATGCTTGACGTCCTGCCTGAACCTCCCCGTCCCGCTGTGAATCTCACTCACATGGGAGTGAATCAGCAGCTGCTCTATTAGCTTGCGTAATTAACGGGCGAGCTGTCACTTCCCCTCTGAGCGTGTCCTGCCCGCTATTGTGAATGTGCACACATGCACATTGTGCATAGACACACACACGCTCAGTCAGTCGGTGCACACGTGCACAATGTGCCCTCCAACGCACTTGATATCAATCTGTAGCAAAGCGAGACAACCAGGGAGAGCCTGTCTATGTCTGATAGCTCTCAGAGGCCTTGATGCCAACTCTGTATGCTCTTCATACCCGCTCACCATAAGAGACACCCAGAGAGAAAGAGATAGACTGTATTAGAAAGATTCAAAGCATAAATAAGATGAATGGACTGTATTTGCAAAAGAGAGAATGATGATGGTGACAAACAAGACAGAAAGATGAGAGAATGAGTGAGAGCTGACAGTGAAGTGAAGGGAAAGAGCAGGTGTGTGTGGATGTGTGTACGTACGTGTACATGTGCGCATTTGTGTGTGTGTGTGTGTGGTGTGTGTGTGTGTGTGTGTGTGTGTGTGTGTGTGTGTGCTGGCAGCCCTGAGGAGCTCTCCTCATGTCTTCTAAACTCTCGACTGCTGTAGTTGATAATGAGTCCTGCACTATCTCTCCTCCTCAGCCTTCCCTACTTTCCACTGTTAGTCTGTACCCTCGACACTCGCCTCCCCCCTCTTTCTCCCCTGCTCCCTCCTCCTCTGCACTCCCTCCAGGTCCGCCAAGGCGTACCCACTGAACTGTTACAAGAGTGGGTAGCTCTGAAACATGGCCTCTTCCTCCAGGCCTCTGTCTCTGTGCAACCAGACTGCCGTAGCACCAAATTGATTGTAAACAAACATGACACAGAAACATAATGGATTAGAGGGAAATTCAGCGATACTTTTTGAACATCTCCCACGCGGTATCAGAGCTCTGTAAAATAGGACATGCTGGTCAAGGTGCAGCTTAGGCGAATATTCATGATACAGTGCCTGTAGACATTTTGAGAACACTGAATTTGAGTTGAGATGAGCTGTGGGATATGATAGGATGTTTTTATGTCAGGGTGG
Source organism: Lates calcarifer (assembly GCF_001640805.2). Lineage (NCBI taxonomy): Eukaryota > Metazoa > Chordata > Actinopteri > Centropomidae > Lates > Lates calcarifer. The sequence continues at coordinate 8,615,017 of NC_066851.1, forward strand.
CAGTCATTGCTTTGGCCACTGTTTATTGGAGCATAATAGTCAGAGATAGTGAGAAATGTGTGATGCTATGAAGGTCTCATTTGTTAAATCTTTGGAACCTTACATTTTGCTGGTAACAAATGGTTAGTTCATTATTTGTAGCTAGCATGGCGGTAGTTGATGTTTGGTTTGTTGATGCATGAGGCCACTTGCCACTAGTGATGGCAACATGCTAGTTAGCTTAACATGTTATTAGCTGGTTGTTGTGAGTTAGTGTGTTGTTAACTGATGGTGTTAGCTTATTTGGTATGGTAGGCTGCATTCCAGTGTTGGCAGCTTGTAAGTTACAGTTTAACATGTTGGCTGCAAGTTGTTGCTAGTTAGCATGTATGATGATGCTGATGATGCTAGCTAACCAAAGACAGAGGTGCATATAACTTGCTTTGGAGGGCTGTGTTGAGTGTGTGGTGCAGGTGAAGAGGGCGGCGGTGTAACACCAGTAACAGAGAGGGTGCCCATCTGATGACACTGTAGACTTCAACTTCAGATTGATCTCCTTTGCAACACAGGTCAAAAAACATTATTTGTATGGAAACATTTCTCATACCACAGGGTTTGCTAATTAGCGGCTATTTGTAAGACAATTTTGACCAGATAAACAGTGATGGTGGCTGGACAACTGAGCTGGCAATGGCATTCAGACCAAACTGCCTATCAAATTCGATGGGCCAGCCTTTGTAGGTTAGCCTAAGCAGCTAGGATGCAGATGTAAGGCCTAATTAAGCAGCTGAGTAGCTGCACTTTGCTTGTGTGAGGGTTGGATTCGAGGGCAGTTTAATGGTACGTTAGGTCAGGGTCAGAAAATAGTGTGACCTGTCAGAGGGCTCAGTGGATTAATTAGTTTGATACCCACTCTGGCGCCAAAACGGAATTCAGCAATAATACTGGATCTCCATTGGAATGCTCATGGTCCACTTTTGGCACATCTCACTATGTGTATTAATGACTGTGAATCTTAGTGAAAATCCCATCCATAGTGCCATCCATATGTGTTGTATGCTAGATGACTGTGCTGCACACTTACCTGCCTGTGAACGTATGGTATTTGCAAGTGTGTTTCGCCTCTCTGTAGAGACTCCTGTCATTGAACTACACAGTGTCTGACTGGAGAACAGCTGGTCTCTGCGGACGGTCTGTCTCAGCTTGTCCCTGACATAATGAGCGAGCTGGGAGTAAGCTTTGATTTAACGCTGAGTCACTCTGTTCCAAGCTCCTCATTAATAGATGAATGACGGTGGCAGGAAGTGAAAGAAATGGGAGGTGGTCCCGTTTTTGTTGCTGTGTTGACAGACCTCTAATTCCCTTTAATTCTTTCTGTTTGCTTCTTCTCTCCTGCTCTCCTTACTTCATCAGCAGTCACACACAAACATTCACACACTTTTTGATGGAGCACTCATCAGCAGACAATGAGTTCACAGCCTATACTATACGTCTCTACTAATGGCAGACATCGATGGTCCATTTCACACTCATGCTGAAGAGCTATGGACCGCATCCAAACACTCTGTGTGTTGTGGCTTTAATCCTGCATTAAGAATGATAGCTTTATAGGAGGAAGCAGGAATGAGCATCTCCCTTCCATATGTGCTGAAACAGAGTGGCAGTAAAGGAAAGAGAGATGGAAACACAGAAGGGAAGACAACTGGTGTTGGGATTAAAGGTGGTGCAGGTAGTGTTTTTGAATGCTCACATGGCTGAAATGCAAAGTAGAACTGCCGAAATGAAATGAAGTACCTGTGCTGTTGGACTGTCACTCGTTTCAAAGCAAGCTTCCAAAGCTTTCAAAGCGTGAGACTTTTGATGGACGCAACTCTTTATTTTTGACATTTAAAAGATTTAATATGAGAAATTATTGATGTAAAATCAAGTTCCTAACAAGGTTAAGCAGATCTTCAGGAGCCAACAATAATATCACAAGGACAATTTCAACCATATGTGTATATGGACTAATGCCATCTGTTGAGGAAGATCTTGTGATGCAGTCAAAAGCTCCAGTACAGTTACTAAATGGACCTCATGGTGAGACTGCTTTGTCATCTGAAATGAAGAACCCATTTCCTGAAAACCTTGCTTCTTTAATCAGACTTTTCTCTTTCAGTTTACTGAAAGTTTTGTGAACCCTGAGAAGCTGAAAGTTGAGCTTCAATTTTTGCTTTGTCGTGTTTTGCTCCAGTCCAGCAGACATCAGGTAAAAACTGATGGGCTGTCACACAGCGTAATCAATGGCACACAGTCCAGGATATGATAGTCTCATTTGGTTTTGGTCGTTAATGTCTCAGTTCATGAATGTTGTATTGATGCTACAATGGTTCACATTGTATCCTCCATGCCTGAATTTAATGGATGCAGGTGACTACTGTATGCATGCACTATACATTCAAGAAGAGGAGTGAAAGAAAGTGAAAGAGGCACTTCTGTTTTCCTTTAGGAAATTGAGGGGAAAGCTACAGCCTCACTACCTGCATGTTAATACTAGTTGTCTCCAATTTTATCTAGCTATGTCTCCATAGCTAGATAAAATTGGGGTTGTAAAAGGTGACAGAGAAAGGTAATTGTAAAAGCTCATCTGAAATCTGTTGAGTGGTTGACCAGCTAGATAGTCCAAACAAAGTCGGCCAGTATTTGTGCTCAGGTGTGTGTGCTTGCATCTGGGAGTGTGTGTGTGAAGGTGATAGTGAGAAATAGCAAGCTGTCAGATATGCTCTAATGGTCTCAAGTGTCAGACTCTGTGTTGAAACTCACCTCAGACTTTGTTTCACAGTTTGTCTGTGTATAGTGTCATCCAAAACTATTGTACATGTCAGAAATAGTTTCTGTCAACATGAAGAAGTTGAAGACATTGATATTAAGTTAAAAAATGACTTGTCATTGAATATTGGGCTTTTGTGTGACCCACTTATGGTACCTCAGCAAGCACAACATGCAGACTTGACTCAGGAATTGCTTGATATATTGGCTCTGTGTATATGCATGTATGTTTATATCATTTGTGACACAAAGCATAGTGTATTAAGGTCTGTTTAGACCAGGTAATGAGAGAAGAGAGTGGAATCTTTTTTCAGTTACACTCTTCTGTCTCAATAGCACGCCTGTCTGTTTCACCATCATTGCAATTCTTTCCACAGTTGACCAGTGGAGTACAGTTGTATCTGTGTATTGATTTTCCATAGGTTGGCATTTTGGCATTTTAAGTGCATATTCAGACTAAAGTGCTCGCTCTCCCTGTCTCTCCCAAAAAGATCAAAATGTTAAAATGCTCACTTGAGTTGCCTTTGGTTATTATATGTGCTCACAGCATTTGAGCTTCAACCAGTAGTAGTGAGGTCCCATGATTTGTCTTTAAGGTTACATTCGAGCTACCCTCTCTTCTTAGTGGAGGTTGTTGGGGTAGAGTGCAACTTGTGAGGAGGACTGCAGATATCCCTGAGGCTGTAAAGAGTCCCTGAGCTCATCTGCACTACTGGGTAAAAATAAAATCATTTAGCTATTTTTATTTCAGATATTTTCACTAAAATGACAATAGAACTGATCATCAGTAAAGAGATAATGCTATTTTTCCTACACAGACTTGCAGTGAAGGTGCATTTAACAAAATGTTTTGTACTGTACTGTATTTATAATACACTTACCTGATCGCTTACCTTTAGCTGGAGCCACCAACATTCAACTTTTAGCCTTAGATAAAGAGTTTATCACAGACCAAACCAAAACTTCTCTGTCCCTCCTCTCCATCCTTCCCTCTCTTCCTTCAGGTTCCCCTGTCATCCATCTAGTTGTTATACCTGATGTTCTGAACATGTTTCTCCCACTGCAGCAATTAAGCTAAAGTGACACCATTCATTTCAGCCCTCATTATTAGCACAGAGGCTATGCTGAATAGATGGTACCCATTTGGCAGCCTGGAGCTCTCCTACACCAGTCAAGGAGAGTCTAACTGAGCTCCACCTGTTTGTCTGAACCTGCTGCAGGCAAACTATTGTATGTCTTTTTCTCGTTTATGCACAGCACTTCTTATTTTCCTTGTCTCCTCACATTCGTCATTGTGTGGTTCTCTTTGCTGACACATGCATGCACATACACACACACTCAGACGTGTCCACTGCCATTGCTGTTTAAAAATAAGAAAAATATAAATCTGGTAGAGGCCAGTCTTAATACAAACATTTGTCTTACTGCTTGCACTGTCAGACGTTCAGGTACTCAGAGGGAGGTGATAACTCACACTATCACTTCTTACTGAAAGGAACATTTTCTCTCCCTGTCAGCCAGCATAGTTGTCTTTGCAGTATTTACCACAGTGTAATTCAGTTGTTTTTTGTTTTTGTTTGTTTGTTTTTTTTTTAGTAGGGGAGGCTAATTTTGTGATAGATAACAGAGGCCATGTCTGGCAACAGAATCAGTTTGTTTTCACAGGAAGTGACATTATCTGTGGAGCGGCCATAGCCGGCGGGCCAACAACCGGCTGTCTGGAGAGCCTAGCTGTGATTTGATTAGCCAGGATCACAGCCAAAACAAGCACAAGGCAGGAAGTGAAATACCAACAACATGCTTTGTTTTGACTTTGATCCCCTGGTGTGTAATGGAGAACAAAGACATGAAAAATTAAGGGTTTTGTCTAGGAAATGTCCCTCATAATTTCCCAGAGCCCAGGTTGATATCACCAACTGAAGATATTCAGTTTACAGTTATATAAAGCAGATTAAAAAAAAACATTGGAGAAGCTGGGACAGGAAAATAGTTCTTGTTTTTGCTTGAAAAATTACTCACAAGATTAATCGATTATAATATTATATTAGAATGTGATACGTATTCAATACATATATATACTCTAGGTACAGAAGGCACTGTACTGTAGTTATACATGTTATGTATGCAAAGCATATGAAGGTAAGTTAATAAAGTTAAGTGTTAAATGTTAATAAATTATTGATAAAAACTGAAGACTTCACAAGTCTTTAGTAATGTTAATAATTATTGATAAATGAATTTGGTACAGGTCATTAGCTCAAACACTCTAAGGCAACCCAAAAGTGATTTACTTATCAATGGCTGATCTGTAAATCTTCTTTAGTACATTTACATATTACATACATTTACTAACCATTAACATTGTCAATCCCAAATAAAGGATTACCTACTAGAATTAAAAAAATATTGAAAATGAATTTATAATGCTATGATGATAACATGTTCATTTCTGACTGTAAACGCAGATGGAAACACTCATGTTTAAAATATTTGTACTAGAAATCTGCTCTATTTATGTCTCCACACACTGAAAATCAAGTGCTTCTCCTTTATGAGATATCAACTAATATGTTGTAATGAAGAGAGGATTTGTTGATTTATACACTTGATTCACCAGTGTGTCCAGCTGCCTTAACCAGTTTTGTGTGGTATCTTTGGAAACCCTAGGTTGACTGTTTGTGGACATTTTGGATGTGTGTTTGGTATCACTGTTTCAATTTAGTATTGTTTTCGTGCTCAATCGTGTGGCAAATGTGTGGTATCGGCGCATTTGTCAATGATGCATAATTCTGGTGAAAAAGCACTGTGTGTGTATATGTGTGTGTGGAATTGAAACTTTCTTTTGTTTGACTCCTATCTGTCTTTGACCTTTGAAACTGGTCCGGACCATATTCTACTCAAGATGCTACCATATGTACTTGCCACTCTCTGTTGCTTCCTTTGCCTGTCTGATCTCTCTGACCATAAGGTTTTCTTTGGGTTTCTGCATCAGGGCACCCGTCTCCACTTGGCAGCTGAACCACATGCTCTTGCAACTCTCCTGTCCAGCCAAAACACCATTTGTTGAATGTAATTGAATGTGTTTATGCCTAGAGGGGCCGACAGACAAGACCATTCATCCACTGCTCATCCTTCAAAATAATAATCAGAAAAACAGCATGGAAATCATCCCTCACACAGTTTATTAACATTGCTTTGGCTGATGGTGATAGTTTGCTAATAAGAAACGAGCAGGGACAGATACTTTACCACCTTTTTCTTTTCAAGGACACAGAAAGTGAGACATCAGCTGTAGCTCTCTTTGAAGTTACTAACTCAGGTTTTTATTGTAGGGCACATTTCAAAGAATTTCTAGCATTTTTCTTGATGTGTCATCAGTTACTTGTCTTTGTCAGAGGGAATTGTTATTTCTGGAGTGACCTGGCCCTTCTGTTTTCTCTTTTTATTTCACATTGCTGCAGACAAATTGGCATTTTTGCTTCTTTTGTCAAATCCTCTCCAAATGCCTTTATCAATGTTGCAGAGGGATTGGGATGTCACTTGTGTGTGTGTGTATGTCTGTGTGACACATTTTGTCCTTGTGTAGTGTTTTGATTATAAAAATAGTTTCTGATTAATTTCCTTTCAGATGGCAAATCAATTAATTGACCAATTGTTTTAGGCTCTGGAGCAGAGCAATGTAGGGAATAACTGGCCAGTGTCACCCTGAGTGACTCTGTAACAACTGTCTTCCCAATTTCACCCCTAATGGCGAGAGTCAGACCTTCAACTGGGCAGATGACAAAAGGCGACCAGTGTCAACCTCATTCCACAGCTCATCAGGATGATTCACTGCTCAGGGTTAAAGTTTAGTGTGTGTTTGAGTGTGTGAAAGAGAAAGTGACAAGGGGAGCAGGGAGTGAGACAGA